>NW_023458566.1:1380646-1432700 GCF_013731165.1 Rhagoletis pomonella | reverse complement strand
TGTCGTTATGGCATTTTGTGTGTATTGTCAGTTCATTTGCATGTGCATTAGCAACAAATATTTCATAAACCACACACAAAATACTAAATAATGCCTTCGAAAAACACTATTTTCGCAAATGTATTTACTTATGATTCAAAAGCTCGAATTCAATTTATGGCAGACAGTATCTACAAAAAGAACTGGGAGAAAAAAAAAACGATTTATTTGACATTTTCCGGCAAATCATTTGTGAATTTTCATTTCAACTAGTTTTGCATACAATCGTAGTTTTCATCGATTTATTGCCCAATGGTGCAACGACAACAATAAAAAAAAGAGCATAGAAAATTTGCGAAATTGCCAAGTACATAAGTATATACACATTTAACTACACGTGTACGTATGTATGGGTATATAAATCTGTACAAAACTGCACCCGCAAATTTTTCATGGAATACGGGCAGAATTATTGTTGCATGCCACCGAAATTGTGTTGCCTTTTTGCTGCAATGTGTGTCTAATATGTTGCAAGCAGATACGTATGTATGTATGTCTGTATATCCTGCATTCATATCCGTGCATGCATTTATAAACACATCCAGAAAATCATGCATACATTTACGGGGAAGTGCTTATGTGCGAGTATGTGTGTGTGCGTGCCTGCTTGCAATTCCGTTGTATGTTAATTTCCTATTGAATTTTCAATTAATTGCTGGCCGTTTGCATTTTCCATTGCAGTTCGTATCGCACAAATCACTAACATCCAATCATACTGCTAGCAGCAACAACAACAACAACAACGACAACAACAACAGCAACAGCTATTGCAACAAATCACTCGCTTTGCCATAGCAACAACTAACTGTCGAGGATTAATTTATGGCAATCATGCAATGATGGTGCTTTGGCGCTGGTGTCACAGCACGAATCATACAGAAAGTGAATGGTAAGTGCTCGTACGTACATATATACTACAATATTTTGTTTGTTTTCATTTTTTTTTTTTTACTTTTTCGTTTTCAAATTGCCATATGTTCAACTTGACTCATGGCATTAGAATCTGGTCAAATAAGTAACTGTAACATGCATTTGTTTTGTATGAATGCTGAAGGTATTATTAGCCTTATTCCCGAAACGATCGTGATTTGACCTTAATTAATCTTTGCAATAGGTATATTTGTTACCAAATCTCCTAAGGAATTTTGATTTTTAATTGAAGCAAACTACGTTAGAAATAATCATTTGACATGCCCTAAGGATCTTTAAAAATAAAGAAACTGAGCCTGAGCCACACTGGAGAAGTGAAACTTACGTGACATATCTATTTTGTCTCATAACCAATATACATACATACATACATCTGCATTTGCTTAAGGTTATATTTTTTGTCTTTTTTCTAACTAGATCCCTACCTCTACACCTGTTCGTTCTAAGTACATTTATGTTATTCTGTTTTCCTTTATCTTCATTTTTATCTCTATGCTCTATCGATAACGAAATTGATAGTAACATCTAACAAGATATCGGTAACAAAACCGATAACAATATCCATAACAAAATTGATGACAAATTCGATAAAAATTTCGATAGCAAAGTCGATAATATTGGTATCAAAATCGATAGAAAATCGATAAAAATATCGATAAAAAAATCGGTAAAAATATTGGTAGCAAAATCGATAACAAAATCAATAAAAAATCGATAACGAATTCGATAAATAATCGATAAGCATCAGCATCGATAACAAAATTGAAAAAAATATCGATAACAAAATTGATAAAGATATCGATAACAAATTCGATAACAAAACCAATAACAGTATCGATAACAAAATCAGTAAAAATGTCGATTACAAAATCGATAAAAGTATCGATTATTATTTCGATAACTTCCGAAGATATCGGTAGCAAAATCGATAACAATATCGATAAAAAATTCGATAACACAATCGGTAAAAATATCGATAACAAAACGGATAAAAAATATCGATTATTATATCGATAAGTCCCTAGAATCCCAAAAATCTCTAAAAACCCAAAATATTTCACAGACTGAGTCTCTGTGTCTCCATCTATATCCTTTTCTCTATAATTACCTTTAGTATGTACATGCATAAATACATATCGTCGTTTAAAGTGCAAAACCGCGTATGTGAAGTTGTAGAAATTATTTTCCAGAGCGTAAAAACACTCATATTTCAAAATGGTTCTCTTTTTTAATAAAGCAATCGAATTTCGGGCTATTATATTTCAGGACGAATGGATAAGGATTGAGCCAAGAGCTTGGGTGAGCAAATCCAATTTTTGGCAGCCAATGTCAGTTACGCGGTTTTGCAGAATGACGATACGCGGTTTTGTACTTTAAACGACGATATGTATTTATGCATGTATCACAAAATGTTTAAAAACAGATAAAATGTCGTGGTAGCCATCCACGCCTCTGTATTTGTGTAAACATGAGCTATGCATACATTTTATATCTTTGTACATTTGCGAATCAATAAAAACAAATTACCATAATTGCGAAATAATTCTTGAATTTGCATAATTATCACCATATTAAAGAATCGATTGCACTTTTATTGTCGAATAAATATTACTAAAGTTTATTGAAAAAATAACAACACGCAAAGAATATTAAAAATAATAGCAATGAATTGAATAAAAAAAAAAAATGTGATGCAGGCTCAATTGTTGTTGGCGGTGCAATTGCTGCTGTTGAAAAATGCCAAACAACTATGTGTGTATGTAATTTTTAAAGTCGACATCAATGGTGATTTTGTTGTTGGTGACTTAAAAACTCAAAACCAAATTTTTTTCTAGATTTCCACTTCTCAGCTTAATCCACAATAGCAACAGCAACAGCAGCAGCTGCAGCTGGCACGCCAACAACTAACTGCTCTAGCAATAGCAATTTGACTTTTGTCGTCGCTGTCGTGACCAATTAGTCGGTGGTGGTGAATGCAAACGCACACTTGTTGCTTGCTGCTGCTGCTGCTGCTGCTCACTGCTTGTTGCAACTGCGGCGAGCGAAAATTTGCCAAAGCCATGGGCAAAACCAGGCAGCGAGCGGTCGCCATTGCCACCGCCATCGCCACTGAAACAAAGGCGTGCCACAGTGGCTGCTGCCAAATGCAACAATAACAATGCCAGCAACAACAATCACTGCAAACTGACGCTTCGCTTTTCTGCTGCAATCACATTACTGCCAAAAGCAATTGAATTAGGCGTCACATAAATCTTGTGTATTAGGAATTTGTTGTTGTTGTTGTTGTTGCTGTTGGTGGCCAACAAATGGCTATAGAATAGTTTTAAGTTTTGAATATATGTATGTATGTATGTACGTATGTACTTATATGTTGCAAAAAATTATTATGTTTGCCACACAAAGTTGCACACTCAACGCTTGTCATAACTACTATGGCCCAAAACTAGAATTTCAGAGAAACAAAAGCGAAAGCTCATATGAACACAATCTTACCCTGCGGAAATCTTCAACTAGTGCAGTTAAATTTTTGGATCAGGCCATGTAAGAAAGACTTCGATTGGACTACACAAAATGTCTGCAAAATTTTGAGTCTTTGTTAACGAGACAAATACTCCTTATACTTTTTAAAGCCTCTATAACGGTATGAGCATTGTACGAAAAAATTGGTCATATAATAAAAAAGTTCCGAAGAATTTATATTTGCATCCGTAAAATGCTCTTGGAAAAATATAATCTAAATAAAGGGTAGGGGTGTATGAAAATTCATTTCAAGTCGGATCCAGAATTTACTAATCTTTCTAATCTAATCTTGTTCGACCTTTTATATCATCCAAAACCCTTAAAAAGAGCACGTTATGCGATTCACTTCCGAGTGAATTTCAATTAAAGCCACTTTGAATTAAAATTGAATAACTTTGAAATTCACTCGGAAGTGAACCTGCCTAATTGTGTTTATTGATAGAATCGAACTATGGTTGATCCTCCACAATATCGCGCAACCCAACATAATATCATAGAGAGAGTTAGGTGTCTGCACTCTAAAATATTCTGCAGGACTGGTTTGCCTGATGTCTGTAGTCTCACTATTACAAGCGCTGGATCCTGGTATATAAAATACTCGGTGATCGAGCCCGTGTGCTTTGTACGTATTTATGTCCTTATGACCTGGGACCCGTATCCAGACAAACCCGAATTGTTCGGAAATTGAGTTCAACTCTCCCGTAAAGTCTTCGATAAGCCGCGATATAACCGAGAAGTTAGAGAGTACCTGTTTTCTCACTTTATTAAAACCCCCTTAATTGCAACGGATGCGCTCGCTCTCAATGTTGAGCTTCTAATTAAGTTTTTAAGGAATATCAGTTAAATTTTTTCTGTATTCACGCCAAAAACGTGCAATTTATGGTCCAGTAAATTACTGGCAGTAATCTACTTTTTTTAAGCCGCCCTCCATAATTTCTCTTTTAAACCAATGATGTTATATACCAGATGTTATTATGGCTATATCATCTATAAAAGCTACCATATTAATTCCATGGGAATCTAGGTATATTACATAGTTAGCAGTTTTTTCCAATACCGCAGCTCATAGTAGCTGGCCCTATCGAGATGCCTCTCACTGCTTATACGGACTTTCTTTTTGAATCTAATGCGACATGAATTACTCTGCTCATATAAATTAAAATTAAAATAATTATCCACGACCGAATACTGCAATCTAACTCTACTTCTGTAAGCGCCTCTGGGACATATTGTTGTTGATATCCCAGTGTTAGAGACTCTACTTTACGAATTAATAGGTGCCCTCTTTTGCCATCGAGCTACAAAACAACACTCGCTGAAGTGACAAAATACCTGCAAAACAACAACACAAACTCGGCTATTTATCCGAGTTATTATTCTGGGTCTCTGGCTATATGTAAGGCAAAATTTGTTCCCTTGCTCGAGCAGGAATCGAATAACATCCAATTGTCAATGAAGGCGCGCCAATTGAAAACTTATAAATTACCTTGCAGGGTCTTTAAATTCATACTTGTGTCGTATGTAAATAAATATATACGTACATATGTACAGTACAATAAACGCTAATGACTTCCAAGTTTGCTACTTTTGTTTTTGTTTTTAAATATGAGATTTGCAGTAAGTTGCAATTCCATTAGCTCATGCTGTGTATTATATACATACGTATGATTCTTTGCATCTATGTGTGCATGTAAACACATTAAATAAATGTGCGATATGTGGCTTCATGCATACATATGTACATATGAACTTCTACATACGTTCCGACGAATCAAGTCAAGCGGGCACTGGGTTTGTAGCACATTAACCTTGCACCGAGGCAAATAGAGTGCACTGCGCCCTCAGCCAAGCCACGTAATATATTGCATATATTCCTATGCCAGTTACAGTACTTTAAACACATATGTATGTTTGTATGTATAAATGTCAAGTTGCTGGTAGGTAGGGGTAACAACATTTTGGTTTGGTTTGTTGCATGTGTGTCTCGGTCTTAAAATGAATGCACTCATACATAATTCTTATCGATTGCTGGTGAAACTTTAAGTTAATGATGTTGCAATTAAATTTTATTTTTGTTATAACATAATTTTAACTTATGGTAAAAAATAACTACTTACTTGGGTTAGGTTGGTACTGAAGTTTGCATTATTCGTTTGAATTGAAAGAAGTTATAAGGGGATATGAACGTATGTATGGATGCATGTGTAGGCAATGTACTTAGAAATAAAAATAAAAATAGTAGTACATACTTACAAAAAAGTTCAGGTACACAAAGCTTTAATCCACTCAAACCAAATGTTGCACAGACTTATTAATTTAAAATTGATTGCTGCAACAGGGCATTAGTTTATTAATTTGTTTCATCAAATTTCTTTTGATTTTATTGCATTAAAAAGAACAGTGTTTTTAATTTAATTTAATATTTAGAAACTTATTTTATTTTATATACTCGGGAATTCAGTTTTCAATGGTTAATGAAATTTTCTTTTAATTTTATTGTTTAAAAAAAATTCTTTCTAATTTCATTTCATTTTTTGTGTTAAAAAGAAAAATATATTTTTTAAATTTCATTTCATTTTAAGAAAATTATTTATTTAGATTTGCTTTTTTAATATTTGTGTGCAAATTTTTTTTTAAATAAATTTTTTTTTAACTTTTTTCTTTTAATTTTAACCGACTTCAAAAAAGGTTATGAAATTCGTCGGAATATTTTTTTCGTTAAGTTTTTGGATTTTATTGTTTAAATATATATATATTTTTCAAAATTGCGTAACGTTTAAAAGCTAATATTAAAAATTGTTTCTTTTTTTAAATTGAACTTCTTCCAATAAAAATTTCTTTAACTTTAAGTTTTTATGGTTTAAAGCGGAAAATAAATATTTTTTGAATTAATATAATTTTTAGAAAATGTTTTGCTAGATGGCAAACAGAATAACACTAATGCCTAAATTTTTTTTTTCAATTTAGCAATTAGTCTTCCAAAAGACAGTAAAATGTTTTTAAAGACTGTTGCCAGAGTTGATAATTGTCTAACGAAAGACTTTGGTGAGTCAAAGGCAGTTGCCAAAATCGCCTTGTTAGTCTCCGAATTGTAGTTTTTGTTTAAAATTCTTTCTAAAATGTCAAACTTTAATAAAAATTCTGGTAAAGTCATTCAGCTTGGGTAGTCCCCTTCCCATTCTTTACCAATATATTCTTGTAGGTGCTAAAGTCCCAAACGGATATAATGAGAATGGTGCAGGCTTCTTAGTCAACTTAAATGTCATAAGCTAACCTCTTTTCATTTCAACCAATATTGCCGCATGCCTGAAGTAAGATCATTAATGTTTTCGAAACTATCCAAGTATGCTCCCCAAATAAGTCAAGTCAAAAATTTTACTGTGCGAATACATAATTGATAAATTTTACAGCTGCCAAAGTATGCTAAACATTTACACGCAACCTTAAGCTGTAATTTGCTAACGAGCATTCAATAAAATTTCGCAGATATGAGTATCATTAATAATTTTCCAAAAATCTGAAACCAGAAGGTACATATGTAACTAACTAAGTACCTACTCGTATAACATAAGCGAAATGTAAATTCAATATCAACTTTTCGAGCTGCATAAATAACAAAAGTGGTAAGAGAGCACATTGACATGTTGAAGGACAAACTTTTTGGCTTGCTATCCAATACACGTAAAAAGTTGAGGAACTGAAACGAAAAGCAAAGCTACAGCGAAACAAACAAAACAACGAGAATGAGGAGAATGCGCAAAAATATGTCAGCAGTTAATAAAATTTAATTAATTTAACTTCTGCAGTGGAGTGAAGAAGAAGAACTGTGGTAGAATGGCTAAAGACACACTGGTACACGACAACTCAGACTACTACCAATATTGGGGATATCTATGCATGAGTATGTACATATGTACTCATACAGTTGATCGCAGTAATTTCTGCTGGACGTTGTCATCAGCTATAATAATAATATTCGCAGCACCGCACTATAAATGTTTCGTCGGCATCGTTGTTGTTGTGGAATTTTTTATTTCTTCTTGTTTTTGTTAAATTGCTCGTTTGCTGTGGTGTGGTGTGGTGACATTCCATCATTTTCAACAGCATACCAACGATGCTCGTGCGATGTGCTGATGTCTGCTGCAGAAGAGGTTCTCCAGCATTCAATACAGCTAAGAAAGAGTAGGTTCCAGCATAGCTTACAGCTGTTGCATGCAGCTGGTGGTAATACACACCCACAAAAAAGACAACAACCAAAAAAAATACATGCTTCAACTTTGGCAAGAAGTGGCAAAGAAGAAAGAGGTTTGAAAGGAAGGTTGATTGGAAAGCAGATAATTGTCTATGTGCGGAATTTCAAGGCAAATCAACCGAAAAATTTCCAAACAAATTGGTTGTAAAAAAGCAATTTGGACAATAAAAATTCAAACTTCCAAACTTCGTACCGTTGACCGAAATGTATGTACACATACACACACAGGGACAAATTACATTAGCGGTAGTTAGGAAAAGAGAACAAAAAGGTGGAAATTGCTTAGCAAAAGTGTCGATGGTAAATGGGCGGGTTGGGGAAATCATTACGCAAAATGCGGGTAAGTTCAGCGGTTGAGTATGTACATATGACACAAACCGTTATTGAATTTTATCAAAGCTGTTGCTGTTTAGCGATCAAAGCTATTTCTAGACGATACCTAAATTGTTTTTGAAGTGAAACTTCTTTAGCGTCGGTTGGTTGGTTGGAGTAAATTGGCAAATTCAACGGAAATAAGGCAACGGAAATGAGGCAACGGAAATGGTTGGAACTGAAACAAGTGCTTCTTGAGTGTATGCATATGGTATTAATTTAAACTTGATAACAAAAGATTAAAGAATACCACTTAGAAAAACACCAAAACAAGAATGAAAGTAAAGATGGGTACGTACGTAGATAAAGAAAAGGATAAAGGCAAAAATAAAAATAAAAACAAACACAAAGATGCCTAAAGATAAAGGCAAAAATTAAGACCAAAGTAAATTTAAACACTTTACTTATATAAGGGCAAAAGTGAAGGGGAATATGTAGCTGAAGAAAATGATAAACATAAAAGTAAATTTTTTAACGATTTTGTTATCGATATTGTTATTGGTTTTGTTATCAATATTGTTATATATTTTGTTATCGAAATAATTTATCGATATTTTTTATCGATTTTGTTATCGATATTATATTCGATTTTTTTATCGATTACTTATCGATTTTGTTATCAGTTTTTCGATATTTTTATCGATTTTGTTATCGATATTTTTATCGATTTTATTAT
The DNA here is from genome assembly GCF_013731165.1 of Rhagoletis pomonella. Taxonomy (NCBI): domain Eukaryota; kingdom Metazoa; phylum Arthropoda; class Insecta; order Diptera; family Tephritidae; genus Rhagoletis; species Rhagoletis pomonella. The sequence goes on along the minus strand of NW_023458566.1, from coordinate 1,423,911 downwards.
TGATATTTTTATCGATTTTGTTATAGATTTTTTTATCGATTTTGTTATCGATATTTTTATTGATATTTTAGGAGAAATTCTAATGGATTTTGGTTATCGATTATTTATCGATTTTGTTGTCGCTATTTTTGTCGATTTTGTTATCGATATTTTTATCTATTTTCTAATGTAGAGAAGATATTACTTTCTTTGGTTTACGTTTTACGCCCAAAAGTCCGAGAATTGCAGTTCTTGCCGAAGATCCATATTTCGAGGAGAATTCGGCGTCCTTACTGCTACTTCGAAGCGAAGAAGGGAAACTCTTTGCAGCGTAATAGCGAAGGGCAGCTAAGCTATGAGAAAATGATCTGAAGTAGTTTCAGAACAAGATAAGAATTTTTGCAGGAATTAGAAGGCATATAGGAATATACATACAGCGTCTAAAGTCGAGCATGTGGAACTTTAGACGGACTGCACCTGGACTGAATAGGATGCGTGCTCAAACCACCTACCTACAACATTCTTGACTGTAGTTCAGCAGAAAATTTAGTTGGGTTAAAGTCTCACACTGACAGTGTTGGGATTAGGCTTTCGATGCTTACTCCTCATAAAAAATTGGTATAAGAATATCCAATTTTTTAGTATAGATATACCGAAAGTGGCCATGCAATTTATTTCTTAAGGGATGCGTTCATCATACGACGTGGTGTACCGTGCAGAGTGGAGTTGAATGAAGCAAGATTATTATAATTCATATGAATATCAAACAGCCATCGAGGCGCCATTCTTGCATATGACCTGTTTAAAAATGTTGTAAATTCCGCAGAGATTGAAGCAGGGTTAGCGCCGGCCAAAATTGTATACCTCTACCATCTACCGAAACATAAAGTTTATAGGAAATAAGACGTGGAATTTAACTGCAGGCACACTAGCCAGCAGAAGTCTAATGCCGAATTTCCACTATGCAATGAAATAACGAAAAATGTGCGCAAGCTAAAAAAAGGTTTATGGAAAAGAATTTAATAAAAAAAAAATCCTAAAGTAATTTCGCAGGTGTTTTAATGCCCAACTTTTTCAATAAAATTTGTGTAATTTAAAGCCTAATGGAAATTCGGCATAAGTCTTTGTTAGGTTAAAAATTACTGAAAAATTTAGATCGATAGGTTTGGTTTTCATTAATTTTATTGCAGAACTTTGCATTTAAAGCTTTTTTTCGCTATCTTTATTTTGGTGTTGGTTCATTTCTCCGACAGGGATTATCTTTATTTAGCGCTTTTGAGAAGCAGAGGGAAGTTGCTTCTCTATCGATGAAGGCAACTTTACAATACCGCAAGAGAATCCAAGTGGCACAGAGTCTTGGACAGCCATCCTCCACAGCCTGCACCTTTGCTTTGATAATATTTTGTGAGAAAGCCAAGGAGAACCTTCAGCTGACAATATTGAACGGATTGCACACCGACTGTCAAATCTCTCCAGATAACTAGAAAACTATCCTCATGAGTCTGTGAAAAATCTACAAGGGGTACCAGGTCCCTTATTCTGGGTGGCAGCAAGGTAAGGTTAAATTTCTCTCTCCCGGCGATAGCACTCAGCTATGATTTATCAGGAGCCCATCGGTTCGGTTGGACAGCTGTAGCCTGGGATAAACCTGGCGAGAATTTTGTCACTAAAGCTTGCGTTTAAAGCTTTCAGCTCAGTGACGCGTTCAATCGTCTACCGTGCTTATGTTCCGTTGGCGAAAACTTTCTTTGTTGTCTAGGCACATACTATGTACTTTTATGCACACATCAACTAGTGCACCTCCACGTACAAATGGTAGTAACCACTTTTGGTTCTCATTGTTTCCAATCAATTGCTCTTGGCATGTCCATTATTTCATTTCACTTGTATTGCTCATAGTTCCTGCTCGCCGTTCCTAACACTATTTGCCCCATCAAGCGGTGCAAAAGTAAACAGCTTCAACAGATTCCACAACACTTTCTCGGCAAGCGAATTCTTTTTCTTTGTTTCTTTCAACATACCACAGTGATTGGACGTTTAATTTTTGCATCCGCCAAACAACCGGCATGTGTTTGCTGTTTCCAGAAGAACTACAGAGTGCTGCATGTACTCACAATACTTACTAATCTTCATCATCGTCATCATCAATGCAACATCGATTATTTGAAATGTGCTTGGCAAAATGTATGCGCATATCTTATGGATGCACCAACTTCTCTTCTAAGTAAAGTACATGCGAGTATTTGTTTACTTTGGTGGAGGGAGGGAGGCGACCTGGCAGTGAGATGGATGAGATGCAACAAAACAGAGCGCCACGGTGTGTGTGTGTGTGTAATAGTGAGGCGATGCTAACAGCAAAGCCAGTAACACTTTGGTTGGCTTTGTTGCATTTATGCATGAGCGTGGCACAAGTATGTTTTTAGCCATCGGCGGGAATTGCGCCAAATAGCACAACAGCAGCAGAAATTCAAACAGAACTGGCAACAGAAAAATCAGCACCAGTAGGTATTTTGCCAGCAGCGATACTACATAGCATGTACGTATGAGTCCACAATGCCCTGCAGCAATAACCTCTTTTAATAAACTAATATCCTTCTGGCGAGTTCAAAATCCTATATAGAAACTACATTTTCTCGCCCGAAAGATTAGAGTTGGAAGAAACTATGTTTGAAACTGAGATAAAATAGACGTATCTTTGTACTAAAAAACTTTTCCTTGTATACTGGAATTTAAAGAAACCTATTTTTTTTTGCTGAAAAATCGACTAAGGGATTATTTTAGACTCTCAAAAAATTATATGTATACAGATTCGATTACCAGTACTTTGGAAAGCTCTAATTCAGAAGTTTATTTTTCTTGCTTGTGTTTTTCCTGCATGGATTTCAAACTGCTCTCTCTACTACATAAACATACATACTTATACATATATACATATTTATATACATCAGGGTGGTTCATAAGTTAGCCTCCAGAACTGAAGAATATTGAACAAGTCGTTGTCTGCGATGTTAACGTGTTTTTAGAGGACCTGGGTTCGATCTCTGCTCCGGGCTACCATTAGAAAACGTTTTTTTTTTATCAGTCGTCGCCCCTCGGCAGGCAATGGAATGGCAAACCTCTAAAAATTAAAAATCTATTTGTCGTAAAACTGTAGGTCCCTCCACTCAAAATACAAATTTGAGCAAATTAGTAAATGTTAAGCGTCGAAATATTTCTATAGGCATAAAAGTTTTGGAATAAAATATAACAAAAGGTCTCCTTACGGTATAATAACAATATAAAAAACTTTTCATACATTTCAAAATTTCTAATGGAATGAATAAAAAATGTCTCTAAACAAGTTTTTTATTCGTTTATTTAAAATTAATTTCATTTAACCTATGTAAGGGCAAAGAAAAACCTATCATTTTAAGCACGTCTGAAATAATGCGTTTTTTTGCAAATGCATAAAAATAATTTGAATTTAACTTTTAAACAAGTGGCAACCACTTTCAAAATATTCCAAATAATCTAAATAGAGACTAAGCACGCTTTCGTTTGACACACATATTTTAATATTTCATATAGCTTTTGCATAATTAAATTAAATTCGAATTTAAAATTGGTGGCAACCCTCTTAAAGATATTTTTAAACTAAACTCTACTTAAACCTCTTTCGTCTGACACCCATATTTTGATACATATTTCATTTATCTAATTTCCCTATTTCAAGTTGAATTTGTCTTTTTAAACAGGTGGTAACTCTCCAAGGTATAGTTTAGAAATAAAACCTTTTCAAAACGATTTCTATCGATACCCATATTATAATAATTCTTTTACCTTATTAAATAATTTTGATTAAATTTTTCACAGGTGGCAACTCTTCCCAAAAACAATAAACTATACCTTATTGCACATTTACAGGCCAAGTCTTAAATTCAACAACTAAGTTTTGAAAATCGAAAGAGCAAGATGCTACAAGAGCAAACATTTTCAACTTTACATGAAAGTTATCAAAAAACTAATTACAATGTTTAATTCAGCGACCTCAAATTCACTTTAAAACAATTTTCCGTTAAATCTGTCTATAATTATAGCGATCACGTCTTATATGAAAGAGAAGCACTGTGCGCCGGGGCTTTGAAGTTATCCATTTAATTTAGATGTGGAAAATTAGTTTTTTAATAGAATTGGTAAAAAAAGTAGCTAAAAATAAAATTTTTTTTTTATGGAATAAGAGTATTTCTCTGCAGAATTTTTCAAAACAAAGTATGATGTACTTACGTATACACGTAGTATTTAACTTTAATATTTTATTAGCTATCTTTTCATATTCTTCAGTTCTGGGGAGTCTGGATGCTCAGCCAAATAAGTTGATTTTCCAGTGTATTTTTGTACCACCCTAATATACATACATATTTACTTATGTATTTATGTACTTTCATGCCCACATTTGCAATACTTAGTCAGCCATGCGAAAGCGTTTGCATTTTTCTGCGTCGTTTGTTCGATTTATTTATTCTACACTCTCACACAAAATATTTACGGACATACCTGCAATTTTTTTTTAAATTTGTTTGCCACCTGTAGTGCATACTGACGCTAACATTTTCACTACGTGCATACATACATACATATCTATAACAACAGATGTATGAATGTGCATATTAAAATGCATCTTCAAGTGCAGTCTGTTTCATGAGTATGGGTGTCTAAAAGAAATTTCAGGAATTTCCAGGCTTTTTCAAATTCTTTTTGGCGGATAATAGTCGGCACGCTTAAGCAAATAAGCAGAATATACTGGCATACATATGTATGTACATACATAATTAGGGGATTCACAAGACGTGTTAACCGTCGTAAAATCTTAAGCTTAACACTTGTTTATGTAAAATAGCGGTTAAAATGGTTGGGGGGTTGGCTAATTATATATTCTTTATCAGTTTAAAAGAATTTCGGTTTAGTTAGAAATCCCCTTAAACCATTTTAATTAAAAAAGATGTTAACCTTAAGATTTTACGACGGTTAACACGTCTTGTGAATCCCCTAAATATATTTTATGTAATGGTAAAAAGGACATAAATGATTTTAGAAGTTTAAATTTTAAAGACATAAGTAATGAACATTCTTAGAGAAAGTGAAATTTTTTTTTAATGTTTAATAAAATACGAGTAACATCATAAACTACAGTTAATCACCTACAAATTATTTGCAATATTGGATAAGAACTCAACCATTAACTGCCTTACGCTAATATTGGATGTACCGGATTTAAGTTGTTCTTTTAAATAACCACAGTTTTGTTGGTTTACTTTAGAAACATTTACAAAATTTGTTTAAGAATTTGAGCATTTTGTATTTGGTAAATTGCTTGAATACATTTACATTTCCTTGTTAATTGAGAACTCTATAGCACAATAGAAATGTATGTACATAAGTTCGTTCGAGTATACTACATATGAGAGTAAGCATCAATCAGTACATATGTATCAAGCAAAAAATACGACTAATCCTGGATGACTCCGGAAGCAATCGCAAAGGAACATGCGACTATTTAATACCATTTTTGATCTCTTTTTATATGGAATGAACTGTTTGATTTTGTTCCATCATGTCCTATGAAGAGACTAATGGTTCCCCTTTATATCTCCCAACGGGTAGATACAAAAAGCGACTAGTCGTCACTTTTAATAAATTAAAATTAAAATTTGCACCAGTTGCGTTTCGAACCAAGGGTTCTCAAGTTTGTTAAGCGAATACATACTCTCTCTTTCTGCCAGCGCTGCACATGAAATTTCATTGGCTAAGTGCTTGTAGATATCATTCAATCGTTAATTGTACCCGTTGGAGTTGAGTCGGGGACTAATTGATCTCTAATTATACCCATAAGGAATGAGTCGGGGACTAAATAATCTTTCATAATACCCGTTTGAGACTAGTTGCGACTAATTAATGCCCAATTGTACCCGATTGAGACTCATCTCGGAATAGGTACTCTTTAGAAATTAGTCGCAAATTTTTTGCAGGGAATATACACCGCATATACTTACATACATACATATGTATGTAGATAAAATAAAGTGACTTACTTTCAAATATTAAATCCGATGTAAATAAATCACCGCAAAATCAATTGATTCTTAAATTAAGAGTTTATTATTCACTCTCGGGTTTACTTAGTTTATTTTGTTATACTAGTTTTTATTTATTCATATTTAGTTACAAATTTGTAAGATAGCAAGTGAAGGATTCTAAGTTCAGTCGGAACCGCAACTGTTCATAAAATATATTTTTTTGCAGCACATTTGAAGGTGTTAGAATCAAAAGGATCTAAGTAAGTCTGACATCGTTTTGAGATAATTAAGGTTAAAGTTGATTACTTATTGTAAATTCTGGGTAAGTGCATTTGAAATGATTCTTGCCTAAATAAATAAAAAAATAAAATAAATAAATGAATTAAGGTTAATTAACTAATTTAAAGAATGCTTACCGCAGATAGAAAAAAACTGAAACTGATTTGTGTCACTAGGATCCTTTTACTTCTGAGTACCTACTTAGGTAAATTTCTGTAAAGAAATAAATGGAAAAGGTTATTTTTTTCGAAAATATAGATTTTATTATGTAAAAAAGTTATAATATACAACACTAACTCTACTAAAATATATCTAATCTAATCGTAATCTGACACAACGCTGCCGTAGGCTTCATCTGATCCTGTATTTTCTTCTTGAACTATAATCGTCATTTGACTTTGCTTCTTAGAACTTTTGTTGTTTGCTTTTGTCGCATGAGGAATATTTATTTAAATAAAAATCTTGATGAATAGGTGGAATAAATGGCAGAAGTTGAGTTAAATTTTCCCATTTTAAGTACGGAATCTTCAGTGGAGTTGGATGCAAGGGCTTAAACACATCTTCATGACTTGAAATGACTTGGATCTCTTTGTCACCAAATAAAAACTATATTTAACTATACAAATATGGGTATAACTAATATTTTCAAAAAATTTCACTTAGACCCTTATGATTCTTTGTAAGTATTGCAGATAAAAAGTACCGTTACATTGGAGGTGGCTACTTAGCAATACCAAATAAATTATGCGTACGATAATACTCGATGGAATAAGTATTAAGTATGATGGTATTGTAACAAACTTGGGATTCAAAATTAACTCAAGATTGTCATATGTGGACCACATTAACTTCGTTAAAGGCTTAAAGGAGGCGGCTGCTGTGGCTGAGTTGTAGAGGTGCGCACCTACCCACCATAGGATCTGGGTTCGATTCCTGGCCCGTGCAACATATGAACTAGAAAACACTTTGCCAACAGCGGTCGGCCCTCGGCTGGCAATGGTATGGTAAGCCTCCGATTTCATTCCTGTCATGAAAAAGTTGCTCATAGTATCCACGGTGAGTTTGGTTAAGGTCCGTACTATGTATGTATGTATGTATATCGTATCGTACAGTGGTGGGTGTTTAACTCAGTGAGAGGGCAGGACCAGGATGAATGTATTTGCATAAAAATTTACTAAAGCAAAAATGTTTTGGGTAGGCGTCGGGGCCAATGATAACCATCAGTTACCACCTCTACATGGTTGTAAGTCATGCAGAGTCCCTACGGCTTGTAGCGTTGCGGCTTTGCCGCTTAAACTCTGTAAGAGTTTTTGGGGGTGTGCGTCAAGCGGAAGTGTTGAGCACCGGTTATGTATGCCAGTTAGAAAATTGGGTAGGCGCTGTGGCCAATGGTATCTCTTGTACCACCTCTGTATGCCGAAAACCATACAGAGCCCCGTGAGACAACTCGGGAAGAGTTGTGATGCATCGAGCGTGTTTGTTGAGCATGATTTGGGGTGCCAGCAATTAACTACTTTAGTAGGTTTTGTTCTGCGGCAGTTGAGAAGTGCATAAAAAATGCATACCCAATGAAGAACGAGCGAATTATTTTTAAACACAAGTGCGTGTGTTTATTCGCTGCAGGTTTTGGGCGGGAGTGCAATAAAAGTGCCTGTGTGTGTTCGCTGTTCTTTGTTTATGCGGGAAATGCATAAGTCGCTTAAACAGTGGGCATACAAATAGAGAAGTGCAATTTAAAAAGTTTTGGCTATTTTTCTTTTGGTTATTAATTTTTTTTTATGAAAGTATAGCTCATTATCTAACAAAAACCACGAAAGTCCGAATTTTAAATTTTGTACAAAATTATCGTCAAAACTTCAAACATTTCAGCAGAAATTTGACCCTTTTTAAGCGCCAATACATAGATTTTTTTAGGAAATCTTAACAGAACCATGCTATTAAAAAAAAGTTTCTTCTGTAAGTACTAAAAAATACATCACTTAAAACTTTTAAAGGAAATACAACTCTTCTCCTTGCAATAACTAGATGTATGTGTGTGTTTGCAACCCTGTTTTATGCAAAGCTGAAGCTTGTCCCGCTATAATTTTTTTTAATTCAACAGATTTATTCTTTTAATAGTAAAGAAAAGCAAAAATAAAATGGTGACCGTTTTTTTCGTCAATGAACTTCTTTTGGAGACTATGAAAATTCTCATCGGCAACACTGGCTTCGACATTTTGTTGGTTCTTCTCTGAGCTAGCCATGGGGCGGCAGTCCAAACAACTGTGACAAGAGCACGGCTACTTATATAAAGTAGATCCATCTCTACGCAATGTTCTCAAAGCTGTTCCAATTTATGGTCTCTCAGCAATTTCTAAATCGACGATCGGGATGGTAGCCTGTTATTCACAGACCAGTTTTGAAGGTATTAATAATGAACAACGTGACTTTGATTAGAGCTTTGCTATAAGAATACATGTCCACCACCTACTACTAAATGTAGAAAGGCATAACATTAGTAAAAGTCTGATTATGGCAACTAAACTTAACGTAACTTAGAGAATCAAAATGAAGCGCTCTTCAATGTGGCATTAAGCTGCGTTAAGTTTTGGCTGTCCAAATATAAGTGACATCCATTTTAGAGAGCTTTTGAGTGACAAGCTCTAAGTTACGTTAAGTTGCCATAATCAGACTTGTTTTATTCAGAAGCTTAAACTTTATATGTATTGGTCGGAGAGGTCTGTGCAAAAGATACCACCACCTGTCACCTCTCCTAGTCATCCTCGAACAATAAGAGTGCATTAGATTTAAAGTATATTTCCCAGCCCAGTCTCTTCTTAATGGAACACGGTGGAGGCGGAGTGTCCGCTACCGTATCTAATTATTCGCCTGCAGCTGTCTGTGAATGAAAATGAATGTGCGTAAGCATCTTAAATTCGCACAAAGGCCAAACCACACAATTTCTCGTGTTAGAGTGTTATTAACATTTCATTGGGTGTGAAAGCGGTGCTCGGTTTTATGCGTGCCACTTCGGCACATCTACATACATACATACATATGCACATAAATACGCACATGCGTGCGCATTTGGAGAAGTGCGTTTGAACGCCCATATGTATGTAGTAATGGAGTTTTAGATGCAATGCGACTGATTGCCACACTGAAATATGCACCACTTATCCATTCAACGGCGCAATCAACTCAATGCCGATGCAGCAAAAGGCAAACCACATCAAGACTTGAGCTTGGGCAAGGAACCGAAGTTGTGGGCAATGCAAACACATAGTTATTTGCTAAAAGTGTTTGCATACTCGCTTGTACGAGCATGTTTGTTGTACCAGTGTGCGGCGGAGTGTACTTAGGCTAGCAGCCACTACTGTTTGATGGTTGATTGTTTACAATTGTGGTACCAACAACAGCAACAGCAGCAACAGCAGCGGCAACGGCAATCAAATGAGAATCTGCAGCAAATACCAGCAGCAAAATGAATTTTCTAGTTGCCGCTTATTTGAGGGAAGCGGAATGCGACTAAGATAACATGTCGTACGGAGAGATCACCAACAGTAACAACAACAAATAACAGCAACGACGTTGTGGCTGTCGCTGTGTCGCTATTGTTTTTTGGCGTATATTATATAAAATACAGCAGCAACATGAGCGCGGCAGCAACAAAGTTTTGTATTACCAATCAGTCGACCGACCATCTCTGGCAACTGCGTCTCATAGCTGCAGATCTGCACCGATGCGTCGTGTGTGTTTGGTGAGCCCGGCTTGGCAACCCACTGATTCCGGCCAAGCCATCAAACATCACCACCACCAGCATCGAGTGGACAAGCTACACCAGCCAAGTAGCTATAGTCAGCCATAAAGCCAAACAACCTACCGGTGTGATCAGTGATAATCGCACAACAGCAATGGTTTTTAAATTCTATAAATTTGTTTTGTGGTGATTACAGCGAGCTGATTTGGCCACCACCAAAGCACTAATACGAGTATGTACCCGCTTACTTAGAATAGTTGGTGTAAAGGGGTATGGGGGGGGGTATTTTTATGTTTTGCCACCGTTGTTGCGAATGCAATAGATATTATTTGTTTTTATTTAAAATTTTCAGTTGGCTTGTTTTTCTAAAAGTTATGGCATATTAAATTTTATATATTGCTGATCTAATCCAAATCGCAGCATACGAAAGTATATATAGTGATTACATAAATATATCTATAGTATGTATGTACCCTGCAGTAACAAACCGGCCAATTTCCTTCAGTAGAAAAGTAGAGTAGTACTCAATAACGGCCCCTACATTTATAGCAAATTTCACTTGAGAAACGACGGCTGCAGCCTGAATAGTCTTTAGACGATAAGTTGTTTTTCGGAATCGGATTATTCTTCAATCGGTGTCGCGAATTTTGAGGATACGTCGGGGGTCTAGTCTGTAAGCAAAGAATTGTGCCAGAGCAAGGCGGGTGGGTCACTCTTCGCAGCTGAAGAGCTTACATTGCAATTTATGACGATTGAGTTCCGATGATGACTATACATAGATACGAGATCGGAAGTTAGCGAAGGTGGCAATGGTATATCTGTGAGTGCCTTTGATTTCCAATCTATGCAGTGTCAAGTCCAGTGGTTGATGTACCTATTTCTAGATCTCTTGATGCAGTTCTTAGACATGCGTTCTGACGGGATTTGGTTCTGCCTCTAGCCACCGACAAGGCACTATACTTGCTGAGTGAGATATTATGATCCATTACTAAAAGCATCTGGGCTTCAACATAAATTTTAAGGCATCCCATAGCTGTCCGAAGTACTGTAGTATGGCTAGTCTAAAGCTTCACCCACTGCAGCCTACTTGTCCCCATTGTCAAGTAGGGACTATTAAAATAACTGCTACTTTAAGGGAGTTGAAAATAATTCGCCCTGAAGAGCAATAATTCCATGACAACCTCTCAGAAAACCCAAAGCGGTTAAAAGCAGAGAATAAAGGCAATACAATATTACGGTATGCAGGCTAAGTTTCCTTTTTTCTTTCCATTATCCATTTGTTAACTTCTCCTTGTTTGCTTATTATGACAGATCACCGTCGTCTAGTCATTTTCATTGCTTTGCATTTGCATCCTACTCACAAATTTCTCAACAGTTCCGTAAGCCTGCACTGGAGTAATACCTACGTATGTATGTATGTATCTTTGTAAAAAAATACTAATAAAGTACTTAGGCGATTTGCAAATTGCACAGCTGTGTAGGCTGTGATCCTTTTCTATAAATTTGCATTCCTTTGCATTTGTCTAATTTTCACGTACGCTACACCTCTCTTGTGTGAGCATTTCAGTTTTCTAGAATGATACATAAATTATTCGATTACCAGATTCGGCCATAGTTTTTTTGGGCGAAATATTTAGCCTCAGATTGAATTAAGGCAAGCATTGCGATTATCTGGGGTAGCCCAGGAAGCGACTAAGGCAGTTGGCTATATATGTAAGTATCACCTCTAACCCAACATGTGAAGCAGTGTAGGGGGTGCGGTGTGACTGTAGATGGTAGCCGTGTTTTGAGTGCCGAGGCATAGCAGCATTCAGCGCAACGAAATGACCGGTAAGATAGCACAAAATGGGTCCAATCCAAAGAGTATAGAACGTAGCCTCGCAAAAGCTTGGCAGCATAAGAGGAAGTGTTTAGATGATTCTGTTCTATGCTCTAATTCCTAGGTGGGATGTGATGGCACAAGACCCTCTCTAACCAGTGATGCATTTTAGCAGTGATAGGGTCAAAGTAACCAAGAAAACTAGTGCACACAAATCCTAAGCCACTTAAGCAACCAGCGTCCAAAATCTGGCCGCAGTCCTTGTAGCAAGAGTCTTAGCTACCTACGGGGGCGTAAGTGCCACACTGATTCCAATAAGGGGTGCTCGATGTAGGTACCGGCACTAGCTAGTTGTTTTTTTGTCGGAACCAGGCACAAACCAACGCGCGCCGAAAACAGCACTCAGACTGCCAAAATGTCTGCTGTCCCGTCTGCTCAATGGGAGCAAATAACTGAATAGACGATGGGAGTGATATAACTGGTAGTGGTCTAAGAAATGCCTGGTCTGAGCCAACTCTGGCTAATTGGTCAAATATCTCATTACCAGTTAAGTACTCCCGAGTGACCTGGCATCTAGAGTAAGGCAAGCTCATTATGTTTACCGACATAATTTAGTCAAGAGCAGCGCCAGGTGTTATAGAGAAATATCGTTTTTTAAAGTTTGATAAGCAGATTTCCCACGTTATTGATTGAGAGTCTGCTCCACCATACTAGTGGCGCAGGGAATTTCCTTTGGTGACAACCACCACGTTTTGCCAAAGACCTGTTTCCACTGCAAAAATGCCGCCAATATGTTGGATGTCTTTTGCTCCACGTGCGATTTCCACGATAGGTCTGTATCCAAAATTACTCCTAGATACTTCGGCAGAGATCTGAGCTGTGACTCCTTTACGCAAAAGTTCTGTTACAGAGCACGCAGGCGGTACATTTCAGACATCAATTTCAGAAGAAAATTTTTTCAGATTTAGAATAATAAATTTTGATCCAAACTCACTATATGTATCTGCTCATTTTAAAATAAGCATCCAAAAGCACTGGATTCCAAAAATTCCTTGCGATCATATAGAGCGCCGGCACAGTCGAGCTGGCTGGTGATTTCCACTATCAACTTTTCTTAGCTAGATATATTTTGGTTATTGTTGTTACAACTCTTTGGTGTGATAGTGAAGTGCACACAGCAGTCAAGGCTAAACGAATTCGTCTAACCTGTTGAACTTCAATTTCAATACCAGTCAGTTAACTTGGCCACAATGCTGTGGTCGTCAAAAGCATTCATGGACATAATCTTAGCGGACAAGATCGCTGCGAAAGTTATTTAGATAGCTGTGTATGTATATATGTATGTATGTAAGAATATTTATGCTTTAAAGTTGCAATGGAATCTCCCGAGCATAGGGTGTGGTAGCGGTACAAAGGCGTGTAAGCGGAGACGTTTTTTGTTTTTTTTCGTTGGCGTTGAAGCAATCATTTAACAAACGCAAATAAGTTAGAATGAAGAAAGCGTCAGACAGTTAACCATATGGCCGGGGCTAGCAGATGCAGGAAAAGTGGGTGATCATGATAAGTAACGGGGATAGTGTCTCCGCCCACACCGCGCCAACATTGCAACACATTGATGCAAGAAGAACTATGCAATCGCCGTCATACCAGCGCTGGGTGTGTTTTTAGCCGCGCGTTTTCGCGCGCGCGTGTGTGTGTGTGTGTGTGTGTGTCTCTATATACATACATACGTACGTACGTACGTGTGCAAATGTGCTTTAATGCGCTCCATTGCGCGCATTCATATTTTCATTTGAATACATTTGGCGGCCCAACTAACGCCATTTACCGCCTGCATAACTGTAAATATGATGCATTAAGGCGCGTTGTTGCGCTGCGATTGTCGCATAAAGAAAATATTTTAGAAATATCTATGTGTCTAGTATGTGCAAGTATTGTATCATTTTATACGGCTATGAACCTTTGGACATAAGCTAACTGCAAATCCTTTGTCTGCTTAACTGCGCTTTGGGATTTATTGTTGATTTAGGTGGATTTTGTCTGCGGCTAGGCAATGGATTCGGATTTGAATTTGGATTTGGATTTGGATTTGCAGTTGTGGCACCATTTTATTTGTGATTCAATAAAATCTGAATGCCACAGTCGCACATTTGCCACATTTTGCAGCGATAAAGATCTTAAAAAAAAAAATGAGTAGCGCTCGTATGCCAAGCAGATGTGAGTGCTTATGTTGCCACAAGAATGATATGCAAATCACGTGCACGCACCTTTCCTCGACTCGCCTGCTTAATCTTAATGTTCCATATACTTTCATATACCTCCTGCATTTCCAAACATTACAGCCGTTGTCCATGTCCATCCGGTATGGCCACAAAAGTGATTTATGCGCTGCTGTGCCACTAAGATCGACCGGCTTTGAACGCCACACATGCCACCATAGCCCAATAACAATAAAACATCATCTAATCTTAACGATGACACAAATACCAAGATGTGAATTTCATCAATTACATTGTGTCATAATTGCCAACAATACTAGGTACACAACAAAAGCCAACCACAACAACAACAAGTACAACTACAACACTTGAGCTTTGACGAATGCATGCATGCAGTCTCCAAAACGACGACAACAATAACACAGCTGTAGCAATAATGCGCACAGATTGCACATAAAATACACAAATGACCGACCACAATGGCCATCATTTGACCGAGCAGTGAAGTAACAAACAACAGATTGTAGTAACGAGTTACAAACATACATATATTTAGAGAAGACAGTGCGAGTATGCGCTCAATGAAGCCTACGCACGCGGTGCGACGCATGCGTTCAGCGATAACAGTTGCGCTTTTGCTTGTGGCAGGCAGGCAGCATGATCTGTAGGTATTGTTTGGTCCTGGTGCTATGTCCGAATTGTGTTGCCTTCCAGCAAAAAAAAAAAATCTAATAGCCTCGAAGTGGTTTGCATTGCGTTGTTGTTAAGGTTGCGGTCATATTGTAAATATGATGTAAGTATTGATAAAATTGTGTCGAGTGTACTGGTTAGTACACATTTAAATTTGAAACTGCCGGCTACACTGAAAAATCGCATAGCTTTGCTGTTTTCAATTTGTACATTAAAATGTTCAGCGATCGAGTCATCAGAGCACAAGCGTATAAAAGTTATCGAAAAGGGTTTCAAAGAGCATTCTGCGAAAGTGTACAATACTTCAGAGACGAGGCAGTAAACTGGCCTTTGAGCAATGAAGCGTCGCTAAAGATTCTCATTGAAATCTATTTTCCGTCGAATACATCCCAGGGAGAATCTACCATCTGGCGAGAAACGAGGATCGCACCGCCCTTTCAGATATGCTGGATCACCGGCAATAAACTACTTCAGTGCCGTTAAGCCTCCTTCACCGGACGGCTGAGTGGAAGATCGACCTGTCTCAGCAGCCGATCTGTGCCATAGACGGTCCCAAGCTCGGTTTGAGAAAAGAGTAGGGGAGACAGGGGTCTTCGCGGTTTCCAGGGTACGGGCTTGACTACTCCGCCTACCGCAGTCAAAGGCTACCAATCCTGAGTCGGTCGGAGCCTCAATTGGCGGAAGAGTCTACAGCTTTTGAAGTTTTACCAGAGACTTAAAACCTAGTACCGCGGGCCAACAGCCCCCACTGGAGTGTGTTCGTTGGCTAGATAAGCAAAACTAGTGAGACGAACTAGGCTAAAAGACAAGCTAGATGCACATGTAAGATCGTACAGCTAGTGAGATTTGCAAGGAAGAATGTGGCTCATCAAGCAACTCGAGCGGGTGCAGAAAGCCGGAAAAGGAGCAACAATCCATGCCTATTGTCCACCCGGGCTGGAAAGTGCTCCCCCAGTAAGGCTAGTAAGACCTGCGAGATTAGCGAGACGAGCAGAATGAATGAGGTGACTTAAGCGACTCGAACAAGGGTTGAAAGTCGATTTTCACTCCGGGCTGGGACACCTGGGGTAGACTGAGATCAGTAAGTCTTGTGAGAGGAGTCAGACGAGCTTGATGATATTGACATTGTTACGGGTAGCAACACGATGAAGCTGTTCTCCGGTTAGGGAGGCAGTGTTGGATGTTGATGGATGTGGCTCGTCAAGCAATTCGAGCGGGTGTAGAAAACCGGAAAATAGTAATACTGCATGCCTTCACACCCCGGGCTGCAGTTTACTCCCTCCAGTAGGGCTAGTAAGACCTGCGAGTTTAGCGAGACGAGCAGAATAAATGTAGGTTAATGGTGGCAACATGTTGAACCTGTTCTCTGGTTAGTGTTGGAGGCTGATGATGGCGCAGAAGCAAATCTGACCAGTTGTGGGTTCAAGCATGTGTATTCTGGTAAGTTTAGTAAGTCGCGTGATTCGAGCTGGTCGAGCAAGTCTGGCTGGCGAGCACTACTCCAGTCTGTTCAGTAAGGTACCGCTCCTTCGGGGAGTATCGCGGGGGCTGAGGTTTAATACCTAAATGCGGGTAGAACTCGCAAGGGTTTAATGTGGAGTTGCATTTCAACCGGGTGCCGGGACCCTAAGAACGGCAGAGATTCTGCCTTTGGGACTGAAATGCATGCATTTCAGTGCAATAATTAAGGCATGAATTAATCCGTTAAGCTTTTGAGCTTCGTGGAGCTCGGACTGCATTTAATGCGGTAGGTTCCCACGTTAAACCTCAACTACAGATGTCTCAGCAGCCGGATCGAAAACGCACAATCCTTTTCAAGAATACCTTACTTCAAAACTTGGTCGAATGACGTCCTATCTCAACTGCAAATATATCGAACTGAATTCTGAAATTCTTCAACCCAATTCCTGAAAATTTTTCTGAAATAGGGCATTTTCGAAAAAGATATACATACTAAAAAAGTAAAAACAACAACTCGTGCCTACCTGTAGTTGTGTTTGTAACGTATACGCTTCGTAGTACCATACCATACACAGTCAGCTAATGAGTTTACTCGCACACCTTAACGTAAAAGCCATATTATTTAAAAGTAATTAAATATTGGCATGGAAGATTTTTACACAATATTCCCTATGCACATATATATTACTTTCTTCATATACATAACGTTTTTAGAATGAGTTTCGGATGTGCCAATGTATCAATGTATTTTATTCAATGTAATTTTCTTTCATTTGGTGGCACACTAGTTTTATTACACTAGATTCGTTTGTTTGGGCAAGAAGAATATTTTCACCGTTTCATTTTAACATTTTGAAGTATCTTACATTATTAAAATTATTCCATCAATAAGCTAGCTCATCAATCTTTTGGTCAAAACTCATTCTCAGTTAAGTTGTCGAATTGGAAAGTCCATCGAAAGGAGTTCAAAATGGTTTAAATAATATTTGGCCTTCCTGACCGTGAAAGAAACGATGGTGGTCTAAGTAGTGGTGTATAATCAAAAACCTCTTGACTCACGAAACTTTACCTAACATTCTGCGCGATACAGAACCATAATAATAATGGATCAAGACAATTTTAATTTTTTACTGGAGCTAGTACGATTCACAGTAAAGAAATGGATGAAAACTATGCCTGACTTTCCACCGCATAGAGTAACCTGGCTTCTGGCATGGATTTGGAGGACTTTAAATTCATGTGCGCTTTTGCTCCCCAGAGAAAGATGCCAGTGGCAGTGCATGACTGACGTAATGCTTCAACCATATTGGTGTTCTAGCACGCTCGGCCACCGCTTGAGCTATTCAAAATTTCTTTCGTTCACCGCGAACGATTGACTCAAGCATACAAGTGGTTCCAAGGTGGTCAGAACAATCTTGCAACTGCTGTGTTGATAAAAATTATTAATCGTCTGGGACCGTATTTAGACGGAAATACTTTAATCATGGCTTATATCGAGCAAGCCTCTTTGCAGAAATCAGTAGACTGAAAACGTACCAATTTTTTTATAAGCATAAGAGAATTAATGAAAGGTCAATCTTGCCTGGTGTGAAACATGGAAAGGTTTCCACCACACATTCCGAAACCAACAGATGTTTGCAAGTCTTGTCCCGAGCGTGACCGTTAAATAATCTATATACTGTCTAAATGCTGTGGTCGTAATGATTTGTCCATCATTCATAAAATTTTTCGTACTCGAAAATGGAGAGCGGTCTTCAAACTGAGTCGAGGTTATTTACAAAAGGGAAAAATCAAAAATCAGTAGAAGTCGAGTTCTGATCTGAAAAGAACGCATTTTGACTAAAACAATAAAAACTATTTTACGCATTCACTTGGCACCATTTTGCCTCCACTGTACCAGCTTTGATTAGAATGGACAAATCGATTTCGTCTACATATTTTTTTGTGGGGAACTGCGAGATCTATAGTTATAAACAATATTAGGCTGCAAACCACGCAATGAACGAAAAACTTGCCTAAAAACCCAGCAAAAGCTGCGTGAAAATAACATGTCTAAACATATATTTTTCCAAGTGTATCCAAAGATATACATCATCCGAACAGCTCATTCAGCCAAACCAAAGGACAAAGTGAACAAAAGAACATCAAATCCATTGGAAGATGTTTGGCTTTTCATACATTTATGACGCTAATAAGGAAGTAAGTAGTAGATTTGTATGGCGCACCTTAGCACCACTCACCATGGTATGCCACCACACACAGCGCCACCAAGCAAAGCTAACGTGGATACCTACACATCATCATACGAATTGGCTAAGTGATTTCTATGGCGATGGTAAATAGTCTTTCTTAAATGTATGTATATATATGTACATATGCATATATGTGTGCGTATGTACATTAGACCGCGTCAAAAAAATAAAATAAATCCTGCAATGTCACCCGAATGAGACTCAAATTTTAGCAGTTGGTATAGTAATGATCCTCCATGCATCTGCCCTCTCTAGGACAATTCTAAGAGGTCCCACGTGGAGCCTTTAGTTTTCCCATAGGAATTCCACGTAAGAAACTGAGTTATTTCTTTTTGAGGTTAATATATCTTTCTAGGATCAATGACAGTACTCAAAACTGTAAGAATGAATTGATCCTAAGAGGACAATGGATTAAAAAAGGATTATTTAGGAATTTAAATAATTTGAGCCTGCATTACACTTAAATGGCATGTAATCAATTTATTCTTACAGTTACGAACGATGTCATTGATCCTATAAAATTATATTGACGTCAAAAGAAAATAACTCATTTTCTTACGTGTAATTCCTATCGAGGACCTCTTAGAATTGTCCAAGAGAGGGGAGATTCATGCAGGATTATTACTTAACCAAATACTAAAATGTGAGTCTTATTCCGGTCGCATTGCAGGATTTCTTATTTTTTTTGCACACATTAGGCCGGGTCAATTTTTTTCCGACGTCGTTCCTGGCATATTCGGATTCAACATAAAATACTATGAAAAAAAAACATTTTAAAAGAAACTATCTTTAATTAGTACAAACTTTATGTGTAGATTAATATTTATTAAAGTGTTACTAATATTTGTTTTTAATAAAGCCTTGTACTTTGCAGTTTTTTCTTAAAAAAAAAAAATTTTGATATCTATTTTTATACAAATTTTTGTTTATTTGTTATATGGAAGAAAATGCGACAAAAAAAATGTACGGTAATTTTTAGCCACTTGCAACTTGCACATTATTGCACTAAAATTGAATGAACTATAAATTTGCATATTGTTTTCAAAAAATCCCAACCCTTCTGAAAAAAGTTTGAAAATCCGTATGAAAATTTTTTGATTTTTTTTTAGTTCGCTGCAAGGTTTTAAACTTGGGTTTTGTTGCAGACTAACCTGTATTTTAATAGAAAATTACTAAAAATGCCATACAAATTGACCCGCCCTAACATGCATACATATGTATGTATCTACAAATAATACTTTATACGCTACTGCGAAGTTTCGTACTAATGTATCTGAGTTTTAAATGTATGTATACGTGTGTATATGTATTTATATGCTTTTCTTTACGTCCTATGAAATTGTACAAGATTTAGATCCAAAAAGCTCTTTCATAAATTACCCCCTCCCCCCCCACACACATACATATGCACATTGAATCATACAAACCCGAATGCCTTTCTAAGTAACTGCACATACATATGTATGTATTTACGCTCTTATGAGTACATACTTCATTTTCAAGTGAATAAGTCATTTCTGAATGTTTGTAATTGCTTTTGTGTCACTATGAGTTTCCGTTAATTTACTTACAGTCGACATACACTTTCGGATCTGCGCTCTCAGTTTGAGAGGAATTAAGTAAATTTTAAAGGGGCTCGGAGAAAGAGTGTTCCGTGTCTGTTATTGGCTATGAGATTGGGGATTGTGGAATCTGTTATTAGCCTTAGACCTTTGGAATCATAGACACAAAGTCAAAATCCAAATCAAAATCTTAATAGTATGTGCACACACGATACTTTCAGTGGGTTCAAAATTCAATTCTTATTCAAACAATGAAGCAAAGTCCCGATTCGTTGTATGTAGTCTTAGAGAGGTTTTTATGCCCACCCACAACTCGTATTATAATATTATTAAATGGTTAAATGCGCAAAAGTTGCAACAAAGTATCTTCTAGGTATGCAAGCAAGTAATTTATCAGCAACGCTTTCAAGTGTGTATGTATATGTACATATGTACGACTAACTGCTGAAATTCAATTTGACTAAGTGTTCAGCTCTTTTCCGCATTTCATCAGCTGACGGACTAACTGAATGCCTGACTGACTGCTTGACTGCCTGCCTGAATAGCCAAATGAGTGCAACGCAGCAGCAGCAACAGTCACGTTTTACTATTAGTGCACTTACCCAAGTAAGTCCAGTTGGCGATAGGCTATGAACTTGGCCTAACAAAATTGGGTTTCGCATTGTGTTCCCACAAATCACATTGTTTGTTGTTGCAACTGCTTGCAAACGGTTTGGTAATCATACCTGTGTGGAGTGGCTGGCTGGCTACAACGATATCAGTTGTTGCACCGTTTTTGTGTGATTAATTTGCGAAGAAAAAAAAAAAGATTTGCACAATTTACAAGTCTAACGAAGTGACAGGTGATTGTTTGGCGTGACATGAAAAGTGCTGGACTCAAAGTTGTTTGGTCTATTCTTATCTTCTACTATGTACCTACTAACTAAATACCTAACTGAATACGAGTCTCAAGTGTACATAGCTAGTATGCACCCAACTGAGCTGACATTTTGGAGTCTTAATAAATTAGCCAAAAAGTGGATGAATTCCGGCAACTGTTGTAGTACGAGTAGAGTGGACAGTTAAATATTTAGAGAGCGGGAGTGCTTGCAGGCTGACAAAAGGCTTTTGATAGAGGAAATTAACCGTAATTTATTTTGACCGAATGCTAGCTCATGCCTTGGTGGATTGTGATGGAAATGATGGTGGTCGAAATAGCAGTAAAATGTCTGTACTACATTGTAAGAAAAGCACTTACAAAAATGTCGAACGAAGTCATGCTGACAACTCGGGTATTTATGTATTAGAGAATTTGGGGGTTGCGTTTAATCAAAATGGAATAAATTGAAAATTTTTAATTAAATAGAAGCTGCTTTTAATTAAATATTACTCCTTAAAATTGAGTGAGAGAAATATTTTTTAAATGGTAATATTTGCAGGAGAGCAAATTTACGGGATAAAAGGATAAGGTAAAGAATGAATAAGGAATGAATAGGATATCAAAGAACTTAAGTAAAGTAAAGTCAAATCAAAAGGCAGGAAATGAGCTCAAGCTTAAAAAGGTGAAACAATCTGAACGGAAAGGTAAAAGAAATTAAATGAAATATGATTAAAAGAATGTACCTATTGCAAATAAAGGGTTGCTTAATAAAATAATAATAATCATATTCTGGCGCTTACACTTTTGCTAAGTGTTTGACCGGGCTTTTCCTCAAATTTGAGGTGTGCATCTTGTTGTTGATAAACAAATGGAGGGATCCTAGTTTGCCGCTAAACATTTTCTGAGATAGGGGGTTTTTGAACTGGCTGCCGAGATCAGGGGCCGTAACAGTTGCAACTTTTATTAAAAAAATCGCTCTTTAACAGTTATTCTTTTACATTTATTCAATTACTCTTCAAATAACAGTTATTTTTTTTATAAATCCAAAATAACAATTATTTTTTATTTTTATGTAAATAATCTGCAAATAACAGTTATTTTTGATTTTTATATTATATGTCTTAGATAACAGTTATCGAAAACTTTTATTTATAAAAGTCATAAATAAAAATCAGTCAGTGACTTTTACTCTTAAAAGCCCATAATATAAATCAGTCACTGACTTTTATTTTTTAAATCATACTTATGAAAGTCATTTGTATAACTAGTATAAACTTTTGTTCTCCAACACCTTCTTAACTGCGAAAAATTATACATGACCTTTATACATATGACTGAATAAAAGTCGGTGATTCAAATTGATGACTTTCAAAAGTAACAGTCACTGTCTGATTTTTTTTTATGACTTTTATAAATAAAAGTCTTCAATAACTGTTATCTAAGGCACATAATAGGGCTATTCGCGATTCGGTGCATAAGAGCTGACAAATTTATGCAATTGCAGAAATATGCCATGGATTGTGAGCGACCTTTATTAAACTGTCATGGTAAAGCTTTTGCAAAACAATTTTTGTGCATCAGCTTTGGTTTTCTTTATGAATGCAATGCATAGCATTTTTAGGCTATGGATTTTCGGTATTGCAAATTTGCCAAGCCATGACAAATGCAAATGCGTGTATTTTGTTTGTGTATTGCAAATAATTTGCAATACAAATTTGCAATGCAATGATGCTAGGCCATTTGCACCGGATCGCGAATAGCCCTAATATAAAAACAAACATAACTAAAAATCAAAAATTATTATTTTTTAAATTTTGCATAAAAATTGCAAATAAAAATTTATTTTCAAATTTGATTATCGGTGAAAAAAAGAAATCGATTGGTATGTAGCACTTAGTTGTAAAACATTTCCTTCATAGTGAATTTTTCAATGACATTTTTCATCAATAACTGTTATGTTCGGTCCCTGGCTGAGATAGGTCCATCTTCCACTTAACCATCGATATGTTTCTTCCAGAACCTTTACACAGTTTATACAGTAAATCAATAGTGCGGTGTCACCTTATAAACACATATTAGTGTGTGCTTTCTGTTTGTTTCTTGAATTCGTATCGACGAACTCAGGCCCAGACACTTAAAGGGTCATCGTAAAATTCGATAAATTGTATACTTAGGAAAAAATCGCGAAATCACATCGTCCATCCGCAGAAGGCTATCCTTTCTCCTTGGTTTTTGCCGTTTTTAGAAGACGACCTCCTAACCAGATTACATAAGCGTACGGATTAAGCTAGGTAGATAACAGAAGTTTCTTGAGAATCTACCAGGGTTGGAAATAAGCGGAATTTCCGCCTCGACAACTAAAGAGATCCGTTTTGGCAAAAAGTTGAAAAATAAAATCCTAGATTGCGAAAATTTGGAAAACCGACTCCTTGCCCTTGGCCACTGGTATATAGACGGTCCAGGGATGTAGGACAGAGCAGATGCAGGTTTATATGGACCCGGTACCAAACCCGCAATTCAAATGGACAGATGGCGCACGTTGTTCCATGCTGAAGTACTGGAAAAATAAACCTGCGCCTGAAGTGCGCTATGCAGTCATCCGTCCCCTCTTAAACAGGATGATAAAATCCAAACTTTTTAAATTCTGTTTTAAAACGCTTTAAATTAAGACTGAAAAATGTACGGTAGGACTGCGTTGGGTACCGAGCTACTGTGTAATCGAAGGCAATGGGGTCACTGAAGAGTTGGTGCTATTCTTAAGTGAATTTTATAGCCGGAGCCATTTTGTGATCTCAATTAGTCCTCTACGGGAAACATAATTACTGAGTCAATATTCTCTGAATACGATTAGTACTGAGCTCCAGTGGAGGGACATATACAGGCCAGGCTATTCGGCTTCACCCTTAATAGGCCGGCAGCGGAGCGCTCGTAGTTACGCTCCAAGTGCTCGTCGAAAATATTGGCAGTTAATAAAAAAGATCACTTGAGATTACTAATCGCACATTGGCCTGTCAGAATCCCCACCACTAATAAGAACTGAGGCTTTGCAAACGTAAGGAGCTCCTTCGACCGTTGCGGTCCGCCCCAAGGCCAGAAGGATCTGAAAATTGCGCATGTCCCTGTGTTCGCCCAGCGCTCGTTCAGGTACCGAAGAAGGACAGAGCCGTCCCTAGTTGCTCAATATCTGGTGATAACGTTTCAAGGATGCCTTTCCTAGCCAGGCCATCAGGCCACTGTGACCCAAACTAGCCGTATTAACAAGTACTGCGACGCCATTGATAGAGTGATCAAACATTGCCGATTTCGAACGCTCCAGCATAGCGTTCAGGGCCCTGATGGCCGCCTGACCTCCGTCAGTTAGTCACACTCTTTAGCAGTGAGTCTATCGCTTCCCTGACAGCAGCTATTTCCGCCTGCAAGACACTGCCAATTCACATTGTACTAAACAAGTAGCTCTTTATTTAGAGACTGATATTTTTTTGTATACTGTGAACTTTTTCTGCAATCTTCATAAATCAGATACGCATTGCTTATTTGTTCGCACAACAGATAATATTCCAAAGCCAGTTTCAACTATTTACAACTTAAATAAAAGATACAGCACAATCCTCAACCGCAAAGATGTTGTCAACTTGCAACACCAGCTAAATTCGCAAATCAACATAATAATCGCGCAAGCATGCTACAAGCAACACTCCCAAAAAGCAATGCAACAAAATTGCATACAAACGTATTTTCTCGCAAATATCCTTGCCACTCGGTTTCTTGCGTTTGCTGACACATTTGCTAGCTTTGCACACACATTGCTGTTAGCAATTCGTTTCTTTCCACTCCCACGTACGCATAATCGGCTAGTCTGCTCTTGATATGTACTGGGTGTTCGCCAACAACAACAACAACAACAAAACAAACTTGCAACACACAGAAATTGCGCTTTCGCCTATGATTGACTGTATCTAATGCGTGCGACAGTTTCTAAAAGTAGATGCACACGCACGCCATATAGTATAAGAATGCTCTTGGCAGTCAGTACCTTTGTCATCATTTGAATATTTGTGCGAATGTGTGCTTGTGGCGCGGGCGAGATGATGGTTATTCGGCAGTCAAGGCAGAAGCACCAACTGCACTGCCTTTGCATATTTTTGCATAACAAGCCAGTGAGTGAGCTTTGAGCAATGGCAATTCTACGACAATGTATTATGCCATGCAATGCAATGCACACATGCTTTGAACTTACTTGCGTGTGTATATATGTATGTCCATAAATATGTGCATAAGTGCATGCGAAACTGTATAGGGGTATGCATGCATAATGTGGCATAATGCTTCAAAACTCTGAAAATCTGTAAGACATATGCGTCCATAAATCATTGCGTTTCTTTCCGTCCTGCTTGTTGCGCTTTTTGTGGAATATTTATGCATTGTGGCACGTTGACTGAGTGAGTCCTGTCATCTTTAGTTTCGTTTTTTCGCATGAAGTCACTATACCGAATTTAGGTTAATCAAAATACACCAACTGCTGGAATAAAGTGGTTAATATTGCATAGTATTATACATATACATTATATATGACTTTTAGTCAAACATGTCTTGGTATGTTAAGTTTGCGAAAGAAGGTAGTTCGAATTACAAATTCATCCAAGCTAATTTGGAACTGCTAACTACAGAAGGGTTCGCAGCCAGTACTGTGATGATCGGGGCAACTCTGTTGTGAATCGAATCTGTAAAACATCAAAATAGGAATCTGAGTAATTTTAGCTTCTGAGATATCTAAAACTATCCTAATGCTTATCCTTGAGAGTTGGAGCCATATGTCCCCAATCGTAGCCATTCATTCAGAAGTGATATTGTCAGACCAATGGCAGTACAACCAAAAGTCTCTTTTGTGATGCCAGGAGCGGAAGACCGAAAGTGACGCGTATATGTTGGTGTTAGAAAAACGCTAAAAAAATATATCAGCATCTATTCCCTTAACCTCATTTAGTGTAAAAGAGAAGGGAGCCTCCCAGCTGTTTAAGCCTTAAGCTCTCGTAAGTTGGACAGCTAAGGAGCAGCTGCTATAGTACGGGCATGAATGCGATGTTGAGCCTCACCGCATGGATGCCCCCGATTTAACCCTAAATGCAAACATCGATTTTAAGAAAAAGTGACACGTTCGTTGGGCTCTTATTCCAAACTCCAGTGAAAAGAGAGCGCGACAGGAAAAGAGAGGGGATGGCGGGTTGGTTGGGAACGATATGATTAAGATTAAAATTTACATAAAGTCCAATATTAAGAATTACGATTGAAACTCAGATTGAGTTTGAGGCTAAGATTGAGATTGTTGTTGGGATTAAGATTAAGGTTAAATTTAAGGTTAAGACAAAGGTGAAAAAAAGACAAAGATAAAGACAAATATAAAGATAAGCGACATATTCTGTCAGCCAGTGTTATTAGTAAATATTAATAAATGTGAGTACCGAATCGTCAGGTCTGAAATTAGACGCATTGTGAATTTTGCGCGCCTTTGCAAATTCATGTAATTAATGATTTTCTTAGCTTTTTTGATTTCAGTTCATTTTTGCGTAATTTCACGAAAATGATTTCTCAAATTACACTGCCGGCAAAAAGTATTGACACAGCAAATTTTTCACAGTATATGCAAACATTTTTTGAAATATATTTTCCACCAATTTTTTATAAAAATATGGTTCATTCAGCTAATTATCATACAAGTTTTCAACTTTTTTAGATTTTTTTTTGAGTTTGCAGATTTGTAGTCCAATCAACTTTATAAAGGATACATTTTAAGTAGCTAGGAATTATCGTTGATTTTTGGCATTTTCTTTTTTCACGCAGTCTCATCCATACAAAAAAATTTGTTTGAAAATACTTTATATGAAACAAATGCAAAACACGTTCAACAAACAAAATCTCAAAAATCAGTGTGATTGCTAACTAACTCAGAACTTTCAGTTTCTTTACTAGAATTGAATGGGCTGCAAAACTGTATATTCAAAAAATTTTCGGGAGTTTTGCACAAAGTTTAGGAATTATATTTTTATGTTTTTTGTTGTAGAATGAACCATAAAAAATTGGAGGAAAATTATTAGAAAAAACATGTATGCATATATTGTGAAAATTTTTCTGTTCCAATACTTTTTGCCGGCAGTGTATATATGTTATTCTTAGTATATAATTCTTAACTATAACATTTGTATCACTGAACGTAGAAAGCAGGAATCAAAAATTAACCAAAAAATATATTTTTTTCAAATTATCGACATAGTGACCCAATCTCCCCCATATTTTATATTTAGGGTTTTCTAATAAAAGTGAGAGCGCAGACTTATGAAATTTAATGTTTCTACACGCAAGGGTGCCCTTATTTCTAAGAAAAATTAGACCAGATATCAGGATAAAGCTAAGATGTTTCACCCTACCAGAGAGCATTAAAAGCTTCCAATGCTAGAGTCTTCCAACAAGGTTGATATATGATGAGTTTTGGAACAAGTTTCCGTCATCCCTTGTCGAATTCGATGTAGTTTTCCTTGTGAAAAGGGCGAGCTCTGTTTTAGCAGAGTCAAATTCAGATATCCTTGCACAAGCTCATACTTAATACCTAAAACCTTTCCTTTTCAACAGTTCCTCCTTTCCAGAGGCTCTAATAGGTCGATGACAGCAACTGCCCAATGTGGAAGACTTTCTCTTCGAGGCAGGCAGACGTTTCTTCTAATAAAGCAATTGCAATTGTAGTTTTGCAGATCTTGTGCTTAGTGGTTACCGATTAAGTAGGTCTCTTCTTTATTACTATTACAAATGCCAGTTTACCTTACTGGTTCCTTACTATTTTATGTCTCCAGATTAATTCCTTGAGTGGTTGAGGTTTACCGAAATGAGCACATATTTTCTCTGTATAAACCAACATTTTTTGTTACAAGTACATACTATATGTAAGCTTCCTTAGGCGGCAAACACAGAAATGAAATCTAACCTAGACTTTATAAAGGAAGATCTAAGACACTCCTACTATAATACATACATAAATATGTTTACGTGCATGACTTTGTCTTGAATAGTTTGTCAAAACCTGAATGTTTTTAAATTTATTTCGTCACTTTTTTTCATTTGGGAACCCGAATCGAAGACAGGGTCTTGAGCTAGTATCTATGTATGTAAATCTAAGAGCTTAGATGCCTGATATTTAAATTACCGTAGTCCGAACTCGTATTCCTAATTTTGAGGCGGCGATACAAGTTTATGAGTACTCTATTGACGGCAGGCCAACTTGCTATACATTGGCTGCAAACGAAAATTATCGACTTCAGACCAGCATAGTTTTTTTTTTGCAATTGAGGTGTTTTCACGGTCAAAAACGCATCGAGCAAAAATGTGTGGCTGATAATAATTGAAGTATTAATGGTTATTCAGTTGAAAGGAAGCCCTTACTTTTGTGTGATTTAACTTTCACTTAACAAAGAAATAAGTTTTTGCTTTTAGCGCAGCAACACACAAACATATATACATATACATATGTATGTATGTATGTACATTTATAAAAGCATTCCCAGAAGTGCTCTATTGTATTTACAAAGCACACAAAACAACTTATCTATGATGAACAGCAACAACTTTTGTACGATTTACATCAGTTTGGCTCACGACCCACCAAATTGGCTCACAAAACAATTTTCTACGATTTTCTATGTCCTTTTTTTGGATTTCACATTTTTTTTATTTCCATCATTTCCCACAAAGGGCGTTCAAGTGTGAAGAATCTGCACTTTGAGGTGCGCAAAGCCATACATAGTATCTACTAACTCATGACAGGATTGTAGTAGCCACATCATAGCATATTCCACACCACCACCAACTTTAATGCCATTCAATGTTTTATTTGCTTGTACGCAATAAGAGTTTTTTAACAATGCGATGAGTGTTAACAAAACACGATACTCGTGATGACAATTATTGTGGGATTTGAGTAACAACCTATGTACATAGAATGTACATACAGTCATATATACAAATATACATATGTAGGCATATATATATGTACACTAGATCGGGTAGGTTACCATACAAAGCAAACAAATTTGTAGTTTATACGAAATACATATTAGGAACGTATTTCGAGAGGAATGGAACGCCGTTAAAATTTTCACCCTCTCCACTAACTAAAAGCAGACCAGACGCGCTTTCATCAGTAGTGATATAATCCTTTCGAAAATAATTTTTTTTTTTCGATGCACATCCTAATGTTCCTATATACCAGTGCTAACCAAGATAGCCAAGTAAGCGCTTTTTCAATCACATAAGCTCGCGCCTGTCCAGTTCTACAAAAGGCACAACTTTGGTTATGGGTTCAAGCATTTAGTTAAATACAAATACATAACAAAAAATGGTGGATGTTTTCAATTTTACGGAAAATCAACGAGAAAACCAATTTCGGGCAGATGATCAGCCTACATGATTCATTTATCGCTGCCCTAATACGAGTACCTTTTGTGTATTTGGCTCTGCATGGTGAGAAAACAATCCATTTGTCATAGCGTCGAAATACATGAAAAGCAGTTAATCGAAAGAAATGTTTTCTGTAACATTTTTGCATTGTTAGGGAAATGCAAATAAGGCACGCTGTGATGTTAGCTTAATTTGAGAAGCGCAACTTTTAACGTTTTTCATGATTATTGAAAATGTTAAGTACTTACTATGGCCAACAAATTTTTACGATGGATTTTTACAGAGCTCTCAGGCTTTGAAAGCCTGGTTAACCAATACATATGTATGTATGTAACATAGCTTCCCTGCAAACCAATGTTCCCGAAATCTTAACGAAATCTTTAGGAGTATCTGATTTCTGTAACGATTTTTTTTCCGAATCTTCAAAGAAAATAATATGAAGTGGTTGACACGAACTCGTAAAGAAATTTCTGTACGAAAAATAAAGAAAATTCTGAAAAAAGTCTGCAAGAAATTCTTCACATAGCAGCATTATTTTCATTTCTTTACCGATTTTCTTCCGAAATTTCGTAAAAGAATGGAAGTATGCGTAATTTATTTCATTTTAGAAAATTCGGCAAAAAATCGGATGGGATCTTTCCGAATTCTTTAAAAATTCTTTACGATTCAGAATACTCTGTAAAAATGGTTTGCAGGGTTCTCACTTTTCTCACATATTTTTTTTAAATAGATACATACATATTTTAAATATGTTTGTAGATAGAATTAGAGCTCCCACAAATGCAAAGGAGTAAAATTGTTTCGCTCCTTGCACAGTTTCGGATAAATAGCTTGCGGAAAAAACATCTGTAAAAAAATGTGGACGTCTGAATCTAGTAGGGAAAAGCCATGCGATATCGACCTAAAGTCCAAAAATTGATAAGTGGCCTTAAATACCAAAATCTCCTAAATAAATGCTTCCGCTTAAACCAACAATATAGACACTTTTTATGCAAAGACCGTAACAGTTAAAATTTTTTGTTAACACATTCGCTCTTTAACAGTTATTTTTTTACTTTTATTTAATTACTCCTTAAATAACAGTTATTTCTGATTTTTATTTTATAAATCCAAAATGAAAATTATTTATGATTTTTATCTAAGTAATCTGTAAATAACAGTTATTTTTGGATTTTTAAATAAAATGTCTTAGATAACAGTTTTTGAAGGTTTTTACTGATAAAAGTCATAAATAAAAATCAGTCAGTGACTTTTACTTTTAAAATTCATCAATATAAATCAGTCACCGACTTTTATTTTTTTAATCCTACTTATAAAAGTCATTTGTATACGACGTAGTAAACTTTTGTTAATTAAAAATTTATGCATGCAACAATTCTTTACCAAGAAATACATATTTGATAAAATTTTGGGAAAATGGGCGTGACACCGCCCACTTATGATCACATATATGTATCTCAGGAAATTGTGCCAGCAAAACGTTGAAATTGATTGAAATTGGACTAAAATTACGGTCACTTTTCATATAACGGTAAATTTCACAAATGCTTGAAACTTCGATATTTCGAAATTTAAGGACGCTGTTTTACGCAAAGTTGATACTAACAACAATACCTTGAAAATAAGTAACATTATTTGGAATTTTGGAAAATGGGCGTGCTACCGCCCACATATGACTATATATGTTTATCTCATTATATCTATATCTATCGTTCTATCGAAGATGTTTAAAATAGGGGTAAAACCACCTCTGCTTACCATGTAGCGGTAGTTTTCGGAAAGGTGAAATACAAATACATAAATAAAACCTTTCGCCAGGTATTTAGTATTCGGCTCCGCCCGAACTTAGACTTTCTTATTTGTTTTTGTTGTAGTTTTTGCTTTGTTTGTATTCGAGGTTCTTTGTTTTATTAAAACACATCAAGTTCACACAGTAAAGTGAAACTAATTTGCAGGGTTTCCATAAAATATATCTGCTTCAAGAAGCAGGTTCCTTTTTTTGTCCCACCCATAACAGAAGGAATAACTCAGATTTTTTCCATACTAAAGTAAGCTCGAATTTTTTCGTATTTCGTAATAAAATGTAGATTTGTTGGGAAATTTATACTTAATTTTAAACAAGAAAGAACAAATATGTATGCAAAAGGGTCTAAATATAATTCGATACGAATATTCAAATTAATTCGAAGAAATTCCTTTACAAGGTAATTGTTGCGTGTAGTTTATCGTAGTGTTGACTGACCAAGAGGGCCCAGTCGAATTAAAATGTAACGACATCCATATCTACATAAACACAAATGCTAGTAATTTTTTAAGTTCTTTCAAGCTCTATTTTTGTAGCATAACACTCAGTAGAAAAAAATGGCATAACAACAGGTTGTTCCAAACATAACCAAGTATGCACACTGCCATCGCGTATTCTACTCAAACGAGATCATGAGCGTCGATTAAGCTGCTACTCGTAACAAAAACTAGTAAAAATCTAAGACAAAATGAACATGTTGCTGCTGCGGCACATAAAAACGCAAGAAAATTTGTAGCAAAACAGCAAAAATTGGCGCTGATAAAAGCAGCAAAAAATCAAGTTTATAAAAAAAAAGCCGAGAGAAATGGTGCTTACAGCAACAAAAAAAAAATAAAAATGAGTTGTAATAAAAACTGCCAACACATCGCTTGCCCATGTTCAATGCCCAGTGGCGGTGTCGTCAGCAGTCGATGTCTGCATAAACATTGGTCGATTGTTATTATTGTGTCCGTTGTTGGCGTTGATGCTGCTGTTGGTGCTGCTGTTGCTGGTTATATATATTTATGTCCTAATGTGTGTTTGTGCTGTTGTGATCTATTGCTGCTGTGCGCACTGACTGATGATGACCATCAGAATGATGCATACGTACACCCGAGCTTTGTGACGTGAAATCTATGCCAAATGTCATTGCCTGGAACAACACATCTACAATGTAGCCACGCTACTCATGCCATGCCATGCCATGCCACGCCACGCCACGCCACACCACACCACACCAGTCGAGTAGACGTGCCAGCGGTGTTGCAGTTGCGGTGATGCTGCATAAAGTTGGCGTTGCGTGTTGCTGCCAACTACATAGGCAGTTGGTGGGAATATCACAACTAAAAAAAAATAAAAAATAAATAAATAAAAGAAGGAAGAAATGTAGTAAAAACTGCATAGCCAGAAGCAGCAGCAACAACGGCGGCAGCAACATGCCACACCAGCGCCGTATCGCCGCATCGCCGCAATGCATTCGCCATCCGTGCTGCATGATCGATCGGCATCGATCTGGCAAAAACGGCTGCACCAACAGCAGTCAGACACTGTCTATGTATGTCTGCCCAATGGATTGACCGACCGACCAGTTGCATCATGCAACCTATTGTGGCTGCATATGCTGCTGTGTTGCTGTGCTGTTGCACGCTGTGTCTGCCACTCACTGCGCCTCCCATTAGCCCGTTGCCTGCTGTTAGTATAATGCCTGTTGAGTCGCATGTATGTATGTATGTATGTGCATGTATGGCGTTGTCTATTTTTGTTTGTGCGCGCTTACAACTCTCACCATTATTATTTCGCATTCGAATTTCAACGATTTACAAGTGTAGATCAAGACATGCGCTGACAGCTCAATACGCAATGTGGCATGCAACGAGCTGTGAGTTTTATTTTTTGTTACAAACTTTACTCAAATGCTGAGATACAGTGTTTTATTTACTTAAATAATGCGTATAAAAATATCTTTAAGGTTGGTTTTTTTTGTACCTCTAATCGGCTTGATACTAAAATCACAATATAATTTCTGTTAAACCCATTACTGTGCGAGAAAAAACTGACGAAGGTCCATAGCTTCACTTTCCTCTGCTCCGCCAGGCTGATGTAAAAGCGATATCCCAAGTGCTTACGTTGCGATACCTTGCTTGGAGAGCTCGTATTCGCTTTGTAAACGTCTAGCCATTCTATCGGCCATTTCGTTCCCTTCGATATTGCTTTGTCCAGTAACCCTCCATAGAAGCGTTTATGCTAGCAATAAATATGAACTATTTTTCAAAATTTCTTGACTTCAATACTTTGGGTTTAACTCTCTCATTGTCGCTAGGCTGTACCCAATATAGTCAATTTCGTTTATAGATACTTACTATTCTGTATAAGACAAGCAGCCTTCTCTATGCAAAGATAATCATTGCCTAATCTACACGTAACTTCAACTACTTTGACCATATTTGAGTCACCGACGGAGTTGGCAGTACCATAATTTGCAATCAGTTAGCCAAGGCTCCATTAATTCCCAATTGAGAATTGTTTAAGAATCCCCTTATGCATCTTCGTTCTAATTCCACATCCATTCGCCACCCTCAGTTATGAAGACTTGTTGCGGCTTCAAGTGAAGAATCATATTCAGCCCTTTCGCTCTGCTCACAGCTCTGCACTTTGTAGAGGGAATATCGAAGAAAGAGAAGAAAAAATAATCAAATTGAATAACGCAAGATCAATTTACAAATGTGGACACAGTGGAAAAAGAGAAATTAGGTGAGAGCATTCGGCAAAGATCTGATACTATACGGGGTGCTAAATGCGCGTTCCAACATGCTTCCTGCAATGAAATTGTTGGATAACGATTGAAGAAGACTAGGTCGTATTCGCGGCGGAAAAGGAATCAGGAATATTGAAAGGCTGCAGAAGCAGGATCTGTACACCACCACCGTATGCGATAATCTTTTGATTTTCACTGCTCTGAAGACTCAGACAGCCATTCTTGGTATGGTCTGATTGGAGGGGTTAAACTAACTATAGATCGCCATAAATCCATAACCATAGAATCGCCCAACCAACCTTGAAAATGTATATTGTTGTCGTAGGGATCTCCAGGCATATTAAGTAAGTATGTTCCGAGTATCAGTATTAGTGAGTGACCCCTTTTGCTTCTATATCTAATTCCGAGTAGGCAGAATACACGTTGCCCTAGGTTTTACCAATATTCAATCTCTATGTCAAACGGCTCGAACAGGTCCTTCATAATTCCGGCGGAGCTGATGGTATTGCGCAACGTCATTTTACATAGCCGTATTATCGCGGGAATACCAAATGCAGACATCGCCGCATTAAGACAACTTCTTTTCGTGCTGTAGAAAGCGGCTTCTCGCGAGTTTTTTTCCAAGATTTGGCGTATTGTGAATACCTGATCTATGGTGGATTTGCCAGGTCCAAAGACACACTGATAAGGTTCAATCAGTTCGTTGACAGTTGGCTTCAGTCTTTCGCACAATACACTCGATAAGACTTTGTAACCTATGCTTAGAAGGCTGATCTGGCGGTAGTTGGCGCTTATGGATGGGTCACCTTTCTTGCGGATTGGGCAGAGCACACTCAAATTCCAGTCGTTGGACACGCGTTCATCTGACAATATTCTGCATGCACCTTATCAACTCCTCGCCGCCGTACTTGAATAGCTCGGCTGGCAGGCCGTCAGCTCCAGCTTTGTGGCGTTTCAGCAGCGTAATTGCTATTCGTATCTCATCATAGTCAGGCGGGTGTACACGGTACATCGACTCAATCGTCATCGACTGGGGGCTGGGGTGATGATATAGCCTCTTTAACTAACTCAGCGACATTTTAAGAGAAGTAAAGTTGGTAGAAGAAGGCATAAACCGAAAAATCAGATAGTTCATAGCCATTTCAAACATATTTTTTTTTAACAAGAAACGTTTGCTAGTCATAATATTCACCTAGTCTTTAGGAGTAAGAACACCCAGACGATCCTGTCGGCTTACTTTGGTCTCATTTATTTAATTTTTCTGTATATCTTTGACCGCTGTGCACATCTGTGCACCGAAGGTGGGAGATTTGTGGCAAGTGCCTCATTCAAAATAGACTTGCAACCTTTGCTTAGTTAGACAACAACATAATAATAACAAATACAAAACGAAAATCTCCAGCGTTGGTGTTGACAAACAGGCGAGAAAGAGGGCATGGTGAGCAAAATTATACAATGGAGTGGCAAAAGTCATTCTGCGGCCATTTCATAGCAGGAAGTCAACGATCTCATCAATTACAATACTCGTAGTGTTGCAGTCGTTTATGTTTCTATTGCCATTGTATTTGTTATTGTAATTGCTGCAATAGCCACTGTACACTGAATGATTTTCTCATCATTATTCGTAATCAAGTGCGAATGTAGAATTTATGAATACATAAACAAGTATATACATAAGTACTTACTTACTTACTTATTTAAGTATGTATGTATGTATCTTTCTATTTGTGCGATTTACAGCCTGCAAACTTGATTGCAATTAAATTAATTATTTGGCGGAAATGTTGCCATTGGCATACGAAATCGAATGGTTGCTAAATACAATTTTCTTTTTGTATTGCGATTACGCTGGCATCTGGAAAAGGTGCAAAGTGTTGTAGGTGTTTATTCAGAAACATATTTACGTGTTTATTCATTTAATTGTACTTTATGTATTTTTTTGCATAGGTAACAAATTTGTATAATAATTTAATTTGGTTGCCTTTCGGCTTTTAGTTTAGTGAGCTACATACATACGTATATTTGCTTTTCACACATACAAAATGGGGTTTTAAAACATTCATAATTACTCTTGCCAACAAATCCTGCTCGTTAACTTAAAGACCATCTATTAATAGAAAATTCAATAATGATTAACAGTTCTAAAGTGACTTTCGCCTTAGGATCAATTGGGATGTAGAAACCCCAAGAAGGTTTGGCAAAGTCTCTATCTTACTTATAATAAATCCAGATCTACTTTGACCCAAATGTTTCTAATACCTCGAGAAACCATTTAAAAAACTCCAAACGACAAAATTATACAAATTCGAATAGCAATCTTCGTAGTTTAAGTAATTCCAAATGCCACGTATGAAGGAAGCCACAACATTTTGCAAGTATTTGTACCTACATACATTATTAGCTACATACTTGAAAATCGTACAAATTTCAAATGGTTTCTACACCACTACAATTTTCGAATGATTGCCGCTGTTATTAACAATTGATTGCACTTGCTTGCTGTTGCCTTTGCTGCCAACACTACCCTGCAGGAAATGTATGTATCTAACTATAATTTAATTTGAAGTTGATTAGAAAGCAACTAAAGCCCACTATTATTTGTATATTTACTTTGAGGAAAGCTAACTATATTTGTATGGCGATGGCCGCGAAATAGTCAAGGGTGGTTACCACTGCATTTGATGTAACTAACTTGTAACTAACTACTTTTGGACATAAAATATCAATAGGGAAAACAAAATATTTTTTTTTTATATTTTTACTTTTTTATTTATTTATTTATTTTTCTTTATTTTATTACATTTCATAAATGTTTACATATTCTGCTGTAGGTGGTCCCATATTCGAACTCCGTCAGACATAACTTCAAAAGGATAATATGAAATTTCGATCTTCCTTTTATTTGTCCTCAATTCGAAAAAGTATTTGTGAAGTGCTGGATATTTAAATAGAAAGCCTTACTCCTGCATTAGATAGATAGATAGTTGGTTGGGTAAGGCACTGCGACCGGTGGGTCTATTGTGCCCCTTGCATTACTTGACAACTAGTTTCAAGTTAGCTTTATGTAGCTAACTACAAGTTATATATTTTATAGAAATTCCGCAAAAAAAGCTAACTATAAGTGGGTTATTTTTTATCAATTGATACTTTTTTTTTCTGCAGGGTATCTAAAGCAACACTTTTACATACGTAAAAATATAGCTGCCACTGCTGCTGCTCCGCATTTGCAACATCCGCCGCAATGATTTGCAGTAATTGATAAAATTGTATCGGATTTTGTGCAGCCACAATTGGAACAAGAACAGCAATAGCAACAGCAACAGCAACGATAACAAGAAACATTACAAAAAGCCTAATAACTGAATTGCGGAATTAGGTTGGGAAATTGTGGCCATCGCTGCATGTAACTAAATACGAGTTTAAAAACAAAGATATGTATGCGCAATGGATAGGCTCATTGTTAACAGTGTGCAACTTGCAACTTTTTTTTATTCGTTTCGTATTGTTTGTTGCCTATGCTTCTAGTAGATACAAATCTGTGGTGATGTTTTGCTGCCGCTGTTAAATTAGTGGCCAGTTGGGTATTATATTGTTGAAGTTGTTATTTGGAAAATTACATCCGAATTTGTGTGATATTTTCTATTAAACTTGTCAGCAGCTAATGAAATATTTTGTGTGCTACAAAGTGGTCCAAGGAAATTAGGTTGAGTTATGGTTTCATGCTATTAATATTGCATAAATTGTTGTAAGTAGAAAGGGGAATAAAAACAAATAAAAATATTACAGATAAGTCAATTAGAGTGATGTTCTTTAGTCAATACTGGCTAAGCAATGTTTAAACAATTTAATTTAAATCATTAATAAATTAGAAATAATGGGGCATAATAATTTCTAGTTAAAGTAAAGTCGACACTAAAGTTAGTTGCAGCTTTTTGCAATAATTTTCAATGGAATATCTGTCAAAAAACGGAATTAACTTCAGCGTCGACTTTGTTTCCACTATGATTATGCCCCAATCTCTCTGTTTTTTCTACGATTTGTTGGACATCAATTTTAATTCAAGAACAGTTGAAAAACAAATTCAAACTTTATTAAAGAATTTTAAGAATTTTATAGTGTAAAGCACCGAATAAAGCAAGCAAATCTGCACTTCATTTCACTTAACAATAATAAACTTGAAAATTCTCTGTAAGCCGAGCTTTTTTCTGGTGGTCATCGCAATCGGTCTTGGTGCAGATATTAACTACCGTCATAAGAGAATATTAATCCTTAGCGACAGAACCATCTCTTGCATTAGGTCCCAACATAACTGAAATCAGAAAGAAACATTAAGAACGAGAGAACCGATTTGGCGAAGCATCATATGACTCTTTTGAGCCAAAAGTTTAATGCGGGTACACGAGAAGAATTATAGTCTTTTCATTACATTAATATACCTAAAAAGAAGCTGAGGATTTCCACGGCCATCCCCACGAGACACAGCAGATTACTACACCTAGGGTTGCCAACCGTACTATATTATAAAGTATTGTACTATTTTTTGATTTATATTAATTTAAATATTGATTGCGATGAAGCATAAGATACCTTCAAAAAAAAAAAACAGATGTACACTTAAAAAGCATTTTTAATTTCTCTTAAAAAAAATACTATATATATTTGAAGTGTTCTATATTTTTTCAGATTTTTTTTTTTTTGAGAAAGTACTATAAATTTCTAAGAAAATGTTTGCAACCCTAACTACACCTGCTTCTCGAGTGTGAGGCAGTAGCCAGATGATAAGCACATAAATGAAAGGAGGGCATAATAGAGCTCAATACCGTATTTAGGTTTTTTGATCCGGAGACAGCCATGTGTATTGATGACTATTCTTATGTTGGAACCTAGAAGTTTTCCGACAGTCGTACAAAATATTCTTTCCGAGCCCACCCTTGAAATTGCAAAGCACGATAACAGTGGAAAGTGCGCTTCAAACTCCCATAGAAGAGGCATTTCGTCGCCTCGTGCTTCTCTTCGCTTCGAAACGGATTGTGTCCACAGGAGTGAACGACAGTGCTGTATCTCAACACAAATTTGACAAAGAATTTTCGCACTTTTACATAAATAACAGCTGTACTATCTAACGTAAGTCGCAAGGTCCTACATAAGTATTAGGGCGGGTCGAAAATCTAATTTTTCTTTTAGTTGTAAGAGCCCGCGCATCGACCGCGAAGTGACCCACTGCACACTAGTCAAATAAGACCGATTTCTGTTAAAAATTCTGGGTTCAGCAAAAAGGTTTGTTGCATATTATTATATAATGAATCCAGTAACGCAAATGATAATGTCAAATATCATTTCTCGCAGCCCTTTAGCTTATCGTTAATCTCAAAGTTATCTGTTTTCAATAAAATTTTAATTGTTCTCTTGATAATTGCACTGGCCTATAGTCAAAAGATGTAAAGAACAGAATTAATATTTCTGGCGTGCATTTAGGTCGCTGGTTCCAAATATTCTAATCTTTTTTTAACATTAGCTATAGTTTGTGAATTTTTGCAAATTTAGGAACAATTTCGGTAACTCTAATAGAAAAGCCATAATTTTCCATCATCGTGGAAAAATTTTGTTTATGCAAATGAGTATGGAAACACTGAACAGGTACAACTTCTAGAAATAATAATTAGTGTAACTTATGTTTATGCATACAAATTGCAAATATAGTGAGATAACAAAAAATTTTGTTCAAAATTTTTATTTTATTTAAAAATAATTTGTTTATAATCTGGACGATTTTCATCATATTATTATCATAAATTAGTAACAGTAAGTCTCGACTTAAATTTGGTAATTATTATGTACCGATCGAGTAACATTTAGCAAAGTTATACCGAAAAACTGAAGTGGATCTCCAGTTTTTTTCTTAAAAAAATTTCTATTCAATTGTATAAATATTCTTTAAATGAAAGAACCGGATTACAGAAAAGTATGCCAGTGAGTGACTTTTTTTCGTTCAAGCCGAATGCAAAGCAATATCGTCCAATCGAAGAGTCCTCAAAAGGATTTCCCAGGATATGTTAAAGGCTATTGCATTCATCTACAGTCCAGTGTACGAAAATAAACTATATTGTACGTTACTATTTCGTTTCGTTTATTACTTCAACAGTTCGGTACAATACGAAAACAAAACGGCTGAGTTCACTTTGCGATAGTACACTACAGTAGTTTAGTAGTTACAGACGAAACAACAAACGAAATGAATCATGCAGAGAAAAATATATGTATGTATGTAGTACATGTTTTTTAATTGAATTGGATATGAAAATTGACAGAAAAAAATATTTTTCACGTAATTGAAACGTTTGCACACATATAAAACGTACCCTATGGTATAATTGTCACAAACGAAAAGCAAACGTTTCTCGTTGGGGAAAATGACAGTGAATCTTACAATTTGTTTCTGACTATGTACAAAACTGTACAAAACCACAAATGATATGATGATGGATGAGCAAATGGGAATTGTTTTGTACAGTTTATTTTCGTACCCTGCTACAGTCACTTTTTCACATAATGGAATTAACTAAAATATTTATGTATATCTGAACACTTATTGCACATCCCCTACTTTCATATAACGGCGAAGAATAGAAACCGCGAAGTATGTGCTTCTTCGGTGACTAATGAAACCATTCCGAACCAATTTTCAAAACTGCATAAATGGACTTAAAATGGGCGTTTCTCGCCATAATTGTACTATGTTAATGTATCTAAATACTTATATGCTTGAAACTACTATTAACTTATCAACCGATTCCTTATCTTTGACAATACATGTTTGACTTCACTCACCACGATCTTGAAAACTGACCAAATCGGGGTTACCAAGTCCATGGTCATTTTAATATTATATAACCATCCGAAAATATTAAAACGTTTGATATAGATCTCGTCTCACTTTTTTGTATTTTTCACTTGGTTGCTGAAGTAATGAAGAATTGAAAATTCATGAGGGAAAATTATAGTTTTTGTAAGTTTTATCTTAATATCTTAAAAATGTGTAGACTTATTGAAAAATGATAAATGAACGTGAGGTACTAAATTTAATAGCCTTTAATTTGATATATCGTCCTGTTTATAACAATTAACGCATTCTACTTGGTACCGTCCTTGTCTTGTATGATGGTGATTTCATCCTTAATTCTTCCCGCTGCATGCCCTCAAATCTTTTATAGATACGTTCGCGATGGTTATCATCAAAAGAATAAGGTCTCACCCGTTGAAAATTTTCTTGAAAAATGTTCTTTTCATTTAAAAGGGGTTCTACGTGCTATTGGGACCCCCAGTGCTCAACCAGAACCTTGGGGGACGCCTAAATTACATTTATTTCTAAAAATTCGATATTTGAGATAAGCAGTGTTGCTCTTAAAAATATTGCGTGTGAAATTTACGGATCAAACTGTCGGGAGTGGTTTTATGACGCCCTAGAGCCTTCAAAAGTGTCCTCTGCTAAGTTAAATATTGACTGCCGGTTAGCCATCCATAACGGAAAACAAAACGCACCTCTCTATTGAGGTTTTATGCTCTATGCTATTCCTCCAGTCATTTTGCTGTAGCTGAGCTGCATTTTTAAAATTACTCTATTTAATTAATAATATGAGGCAGCTTTAAATTTCGACTCTACTTAAATTAAAGAAAATTCGAACTACTCAACAGCTTTTAATCACATTCAATCGCGCTGCAGTGGATTTCATTGATTGTGTTCAAGGTATTATATGGTAGTTTTTACTGTTGCTATATATTTCATGCTGGTATATTCATGTGTATGTGTTAATATTAGGGTGGTCCCAAAATGCACGTAACATAAGCAAAGTCGGAATTTTTATGCTCTCACCCACTAGGATTGTTCTATACCGAAAAAAGTATACCCCTATTTTTTTTTAAATCAAAAATTATTTAGAGGTCGCTCAAAGCTTTCAAAGTTTTCCATGTATTTTATATGGGGAGAAAACAACTTTTCGTAGAACGGGTTTAGAATTCTTGAAAATCAATATTTTTCGACCGGACAACTCTGTTTCTCGTCAGGATAATAACCAATTATTTTTTAACCACATTTTTTTATAACTATATTATATATTTTATTTTTTATTTAAAAAGTTAAATCAATTGCTACATCATGGATATCAACCGAAATGGTTTTGAAAAGGCTTTATGTCTTAGCTACGTGTAGGAGGGTTGCCATATGTCTAAAAAAAGTAATTCAATTTTAATTAAAGGAATTTGGCAAGTTAATAAGGTATCACTATATGGGCGTGAGACAAAAGAGGTTTAAGAAGGTAGTAGTTTGTAAATATTTTGAAGAGGGTTGCCACATATTTGAGAAGTCGAATTAAATTATTTTATATTATTTTATGTTATATTATTATATGAAATATTAAAAATTGATGTCAAATGAAAGAGTTTTAAAAAATATTTAGTTTTGACCATTTTGAATATTTTTGATATGTTCGAGGGTTGCCCCAGTTTAAAAGGTTAAATTAAAATTATTTAATAAATTAAATGAATTACTAAACGATGGTTATCAATGGAAATGGGTTTAAAATCATTTATTTCAGAACTCTATTTAGGAGGGTTGCCAGGTGTTAAAAAAAAATATTCAACTTAATTCATCAGTTACTTGAAATATTTATAACAGTGTCATACGAAAAATATTTAAAGAAATTGTGGTTCGAAAATAATTTTTAAGAGGTTTGCCGCTTAAAAAATCAAATTCAACTTAATTCAACAGTTAATTGAAATACTTATGTATAACAATGCCAGACGATAAAAAGATTTTAGTTTGAAAACAATTTTAAAGGTGTTGCCAGCTGTTTGAAAAGTCGAATTTATTTTTCGTATACACAAGCTACATAAATGAAATATCGAAGTGTTAGTGTTAAACGAAAGAGTTTTAAAAAAAATTTAGACTGATAATATTTTTAATTAGGCTTGCCATCTATTTCTTTGCAACGTTATTTCGAATTTCCAAAATGAGAAGTCAAATTAATTCTGCATAGATGTGTAATAAAGTTTCACTTTTTGAAGCTAGAAATTTTTAGCGGTCCAGCGAGATTTGAAATTTGATGAAATGAAAGCCGACACCATGCGAGACTTGTCATCACTCAGACATTAAAATTCCGACTTTACTTATTTTGTACCACCCTAGTGAATATGTATACGCCTCCGTGTGTAAGTACTTCTACGAGAGTTGAGTGAGTGATTGTAGTAAATCGATGAAGTGGACCACCAATGTGGTGGTCATTCTACTTTACAAAGAGTCCTTCAGAAAACACCAACATGTTCGCCGGCTGCTGGGCGGAACAAACGAGCAGTAAAAGCGTAAAAACAAAAAAAAAAA
>NW_023458566.1:1378235-1380546 GCF_013731165.1 Rhagoletis pomonella | reverse complement strand
TATTTCCAAAACGCTTTGGGATTTACTTTTAGCTCATCTTCAAATCGGAGAATGATCAGTTAGGGCTCCCTTCAGTAATAAAAAAATGAGGATGAGGATACCGATGAAAGTTAAGATGAAGATAGAGGGAAAGAGATGAATATAAAGGTAATGAGATTTCGCTGATTCTCGGGAAAAATCAGGATTTTCAAGACTATTTTGGGATTCTCGGGACTATTTCGAGATTTTCAAGACTATTTTGGAATCTTCGTATTATTTATCGTTCTTGTTATCGATATTGTTTTCGATATGCGTTCGATATTGAATTGATATTTTTATCGATATAAAAAACGATATTGTTACTGATATATTTATGAAATATTTATCCATACTTTTATTGGTATGTTTATGAAAATACTTATCGATAATTTCATCGATATAATAATCGATTTTGTTATTTTTTTTTACTTTGTTAGCGATATTTTTATCGATTTTGTTATCGATATTTTATTCATTTTGTTATCGATATTTTTATCGACTTTGTTATCAATATTTTTATCGACTTTATTGTTATCGATCGATGCATAAATTATTTTCTAGATAGTAAAAACACTCATACTTCAAAATGGTTCTCTTTTTTTATAAAGCAATCGCATTTCGGGCTATTATATTTCAGGACGTATGGATAAGGATTGAGCCAAGAGCTTGTGTGAGAAAATCCAATTTTCTGCAGCGGTTTTGCATAATGACAATACGCGGTTTTGTCGACGCCTCCAAACCATATTATGCTAAGTCTGACTAACAGCCTCATCGCGCTAGTCGTATATTAGAATAAATTGTGCGACTCGACAACATCGGCATTGTCGACTGTCGTGCTAAAATAAATAAACGAAGAAAATCGTCGAAATCTAT
This sequence comes from Rhagoletis pomonella, assembly GCF_013731165.1. Taxonomy (NCBI): domain Eukaryota; kingdom Metazoa; phylum Arthropoda; class Insecta; order Diptera; family Tephritidae; genus Rhagoletis; species Rhagoletis pomonella. The sequence continues at coordinate 1,379,655 of NW_023458566.1, read as the reverse complement.
GCAGTGCTGCCAAATTTTTCCGTTTTAGTACACTAGTTGAGTGGAAATTTTAGGCAATGGGGTGAAATTTTCGATAGGATTCGACTCTCGAAAAACGACTTGCATTCAACACGACTTTTGTGGGAAACAATTTTTATATTCTCTCGCTTACCTCCAATGACATGCCCGGGTTAAGGTGATGTGTTTTGTAAACTAGAAGGTAAGTGGTGAATCTCAGTTGGGAAGCACTTTTCGAAATTAACCACATACCTTCTAGTTTACAAAATACATTACTTTAACCTGGGCATGTCATTGGAGGAAAGCGAGAAAATGTAAAAATGCTTTCCCAATACATTACGAGAAAGTGAAAGATTTTGTCTTGAGGCGAATTGTAATGCGTTACTCTATCGATACAAATAGTAAGCGCTAACCAAAAACAGAAAAGTTTTTGCTGGGGAAGATCTAAGACACTCAGACAAATGTCGATCGCCTACTATAATACATACATAAATATGTTTGTATGCATGCCTTTTAGTTCCTTTCCTTTGTTCCTTTGAACTTCGAACTAAAACCTGCGGAACTGTCAAACTACAATTTTACACGCTCAAGTGAGAGTAAAAGGAGAACAGAGAACGTAAAAAGCACTATTTCCTGTAAAAACGTCAGTCGGTTTGTTTAGATGTCATTGGTACAACACTGATTTGGCTGAAATATCACTAAATAATTATTAAAATCTATACATATTCAAACATCTCGTTCTTTAATTCCATTTTTTAACAAATATAAGGCTTTTTGCTTTCACCGCATTCTATTTGTGTTTACAAATGCAGCTGTGCCCATCGTTTGACACTTTTCATAAGCTTACACGAAAAAAGCTCCGGACTAAATCCTGCAACTTCTGACTAGGAACAGTCTCAATCAGTTACTCTCTCAAAAGTATTCCCACTCACAGGTTTTATGTGTATAGGAACGACTTCCTGTAAGTTCTGACTAAATCCTGTAAACCGGATTGCTATTGGAACTGGCTATTTGTCTGGAATAGTTTGTCAAAACCTGAATATTTTTAAATCTATTTCGACAGTTTTTCCATTTGGGATCCCGCATCGAAGGCGGGGTCTTGAGCTGGTATATATGTATGTAAATCTAAGAGCTTAGCCGCCTAACATTTAAATTACCGTAGTCCTAATTCGTATTCCTAATTTTGAATCGGCGATAAAAGTTTATGAGTACTCTATTGGCGGCTGGTTTACTTGCTACATATATAGTGGCTACAAACGAAAATTATCGGCTTCAGACCAGCATATTTATTTTTTTTTGCAATTGAGGTTGTTTTCACGGTCAAAAACGCATCGAGCAAAAATGTGTGGCTGATAATAATTGAAGTATTAATGGTCATTCAGTTGAAAGGAAGCCCTTACTTTTGTGTGATTTAACTTTCACT
>NW_023458566.1:1376711-1378135 GCF_013731165.1 Rhagoletis pomonella | reverse complement strand
AAAAAAAAAAACAAAAATAGAAAGAAAAAATTTAATAAAAAGCGCAAAAGTAAAAACAAAAAGTTGCAGATTAAACGATTTAAAAAAGTCGTGAGAGGCTAAACTACCACGCGTCACTTGCGGGAAAAGTATCTCATGGATGGAAGCGAACGCTGTATTTTGTAGAGCTTATGTTTGGCCATTGTGCATGTTCAAATGTATGAGGGTGTGTTTATAATACTTGCATACATATACATATGTACATATATACACACACACACACATGAATAATGTATTTGCAAAGTAAGGCTTACGTTTCGTTGTTGTTTTATTGATGTATTTAAGGATCATTGGATTGTCGCGACCGGTTGCTAGAGGAGGAGGAGGAGTGGAGGCAGTGCAAAGCTTTTAAAAAGCGCCAAGCACTGAGCGGCTGGCAAGCTGGCTGGCTGGCAGGCGGTTAGTTGTAACCAATGCGACGACAAGCGTATGGGCGGACAGACAAAGAGTGAAACGAATGGCCAGCTGAGAGGCGAGGCGACTGGTTTAGCGTTGGTTGTGAGTTCGAAGCGTGGACACTGGCGGCGCTGTCTACCCCGCCGTTGCTGCTGACGCCATCATCATTTCGTTGCCTTTTAATAAAGTCATTTGATGTTAAGTGTTGCGATTATGCGGCATGCCACAATCAACCGCCTTGTAGCTGTAGCTATAGCTGCAAATTCACCGCCTGTGTGGCAGCGGCTACATACTCGTTCGTACACATGTTTATATGTATGTATGTATGTATGTGCAGTTGTTTTTGTTTTACTTGCTGGCTGCAATGCAACAGTTGCAACTCAAGTTGATGGGGGGTAATCTTGGCTGCGGCAGTGTTTGTTGGTTCAATGGCCCCCCTCGGGCGGTCAAACAAATCGAATTGTGTGATTCAGCAAAATGCGCAGAGTAGAAATCAAAAACCAAAAAAGCTACAATTGTAACAACAAAAACAATGACCACATGAATGCAGCAAACGAAAGTGAAATTGTAAAAATTAAATGACAGAATGCATACAATCGTTAATGTTGGTTGGTTGTGGTGGTGGGATGCTGTATGCACAGAAACAGGCAGTTAGACAAGCGGCAAGCAGGCAGCAAAATGGCAGCAGTGTGGCACGGACACGCCACAAATCACACTCGCGGGCGATTGTTGCCAAAGCGGTGGTGGGTCGATTGAGCGGCGCAGCGCATAGCGAGGCACTTGTGTTGTTCTTATTGTTGCCACACACAACAACGCTCTATTTGATTTTTTGTTGCTCGTTTTACATATATACATACATACATATTAGGGATTTTTTCCTAGCTCCTCTTGTAAAACCGCAAAAGTCACAGCGACGTGTTGTGGCAACTCGGTTTATTGAGCGTTTGTGCGGCAATAAAAATAAATTGTTGCAGATGTGTGTGCGAGCG
>NW_023458566.1:1375660-1376701 GCF_013731165.1 Rhagoletis pomonella | reverse complement strand
TTTCAACCGCGAAAAAACAGCAACCTTTTTTTTGGTGATGCAGTCTAATGTACATATGTACACATGTATATAGGTGTGTATATGTACGTAGTGCATTCAAATGCGGCAAAAGGCAACAGCAGCAACACCGTTAGCATCGGCGACATTCGACAGGGATGGCAGCAGCAATAGTTGCTAATGCTAATATGAATTGACATTCCGACAGCAAAACATTAGTTTCTGACTGCACCTTCCAGCTGCAATGGCAAGTGTATGCAAATGAGCTTAACGCTTGGGTTTTACCACCCAACAGCTGTGATGTTGCAACTTACAAAGCTGCCTCCCCCTGTTGAGATGCAGTTCAAATGATATAAAACTACTTTTAGGGACTTTAAGTGCATGTAAAATTTAGAAGCACTTGTTTTATGGATTTCAAGAATTTATTGAAAAAGAGTTTAACGTTTATACTTATCAAATTTAAAAGTCTCCTAAGTGCAAATTCTGCATTTCTATGTAAAAGTTATTTGGAAAATAAAGAAGTGTGTAAGTGTTGTGCCTACCCAAAATCAGTTAATTAAAGAAGCAGCGTGCCTTGAGTAAGGGATGAGCTTAGTTTCGTTCTCGAAGAGGCTTTTTTGGCGAAGTACCGAAGGCCGTGAACGGAAAATCGGCTTCAAATAAACATGAACGCAGATAGTACAGGGTTATTTTTACAGCAACTGGGTATGATAAGGTAACCCGGTCAGCACTAGAGAGAAATATAAAGCTTCATTTATCCAGACATTACACAGCGCTCTCAATCTGCTCCATGCCAATATACTTTATATATACTGTATATGTATACTCTGATCTAGAGCGTTGTCGATTCTGAAAAGAAAGTACAGGAAAACCGTCCATCCACCATCATATACCATATCTATATACCCTGGGCTTTATAAATCTTAAAGGATCCTGTTGCCCAAATTAGTTTTTTTTCGGTGAGAAACCAACCGTAACGAGCTGACCTTTATCTATGAGTGCCCTATTTAGTGCCAGTTCTGTGGCGCCAGGAAAGATTAAGAT
>NW_023458566.1:1360101-1375560 GCF_013731165.1 Rhagoletis pomonella | reverse complement strand
CAGAAGAAGATGCAGAGAATCCACACCAGTTTTCGTCCACGTCTCATCGGATCTTAGCAGGCATACCGGGGCGATACAGATTTCATACCACTACAAAAGTTCCCCCATCACGATTTCTTGCTTTTCCCTTACTGTTTATTGTAATATTTTAAGTCAATTTTATAGTGTTGCCATTGCATAACACTTCATTCAGATTGGGCTAGATTGAAAGCCTTTCGATAGGATTTGCGGGCTTCTCTGAACTCCACAAAGGTGGTTTCTTTTTACCTCACGTGTTTTTCATGGGGCAGTCCTGATCCAGAGCCTTGCCGCATGCCGCCGAAAAACGATTGACGAGGAAATATAAATAGAACCCTACAGTTCTATGGCATTGATGGTTTGGTTCTTCAGAGTCGCGTACCGAGCGCCTACCTGTAAATACGCCAATTGGCTTTCATAAATTTCTTAGCTTCCGATCATAGCTTCTACAACTTCTGAAACTAGGCAGAAGCGTATGCAGAAAAGATTAATAACCACTTAAAATATCAACGAAAGGAAGCAGGGGCGAAAAACTCCTGTTCGATTAGGGCTTTCTGGCGGAGCAAGGCTGATGGAAGATAAAGCCAGTTCTACAATGTTTTCAATAGTCTTCTCTACGGCGAAAGCCTCGTCTGTTTTGGAGGACTGAAAGTTCCATGCTACCGTGCTGTGACGGTAACGCAAATGAGCTGCAGCATTCTAAGGCGGCTCGATACTTATTTTCTCACTTTACCGCGAACGAAAGCAGTTTTACTCTCAGGTCTTGGTTGCTGTATACAAAGCTAACTTTCAAGGACATGAGTGGATGCAAACACTTTGTTGTTGCATCTGCATATTATCCATATGACTCTACTATATTTGCCAACACCTCCGCGGGAGGTATATAGTCATGTTGAGCACTGGGAAAACCGAAGTACTGGTTTGAACTTTTGTTCCGATACTTATGCACAGAACAAAATCCTAGGAAGAACCATATGAAATTCAAGGCCAATCAGCTTTTCGACTATATCTTGTATTGTGGCCACCAAACATGATTTTTTTACTAGAAAATAAATAAATAAATTTCTGCATATTAGCCCGCAAATATTCCGGCCTATTAGCATGATGTCCTTTATGCTGAACACTCTATGGATATAGGTTGGGGTTAATGATGCCAGATTCACACTTGGACTGTAAATTTCAGGTTTTTTAGACAAGCTAAGAGTTATTTAAGTTACCTTCTAGAACAAAATTTTTTCGACAATTCCAATTTGAACGAATAAATTAAAATTTCTCTTTCGTTTTTTTCTAGGAGCAGCGTTTCCTCCTTTGAAACTAATGGTTTCCAGTCGCCACAGCAAATGTGAAAAGAATATTTTCCCAAATTATTTGAATAAAACAACAAATAAACTAGAAATTCCATCACTCTCTGGTATTTAAGGACTAAGAATTTCTAATAAACAAATACTTCTGGAGGTTGTAAATTTGCTACCGGATGTACAAAAGCAAAGCCTTAAAAGGTTACACATCCACATTCAGTTTTCTTGCTACTATCAGCTCCATTTGCTTTATCCTTTAATTACATTACTATACTGCACTTAATTCTCTTCCCCTTTTGCTCTGCCCATTTCGCATTGGTCTTTCTCTTGCAGACTATGTATTTATTTGTAGGCACTTCCTTCGAAGTACGAGTAAATCCTCTTTTCTTAAACGAATGCAGAAGGCAGAAGATTTCTTCTCTTTTTGTTGTTTGTTTTAATTTTTTCGTTTTCTGTATTTTTATTTTTTTTGATGCCAATTGCAGACATTTATCCATGACCTGCCTCTGGTGTCCCCACCCTTCTCGAGCGTTTGCATTTTATCTTCGGCCTCTAATGATAATTGCCGGCTTAGGAATGCAAGAAAACCAACAAAAAAAAAATAGAGGCGATACTCTTAACGCCAGCGCAGGCGACCAAGAGCCACAGGATTATATTTTCACTTAATTGTTACTTAGCGCCGGCAAAAAGGCATTGGCTAACAAAAATAAGCATAGGGCCGAACGGTGTCTAAAGCAAATACACAAAAACGTGAGACAAGTACTACGAGCCGCTGTGTGTATATGTATGTAGATACATACCTACATAAGTACGATAGGTAAAAGAACAAATGCCGCTAAATAAGTCATTAAATGCAGCAGCTCGCAGCTCTGAAAAGTAGAGCGGAGGCGATTTTTTTTTTGTTTAGTGCAATTGGATAGTAATTATGTAGGCGCCACGCAAAGAAGTAACACAAAGGACTAATTTTTTTATCAGTTTTATATCACGGTATCCTGCAAGAAATATATATTTTTTGTGAAACTTTTCTACTTAGCACAGTGAGATGATTTGAAATTTAAAATCAATATTTTTCTGAAGCAGAATGCGGAGTTGATGAGGGGATCAAGCAGCTGCTCGTTACCGCCGGATGAAGATATTTGAAACTCTCAAATTTAATAATACATACTAGATTCTTGGGGAAAATAAAGCGTACATTAAAATCAGATACATAAATACATATGTTGTATTTTTATAGGTAAAACTGCTAACTGAAAAGGCGCGGCTTAGTTACGAAGCTGTTAAAATAATCTAAGAGCGGAGCCAAAGTTCAGAAGATCTTTAAAGTTTGTACCGTAAAGCATAATGGAAGTTTATCGTGAACTTCACCTGGTTCCTGGCGAAGGAAAAACCTTTGATACTTACATCATATATCGTAGTTTCTTGACGAGACAATACGGGTACGTACACACTGGAAGCGGGACCAAGGCGAGCAAGACTGAACGAGCGGGGTGAAGCTTTCTAAGTGCTGTAGCTACATATATGAGAGTATTCATACTGCAAGCTTTTTCAAAAGCGTTTTGAAGCTCAAAGCAAAGTAATTTTGATTTTTCTATTGGATTTTTCAGCTTCGTGAAGGTAAGTTTTGTGCTATCTTCATACAAAAAGTTCAGCTCCGCCTCGCTCAGAGTGAACACTTGGAAACTTTTGTTGTGCATCTGGGTCAAGAAAAATAGAATACAAGATTGCGCCAATCGAGCTGAGAGCAACTGGCCGTGACGTCAAAATATACCAGAATGAGAGAGCAAGACGAACTCGACAAGAAAAAGAAGAAGCATCGAACAAAAGGCAGTATTGCCAAGTTTTGAATTTGAAAAAGCACCAAATTTTTATTGGTGTATTTTATGGACTTTATACGAATACATAATTTTATTGTAAGGATGCCGATTCAAATTAATAAAAATCAATGTTTCTTGCACAACGGTCGATTTCTTCTGGCATGTTTGAAGGTGCTGCACATATTTCGTTGTCGCTTATGATTGTCACTGTGCCATGATTTTGTTAAAATTTTTGTAAAATTTCTTAGCACACTTACGATTGCTATAAATTTTGCTTCCATTTTTTTAAGATTTTATAATTTGAAGTCTTCAAACTAAAAACAAAAGCACCAAAAACGCACCAAGCACACAAGCAAAAATTTTCGCGTTTTGAATACCCACTAAATTTGGTGCGAAAAGCATCAAGTTGGCAACAGTGAATGTAAACAAAAGTATATTATGACGTCAGCGATTGGGTGGATGCTGTCAAATCGACGAAGAGAGGGTTAGCGGTCCGCGAATGGCGCGACCTTTATTTTCTGGATCGTGCATCTGGGTGTTTCCATGTTGTCGGACGTGACATTCCTACGACTTTAGAGTTAAATAAATCATACGATAATGGAAGTCACTTATAAAAAAATTTCCAGCTGAGTATCTTTTCTACCGTCCTTTCGTAAAAGAAAAAATTATGTACGCTTGGAACACTTTTGTCTGGAAAATCAATGAAAAGTAGGTCATAACGGACGTAACAAAAACAGAAGTGGTTTCAGATTAGCTGTAAAAATAAGCAAAAATCTGCGAATGCTGTGATATTTGCCTTTCTTAAATATTCTTTAAATAAAGTAAAATTACGGACCAATACAACCAACTCGTATTTAATCAGAAAAAATACGTTAGTGGTTTTATCTGGAATTAAAATGTGATAACGGACGTGACAGATTTTTCCCCATTCAATATTTTACTAATATAACACATAAATATTAAAAATTTAAATATAATTTTTTCAGTTCATCTCACCACCATTTCGTGATTTCATAACCTCTTTTCGCCATTTGAATACGAAATTTAAGGTTATAAAGTCGTTTTAACCCATTTACTTGCATTTTTGGTTAACATTTTCATGGAAACACCCATATGGCTCTATCCAGCCAGAAATATGAACACACTCAGAATAGAGATGACAGTTCGAAAAAAATCGATTTTAACCGAAATAAAAGTAATCGATGCAGGAAGAAATCGTGAAAAAATAAATCGATCTCCCAATAGTTATCGATTCATTTAATTTGCCAAATAATGACGTTAACTTAGTTTTCTCGAAGCAACAAAACACTGCTTTTTGTCCAACACTGCTCATAACAGTTTCAATATCTAGATTTTACAAAAGCTATCAGGTAGCCAATAATCCGTAAATAATTAAAAAAAGTGAGATACGATTTTTCTATATTAAGACAACAATATTAGCATTCAACAGAAGCTACGTAAATTCTTATCCCTACTTAGGAAAATGGTTTAATTTTTTTCGAAATTTTGTTTTTTTTTACGACAAAAGAGAAAAAATATTGGGGCGTATTCTTGTTTTCGTACAAATCGAAAATCATGAAATTTTCCTAATATTTTCTATACAAAAATCTCAAATTTTCGACTCGTACGAAATCCAGAATTGTGTATTATTTCAAAATTTACTGCTATTTTAAATAGTGAATCAAACATAAAATAGCCGATTGCCTCTTACGTATACAGGTTTTTTTGCAATACAGAGATTTTTTATTTTATTTTTTCTTTGTTTTCCCTAACTCTATATTTCACTCCTTAATTACACTTTTTAGAAAAATTTTGGTATGCAGCGCATTTTCTTCCATACAAATATGCACGACAAAATTTGCATATGAATAAAATGCCTAGCACCGACAAAGTAAAAGTATTTTTAATATTTATTGCATTTTATCAACAAAATCAACGATTTTTCTCCTATTTTCAAGAGGATGCCCAAAAGAGCACCGTAGTCTGAGGAGAAAGGGAGGTCGGTCATTGATTTATTTGACTTTTGCTCTGTCATACCGGAGAGATGGGAGGTGGCAAGCCCCCTTAATTTTTTATGTACCAACCTCAAATTCAAAATTCCCTAAAAATTGTCTGAATATTTTAAACTTAGACATTGAAAAAAAATCTAATCCTAAGGTAGTATGTAATGGAGAAATTCGGTAGCATATGGTAGTTTAGTCTCACACTTGATTCACTAAAAAGTTGCTTTACTCGAAAGCTTTTACTTATGTATATCCTGAACTTTTGAGAACATAGAAGAAATGTATACCTCGATAAGGTCGTTTAGAGTTTGGTCTTGCCATTTTTTGAGACCGTGATTACAGTGTAAATTTGTAGGATGCCTAAGTGCGCGGTTACCCACGAACGTGTACGTAGCGTACCGTAGAAGTGCGTAGAAATATATCACAGTTGTTGTTGATAGAGATGAAGCGAGAGAAGCAACGTCAACGTAACGGTCATGCGCTGGTGAGTTTTGGCTAACGCGCACATCCCATAAGATAGATCGTATTAGCTGACAAGTTCTCCGTTTTTACGTACGTGGGTAACTGCGCTTTAAATCTTCTCGAAGTAAATCACCTTTAGGCTGCGTTTCGCCACATTCATTTAGTTGAAAATTACTTTAATTTTAGAATTTTGGGTTTCACCAATCAATTTCAATTGGATTTTATTTTTGATTTAAGTGATCTGTGCTCATCACAGACATAAATAAAAATTAAATCAGAATAACCACACTCAGAGATGTTACACGTTTAACCAGCTGATCAATATACACAAGAGAATTAAATAAAAAATTAAATTAAAGTTGATTTCCACTTAAATGAGTTTGGTGAAATGCAGCCTTAGACGCGTCAAGTCTTTCATTCAAGTCGGCTCGCTCGAAAGCGAAGGAGGTCAAAAGAGAGGAAAAGAGTACAGATACCTCCGTACCGTCAAGTCGAATCAAGTTTTCTTGCCTCTCTTGTTTAAAGAACCAAGGACTTGAATTCAATAAAAGTTGATGCGCGTGAAGCCAAGTAAAAAAACTCAAAACAAAAAGCTTTACAAATTTTTTAAACTTTCGCCTGGGGACCGACCTAGTCTAATACATATGTATCGTATTGGATATACAACAACAAACTATTAACCCAAGTCAAACTTCACTTGGCGTATTCATGGCCATTTATTAATATAACTTTATATTCTACTTAACTCTTTGCCCAGATTTTTTCCAAAGCAAAAAAGAAAAACACATAAAAAGAAAATACAAATAATCTGGCGTCTGTCACTTTCTGCCAAGTCATTGTTGTTGCAACGGTTTTTTATTGCTGTTGCAACTGTGCGTGTCATTGCAGTAGTGTACCATACATATACTTACTGTGGAAACGTGAATTATTCGCCGCCTTATCAGTTGGAATGGATCTGGATTTTATCATGGCAAATGTCTGTCGCATGCACGCATTTTAAAGTGTTTACTATGGTTGCATGCAACCGGCGCACAATAGAGCAGCCAGCCAATGCTGCTACTTGCAAAACTGCTATGGCAGCAGAATTAGTGCATTTCGTGCGAATGATGATGATGTTGCCGCGACGACAGTACGCCGATGATGATGACAACGATTGTGATTATGAATTAGATTTAATAAAAAGGTACAATAAGTGGAAAATAAAAATGTTGCATGAAAATGCAATAAACGGGGATTTTATGTTGATTGCGCACGCAAACGTATGGTGCAAGTTAACAGTGGCGGGCGAATAAGTTGGCATGAATTTGTCTGGCTAATTTTTTATTTTTTATTTTTGAAAATAATTTGAGTTTGTTGGCTTAGTTTGAAGAAAATTGTTACAAAATCTGTAGTATTTAGTGAAAAGTATGAGCACCAATTCGAGGCAAGAGAAAATATTTTTTTAAACCAACTTTTAAAGTGAACTACTTCAGCATCTTTCGGTTAATCAAACCACCTTTATATGAACAAGCTCTGAAAATTTTCGGGCAAAGATTTATAAATTTCAGCGAGATTACCTCTGAGGCAGTGCAGCTATCAACTAATGTTAGGTTGGGTTAGCTAAGGATAGTCCATTGTGCTACTACTTAAAAGATATTTCTACAATATAGTGAGGTGGTTAGGAAAAGCGCTGGGTGCCAAGTTAAAGTACCGCAGGCAGCTGATGTCCACTTCGGTGAGTTTCTCGAGAGTGTTGATGAAAAATGGAGCAGTTGCGAAGGAAATGTTGAAATGATTTCTCCTCATCATCCTGCAAAAATAGCTACTGAAATAAGGCTCCGAAATGATATTCAGTGAGAGTTTACACTTACCAGCTGGAGAAGCACCTTTGGCCGCGCGGTCAGAAGTATTTTTCGGAGCTTTGGTCCAGCGCTCGAATAGCCGACTAAAGGTCCATCCATCCAACGGTGTCCACAGCTTAACTCTCTCTCTGGACTGCCTGTTATGAGAGATGACCTCGAGTATACTCTGCCTAGCTAATTCAGAAATATCACCTTACTTAGCCTGATTTGGAAATAATCTGGCTGGCAGAGTAATATTACAGTATTTACCTTTCTAATCGGTTTTACGTAGAGTATATTAACGGCAGCTGTGGATGAATGATTAGAGATGGTTACTTCTACTGAACAATGCATTAGTTCGTTCCCTGGTCGGAGCAACATCTAAATCATAAAAAGTTTTTCTAACATCGGCCGCCCCTCGGCAGGTAATGGAAAGCCTCCGAGTGTATTTCTTCGGGATATTACTTCTTTCCGCTAAGATACTAGTTATTTCACTAGCCCGAGCATAGTCTATAACTATCGGCTAGGTTAGGAAATTAAAAAAACTCCACCTCGACATCGAGAAAAGATCGAATCACTATGACCTTATTCGTAAAAAAGGAAATAGGTTTTAAAAGCTTTATAAAGTAAAATTTTCATACCAACTTTGAATTTATAAAGCATTTATTATTTATGAATTTGGGTGTAAGTATGTAGCTTTTACAATGCTTTGTAAGATAGATTCAAGATTAAAAGGACTCAATCGCTCTCGGCAAATCTCAGTTGATTATCCTCTCAAGTGCCTGCAATAAGAAGGAAAATAGGTTGATTGATCTGAAATCCTGTCTTTCAAACACCGCTCAATCAGTTCACCAATGCTTTCTATAAGGAAGGAAAATATGTTGATTGATCTGAAAACTTTTTCCTGCCTTGGGATTAACAGATACCCTTGCAATTGTTGGGTCTACGGTATCTCATTTTCACATAAAACATAGTAATTAAGGAATTTGAAAATTTTCATACAAACAATAAGGCTAACTTTAAAAACTAGTACATACTTCCTTATAGGTATCTCAATTTCTATGACGGCCACTGTATGCAAATAAAGATATATTTTTAACTACAGTGTCAAAAATAATTACCACCATAATAATAAACTTTTCACAAAACTAGTGAACATTCCAAAAATTTTCGTCAAAATTTCGAAATTTTTATTTAAAAATTTTTTGAAAAAAAAAAAATCAGAATGCAGTTTTGTAGCTCCTTCAACTTTAGTATAATAAAGTGCAAGTTTAAAGTCGCTATAAACCGCCGTTGAATTTACAGATTTTTTTTCTCAATTGTGTTGCGCATTTTCTTCCATATGATGCATGAAAAAAAAAAATGTATTTTCGTACGGAAGAAAACGTTCAACACCAATGAGAAAAAAGTTTTCAAAGTCAACGGTAATTTTTAGCGAATTGGATCATTTTATTGCATTTTATTGTACTGTACTACAAAACGGCATCATAAAAAATTTTCTGAAAATCCTGAATACAAATTTTTGAAATTTTGATAAAAATATTTTATGATTTCAATAATTTGAAGTTTTGTTAAAAGTTTGAAAATTTAATTTTCATGTTTTTTTTTTACAATATGAACTATATTTTCGTAAAAAACAAAAAAAAAGTATTAGAAAAAATATTTTCGAATAATTATTTTGACCACTGTATGTATGTATGCAAGTATGCGTATCTTAATACAAATATGTACACCCATACAAAATATGTATAATGAAATCTTCAAACCCAAAATATTCCATAATTTCGGGCCACACGAAACTTCCATTTATGGAAAAAGCATATTCGTTAAAAAAAAACACATTAAAAACTTATTTAGTATCAATTTTTGATCTCTGACACTTGCAACACCAGTTGTCCGTTGCACTCCCAGAGTGATGGTGGCGCAGCACACACCTGCAGTGCACTGCAGTGGCAAAACTTTCACAGCCAACTATCGGCAAAACTGCTGCTGCTGCCAAAACGGCCGTTTAAGATATCCAGCCAAAACAAAGCACCATAACACACAAAAATAATAACGCCAGGCCAACATTTATAAAATCTATGTGATTTTGAAACAAAACGCTGCGACATCCCGGTTGACCTGTCAACAGCAACGACAACATGCTATACTTCCTATGTAGAGTTGCATAGAAGAGTGGAACACTTGCAATTCACTGTACTGCACTGCCGCTACAAAAGCACAGCATGCAAAGTAGTGGCAGCAAAAAAGTAAAAATAAATATGAATGCCAATTTCCACATAAGTTTCTGAGTAAGTGTGTTTGTGAGTATTCGAGTAGTTGCCAAATGAAAATGAAATGAAATGAATTTTACCAGGCCAAAATTTTGGGCGCAAAGGCAACATTAAGCCACCTACAAAGCTAGCTCAAACTATAACTACTCATACTAGACTGCACTGGCAGTGCAGCACATGAGGAGTGAGTGAAGTGGCTGTAACAGTACAGTACCAATAATGCGATCGAATATAAAATGAAATGCCAACGCCAACGCCATCACAGCCGATTTTGCCATCCATACAGGCCATGATGTACATAGTACTTTGTGCAAGTATGCTTTGGCAAAGGAAAAATGTTTATGAATCCTGCGCACAAAATGGCATAGCGGGGGCAAATAGTCAGTACATACAAACATAGCAGCGTTCGTGGCTTTTCATTTCAATTTTGCATTTTTTTGTCCATGAAAATTGCCATATCCTATATACAGTTTTGAGCCAAAGAGCTACTTCGACTGCTCCGCTATGCAAGACTCGCTAAGCCAATTGATGTGTAGATGAATTTGTGTGAGTACTTCTGTTATGTTGTTGTTGTTGTTGTTGTTGGGTCATAGGCACTCTCGCTGCTGGCGGTAAGCGCGTTGAAAGTGCATCATGGCATTATGATTTCATTCAATGCACAAACACAATTCAATTCGATTTCAGTTCAATTCGATTTGGCTCTGAATTCGAGTCTGATTCCTTACCTCAGCTGCTGTTGTTTTGTTTGTATGTATGTGCCTGATTTTATTTTTTTTTATTTTGTGAGCTGCGGTCTTTGTCGCATTGAAGCCATTCCGGCTCCCGTCGATTTAATTTCATTGAAATAAATTGCGAAAGGAAAATCACTCGGTTGACGAAAATGAGAATGAAGCAAATGAATGAAAAGTATTAGCAGGGATGTATAGCTGGCATTGGCAGTGCGAAATTTTTAAAATGAAAAATTATTAGTAACTGGTGAAAAGTCCCATGTTAAGAACTATTAGCGAGGTAGAAACTTTCTCCCAATTCGTTTCTCTTGATTTTTTTAAGTTTGCCAGCGACTTCAATGCTCGTATAAAAATTTAGGACTACCGTTATCGAAAACCATTCATGTGATCCAAAATTAGGGCTCAGTTAGTCTAGACTTACCTTAACTTACGTAGAAATCGCCAATGATTACTTAGCACGTCAATTTAGCCAGAAGCGAAAAATTTCGGACACTTGCTTCAGACGTCCCAAGGATGGTTATAGGTTAAAAAAAAAAAATCGTGAGGGCGTGGCACCTCCCATACAAACCGATTTTTTCATACTGCATATCTCTGGAAGTGTTCATGGTAGAATACTGGAACTTGGTACGACGATATTCGAAATCAATCTTATACTCATGGAGAAATTTGCGATGTTTGCAAAGAGGGCGTGGCGCCGTACAAACGTACATATATATAATTCTTCTGTTTGTGTATTTGTGAGTGAGATCCTGCTAAATGCCCGGACCGATTTTCACGAAGTTTTTTTGTGCTTTTGAGTGGCTCTCTTCATAGTGTAGATTCACAAATTCACCCGCTAGTTGGCACTGGAGTTAAGTTATTACTAAAAGTCTTATTTATGATCCACTTTGGCTAATATTCAAAATATGTATTGGTAACGGTAAAGGCAATACTATTGGCAAAAATGGCTACCAGGTGGCGCTGGAGTCATTACGAATAATCGCCAAGTTAGAAAAGGTGCCGTTAATGTCAGATTAAATGGACCTGTTGCACCATTGAGCATAATCCATGAACTCTAGTGTGTTACGATTAGCCCAATGGATGTGATTGCAGGGCTAAATCCCAAATCACCACCGATACACACTGGTGGCAACCCTTTTCAAAATATTATCGAACTACAGCTTTTTTAAGCCTCTTGACATCAATTTTTCAAATTGAAAAGCAGAGTCCTGCCCCGACGAAAAGCATTACGCTCTACAAATCCTTCGTCATGTCCGAGCAAAGATGTGAAGTCTTTAGGTCTTTCGAGAGTAGAACTCTAGATCGATAGATCTATTGCGATGGGTACTGAAGAAAATATAGTAACAAACAGTACGGGCTTAACAATGGCATTGACATATTTAAGCTAATAAAAATACAACGATTGAACAAATCGTACGTATGGATGATGACGCTTTGGTGAAAAGATCCTTCGTCTTGGCAGCGATTCGTGGAAAACGACTACAAGGGCGCCCAGAATAAAATGACTAATGCAGAAATACCTCCCAGTACTCCGGATAAACAAGTGGCAAAACCTCGAAAGGAGAGTGGCGAAATTTTTCGGTCTCGACCCAGACCGACACAAAAAGTGTAACTCAAACTAGATTAGGTTCGCAGAGTATTTACTTCATAGTTGTTTGATCGGCGACTTGTTTGCCAAAACGATGTAGGAATTAAAGTGTATAGAGATAGCTTTAAAGCTCCATTAACTTATCTCCCTCTTTGCGACTCGAAGTGCAGTAAGAGGATGTTTTTTTTTCAAATAACGGCGTATAGAAGAAAACTTTGCCTTTAGTATGTGGCATTTCGCGCAGTTAGACCTGATTTTATAATTTTTCGGGGTTATCACTGGTAGGCCAAAAAGCTTCGTATGTACCTCCAGAAAGCATCCGTAGTTTCGAGTTCATGATCTTAAGTAGGAAATGTCAGAAACCAGCCCAGCGTACTCGTGCCAAATAACTACTTCCTAATACCACATACTTTGACGTCCGAAAATCCGATTATCGTACCAAAAATTCCAGTGAAGGCTAATTGAGTTATCCGGCGTTTCTTACGTTGTACTCCTTTTCCTTACCCAAGCTTTTCTCGTTTCGAGATACCACAAATATTTTTGATCCTTAACCTCCGAAACCTGGTGAAAGGGCTTTAAAAAGCAGTAAGCATATGCCAGTAAGATCAGCACGAAAAATGAGACTGAACATGGCACAACGCCGAAACCGGTTTGTCTCCAAACCAAACTTGAAAAGGGAGGTCGGAAATTCGTTCCAAAAGAACAAAAATCGTTTTCTGGTAAATCCAGGTGGATAATTATACTTTTCACTCACTATAAAGATTATTCGGGTCAAATGGTTCTAGTTGTAAGTATGCCTATTAAAAAATCGGTCACATTTTTCATTAATAATTAAACAGTAGAAGGTAGACGTCTACACGCCATTGATCTCCGAAATACTTAAAAAGCTTTCTCTAACAAAATTTACTCTTCTTAAAAAAGTATTTGATTTTTTTTTTTTCAGAACAAAATGCTGATCCAACCTACCTATATGCATATACATATACATCAAGTAGTAGATCACCATCCTAGTATTAAGAAAATGTCTATCTTTATATCGTATGTATTTATTTTAACTACCTTGTTCCTTCCTCGTCTGGGTCTTAGAAAGTGCAAAGCTTTCTCACAATTTTAAATATTCATGAAACCTTTAGAATGACAGAAATGCAACGAAATGAAAGAAGCCAAAATGACAAAAAAAAAAAACAAAATGAAAACGAAAACGAAAACTAATAAATATTGGCAAGTAAAAGTTATTATGCTGCAGCCAATCAGTTTCAGCTCATCTGCATTGCATAAAATCTTCCAGTCTGCGTATTGCATGGTGCGCTTTTTCAATTGATGAAGCTTTATTTGCAACGGCATTGTTGTGGTTGGTGTTGCTGTTGTTGTTGTTGTTGCCATCATCATTGCAAAGGCTGCCGGTGATGTTAAGAGTCAAGCCACTTTTGGCTATTGTCAAACCCATTTCGTTTACGAGCATTATTCATATTTTTCACTTTTGCTCGTTTTTACGGTTCAACGCTGCATACAAATAGAATTCTCTTGATACACCCATACATATATACGAGCACGTACGGATGTATGCACTTGGGTTGATGATAGTCGCGGTAAATGTTAATCCCGTAGTTTCGGGATAGTTTTATGAAATCATATGAAAATCTAGTAAATCGAATGCTATTTTCTTTTTCTAAAATCTCCTCAGGTAAACTTCCACTAAGGTATTAACTGAGGCAAACAAAAGCTCCCTAAATAAATTAGATGTAGAGACTGAAGGGTCAGGCATGGTTTGTGGCAAAGTAGGTCAGCGCATCCATCCAGGGAAGGGTGAGTAACGGTACTCCACCAGAGGGGGTTCTCTCATCGTCGTTGTCGTCAGTGATTTGCTGGAGATATCAAGATATGCATTATTACCTGAACATTTTAAGCTATAATTTCGTTTCCTAACTACTATGAGCACTCGGGCTTTGAATTCGTTCTAGACCCACTGCACATTAAAGTTGAGTCCTAGTCAGCACTACCCACATTCCTTTGAACAAGACAGAGTGTGGTATATGAAAGCATGGCCCTGTGAACTAATTTAGGGATGGGTCGAAGCTGGACAGGAGGTAAATGGCGGTGTTTTATGCAAGGAAATATCTATCCAACTCAAAATACATATGTATTTAGATCAATGAAATCGTTTCCTGGCTGCACAAAGAAGCGGAAAATTGCATGCTTAAAAATTTCAAAAGGCTAGGATATATTTTGATACTCGCAGCTTGGCAGCAAATCAGTGCCCTTGGTTCTTTAATGCTATGGGCGATAACGGTCAGTGAATGCTTAAATTTAATGCTTTAGATCGCAATTGCTTTGAAGCTTATTTGGTTTCCAGGCCACAGTGATATCGTTGGTAACTGCTTGGCCCATGAGCTACACTGAGAAAAATAGTTTAGTTACTTCAGCTAATACGCTTCTTTCATTAGATGATTTGGTTATAGTTACCAAATCATGTGTCGAGAGAAATATATTTAGCTGACTTTTTTGTGCGTGTAGCAAGACACTCTTGAGCAGAAACTTTAGAATGCAAGTTGGCTAGGTCCTTCTAATTACAGGTAGGCTCTCGTTTCTGGTAGGAGTTCTATCTAGTCATTTTCCAATCAGAATTCATGCGGTAAGGCCGAAGATCTCTTCAAGCTCCTAAAAAAGTTTGGTTCATGACAACATCTGCTACTCCACTGAACAGGTTAAGATTGAACTTGTTTGGCTAAATAATTAAGCGTATCAAATAACGTTCACTCTCTATACTACTTATTAAAAAAAATGTGACATGACCAATTTTCACTTAGAGAATTTCAATACAATTTTATACCAGATTATTTCTACACTTTAGTAAAAAGAAATAAAATAAATAAAATTAGTTAAAATTTTCGAGACTCATATCATTTAGTACTTATATTTCCGGTACTTAAAAACTACTTAGGCCCGATTTCAGATGGTCTATTAAGTAGAGATTGTTGATTAACTTCAACAATTCATTTTCAAATCAAACATTTAATTTGTATTTAAATGCCCAATTTTGGCTATTTAAATATGAGATATGCAACCCTGTGTTTGTACTAAACAACCAAGATTGATGGATAGGTTG
This sequence comes from Rhagoletis pomonella, assembly GCF_013731165.1. NCBI lineage: Eukaryota > Metazoa > Arthropoda > Insecta > Diptera > Tephritidae > Rhagoletis > Rhagoletis pomonella. The sequence goes on along the minus strand of NW_023458566.1, from coordinate 1,360,450 downwards.
TTTTATCAATCCTGCCAAAGAAAAATCAGCTGTTCAGTACAAAATGTAAATAAATAAACAAATGCAACAACAATTTCAAGGCAAGAATGATAGAACACGAGATACAAGGTGGAGAGAGCTGAGAGATATCTATCAGTATGTATATGTTTTGCATATGTATATGAGCAAGGAGCAAGCAACAGTGTTGCCACTTGTTTGGCATATTTAAATAAAGTTGATCTGAAACCCACCAATGAAAGTTAAATGGTATTTAAATAACAAACCAAAATTAAACTTAAGTGCCGTTTAAATATTAATTCGAAATTCGCACTTAGTTTCCGGGATTAGCATACCTAGAATCATTGCATAG
>NW_023458566.1:1349802-1360091 GCF_013731165.1 Rhagoletis pomonella | reverse complement strand
TGTCGACGATATTTTGACCCGACTTTCTTCTCACCGATTAAGTTCGGATCTAAACCAATCTATATAATTTTTTGTTAGTCCTATTTGACGATATATTTTTCACTTATTTGACGCCAAAAGCCATTGAAAAGCAAAGCCTTTAGCAAAACGTAAAATGTTGGCGTTATATTGCCTCGTCGAATGCATGGTTCCTCCAGGTACGGGAAGTCCAATGGGTAGTTAAATGGTAGCGCACATTTAAACCTTTATGACAAGTGGTTGGGTTTTGGGTTTGGATCAAAAATTTGTGGGAAATTTCGGTTCGGTTAATGTTTCAGTTAGTTTATAAAAAAAAACGGTTTTCTAGGTTCAAAACCGGTTCACGTCCCTGATTTTAACACATATAACATCTCGTTTCTCGTTATAAGGGCATAAAGAAACAAGTTATCAGAATTCGCGCTAAAAAGTAAATAATCGAGTTGATTTTTTCGGATTTGTTTTTTAACAGAAGACTTTCGCTTTCATATGACAAAGCGAAGCGCAATTTGGTCGCATTTCGAAGGCAAAATTGAAGATAAGAAAATTAAATGTAACATGATGGCTCTCATGGATACTTGAATCGCCATATGAAAGCCAAACATACTTCGTGATTTTTGGGAAAGGCAAATGAATGCAGACGACCGAATTTTGTCGTTATTGCAGAGGATGATCGAATGGAAAAAATGGGTTTTTTACTTTACAAATTAATTCAAAGTTTTAAGTGAATGTGTTATAAAACGAAAATTTGTATTGTTCTATACCTCGAAAAAAATCCAACTCTACTTTCGAGGTAATTTTGGTTGACTTTTTCATACAATTGTGGCATCGTTCGCATAAGCTCAGTCTTCCACATAGCGCCACAAAAAGAAATGACAATAATTTTAGATGCTGAATCTTGGAAGCCGAGCCACACTGTCGCATCTCTAAATTGCGAGTAATGGGAATTTCTGGCGCAGTAGTCGTAACTGATCGGGTTGCGTGGCATGGGGCCCGTCCTGTGAGTAATGAAAGTGACGTTTTAATAACGTGTATGTGTTGAATTCCATCGATATATATCTCAGTATCCCTTTCCATTTTCCTTCATATCCTTACCCATGTCCATATCCATATCAATATCCATAACTACATCCAAATTTATATCCATATCCAAACCCATATCCACATATTGGACACATACTGGACACTGTGTAATGCCAAAAAATTTCCAATAATTCGACTGAAACCATTCTTTCCGGTTCGTATGCCATTTGCGTAGTCATAATTCTGGGAAAGTCAGTGCCAAGGTAAAATTCAACGAATATTCACATTCACTTTTTTTTCTCTTATTCTACTCGGTGAATCGACCACTGAAACTCATATTGGGGATGCGGCTGTTACTATCGCGGCCACTGCCATTGTACCAATGAAGGGCGTCACCGTTGTTGCATATCGTGATCGATCTGCTGACTTTAACTTCGATCCCTGCATATTTTCGGTTGGCCAAGTATGCGCTGCCTATAAAAATGTGTACATATGTATGTATGTATAGATTGTTTGTTTTTTGATGTTCTTTGTTTACTTTGTGGTGAACAATAAAATTTTAATAAATACCGCAAAAACGCAATTTCGAACACGATGAAGCAGCCACAATTCTTGTTTTCATTTGTATGCGACTTTAAATTGGGAGAAATTTTATTGTATTTATAAAGTGAAAAAGGTCACGCGGCGATAGTGTATGAAGCAAAAGTTGTCTTTATTGCCATTTTGTGTGTTGCCTTCTGCTTGCTGCTGCTGCTGCTGTTGTTGGAGTTGTTGTTGTAGTTGTTACTATGGCTGCGGCTGTTACTGTTTGGGCCCATTCAATGTGGCTCGTTGACTTTGCTTGGCCCCTTTTAATGGCCCAAACACGTTGCAACTCCCTTTAAGTTGTCATAATCTGTTGCAACGTCGATGCCACAACGATATCTACAAACGTACGTATGTACGTAGGTATGTACACAAGTATGCGCATCGACATAAAGGTGAGATGCACAAACAAACAATAGTTATACAAATAAGCACTTGTGTGAAGGTAGTCAAAACTATGCGAATTCATGTAAAATAAACACACACACACACACACTTACCCACACATAAATGCACAATTTTCGAAATAATAAAAGAAATATCGCGATATACAATGTCCAAACATTTTTATTTTATTTTTTTTTTTGCATTTCCGATTACATTCATTTTTGTTGCATTGTTTATTATTGCCGCCGTTGCCGTTGCCGTTGCCGTTGCTGCTGCCGTTGCTGCTGCTGCTGTTGTTGGCTGGCTCCCTCTCTATATGTATGTATGTATGCTGGGCATGAAATGTTCATCGCGGCGCAAAGATTAATAATTCACGCAATGTGTGCAAAGGACGGATGCTCACTGGCGTGGCGTGCTGTTCTATGGTGGGAAGGGGGGAAGGCGAGGCCGACTGAGGTAGTGGGTGTTGCCATGCTAAATACCAGCGACACGGATCATCGGGCCAATAACTACAGCATAGCCTATAAACTGCTACATCAGCGTTGTGCCATCCGGCATGCGCTGCAACAACAACAAGAACAACAACAACAACAACAGCCTTACCGTTGCACTGTGTTGTGTCTGCAAATATGATTGTCATAATTTCGTATGCGTTCCGTTAGTTTAAGCACTGGGACGCTGGGCAGTGCCAAGGCGTGAATATATTGGTAGAACGCTGAGTGAACGGCGGCGTTGGAAGAGTGGTGTTACGGCAATGAAATTTTTGGTAATAACTATTGAAATTGCAGTTATTGACTCTGTAGTACTTTGGCAGTTTTATTGCCAATGAAGGCCTCGCAAAATTCGCACATTGTTGCTATGTGTCCGTCGCATTGGGTGTTTGGAAACTATGAGAAGTGCGATTTAGCAACTTAATATTATGGCGAATTTTCAATTCTGGTTTGCACTTAATTAAATATTTAAATTGGCACGAGGATTTTCGCATAAAAGGACAGAGATGTGAAAAGTTTTCAGGTTGCAATTTTTGTTTGTCTGGAGAGGACTCTGATTTTCACTTGCCTAATACGATGCGTGGCGGCCACTATGGTTGGGTTCGATTGATGGTCCAAACAAAATCTAAATTATAAAAAAAAATGTCTAACAGTATTTGAAAAAGCTTCTGATAAAATTCATTTTGCGTTCGGAGGCGGCGCACAGTGTTCTTTTTTGGAAAAAATGGACAAAAGCAAATATTTCGAAAACGAGAAGAGATACGAAATAGATGTGGCAATATTTTAAATACTGTGAGATGCAGAATTCAGGTAAAGTTGTCTCGTTGGGTAAGAGAGTTTTAATTTTTATTTTTTTTTTACCTGAAACCATATACTTTTGCGTTTTCATTCCCATGATCTTAAGAACTGAAAATCGCATTTAATTTTTTTTAATCCATTACAAGCTAGTAAAGGTAATTTTAAAGGTCTGGTTGAAAGAAAAATTACTTTAACCGCAAAACCAACAATCAAAATTAAAATTTTTTTATTTTTCCTTTCTTTAACCTAAAGCAGCATACAATTAGCTTTGAAAAAAAGTGTATTTTTAGGTTTTTATAACCCGGATTTTATCTTGTCTGCCCTGGGTCCAAAATATTATTAGTATTAAATGAATAAGGCCAGATTAGTACCAGTTAGCAAGTGTTATCATTCGATTGATCACAATACTCTTTCTTCAAGGTACGCTTTGTAAATGTTAACTAGTATACTACTATGCTATAGTCCACTATTTTGTGGTTTTTATTACCAACCATAAGTAATTTTTTATGGTCGAAATCTATGGGAAGCGGTAACACCTCGCAGATATGAGTGGACCCACCTAGGTCAGTTTCGAGTCATATCCAGGCATCTGACGATTGCACCGACAGTGCGCTGCTGAAAATCACTCGCTATTGAAAAGCCTATCTAACAAAATCTGTATGCACTAATACCACATCTATCCGTATTACGCATGTTTATTTCGAAAGATCATATTTATTTTAAGAATCTTATTTCGATGTAGTAAAACTGATTGGCCTTAAGTCCTTGTGGTAGATGTGAGGGTTCCGGACTTCGGCACCAAGTTATCCTGAGCACTATTGAAGCCCCTGGAATACACGGATGTGATACATAACCGAGTGCCTAGAATTTGCGTCGGATTCGACAACGATGCCAAAGTTTCCCTCAGAGCTCTCAGCTAATCCCTCCAATACCACAGCGTCCGCAATGACATTACTGGCCGCAAATATGGAGCAATCGTCAGTGTGTGAGATCAAGGAAATTCCAGTTGGTGTCTAGTGGACCTTCGATACTAAACATAAGTGGCAAACAGGAACCATGCTGTGGGATCTCCTGCTTAGATTTTTGGGGTTTTTTGATTTCGAAAAGTACCCAACGATTATCGACCACTCATTTAGTACACGTCCATCGTTTAAGTTCTATAGAAAAGCAGTCCTCAATGTTTTCCAGTAGCGTGGAGTGACAGACCGTGTTGAAAGTATTCGAAATGTCTAACGCTACTAGGTCGAATTCCCCACAGGTGCGGTTTTGCTTAGGGCCAAGTGCCTTAACTGCTGGAGAGCGAGTGTTGTTGATTGTAAGATGCCCCTTTGTTGGTAGTTTTCCGCGACCTAAGTAGTGGGTCCTATGAAGATTCGTCCGCCTGAAACTAAGGGACGTAAGCGCAGCATTTTCCAACATAGAAAAGGAAGCTGGGAGGAAGGTTGGTCTAGCGGTGAACGAGGATAAGTAAAAATTCCTTGTGGTAAAATATAAAGAGTTCACGGGTATTGGGACGCATGCCACTGTCAGTTATAACTTTGTCTACCTAGGATCCAGCATAAGCACCATCAACAACGTCAGACTGGTGGTCAAGCGAAGAATAACTCTAGGCAGAGGTGCTACTTTAGGCTTGGTAGGTAACTGAAAATCAGAGCCCTCCCTCGATGAACAAAAATCACGATTTACAAGTATCTCATCCCACCCGCTCTTTTACACGGCGCATAATGGGGACGATGTCGAACAAAGATAAGAAGGCTTTGGGTGCTTTCGAGGGAACTATCCTAAGCAAAACTTACGGTCCTGATCGCGAGGGTGACGGATACCGAGATGGATGGGACGATGGGACGATGGGACGACGAACGACCTTCCAGTGAAAAGCCCCTTCTACTCGACACCCACAAGTGGACAACGAAAGTAAGGGCGCCCACGAACAAAATCGAGGGATCAAGTGCCGAACAACTGCGAAGATTCGCAAAGGAGAGATGCAATTGGCGAAGTTTTTCGGCCTCTCCCACATATTTCAGCCTGGCTTTCACAATATAAACGACTCCTTCATCAGGACAACATTAGCTTCTGACGTTACATTGTTGTGTGTCCTTATTTTGTCGCCTGCAAAGAAGACCGACAAATTATGTACGCCGCCTGCGTAATGTAAAAAACCTATCAATTACAACAACAAAAGCATAAATGCATATCAGCTACATGAATCAGTTTTAAAATCCAATAAATCTGCGAAAAACGCGAAATATCAACAACAATGGCCGCATAAAAGCAATTGAACAGCGGTGATGTATTGCAAAAAAAAACAACAAAATAGGGCCAACAATGATAAAACGCCAATGACGAAACAAGCATGGCGGTCATTGTGAAGGCTGTGGCCGCGAACACCTCAAGCCGCAGCAGTTACGCACACAAACAGACAGAGAAAAAATAAAAAACATTTTTGCAACATGCAAAAAGGTTGCAGTCAACGTGCAACACCTGCTTTGTAGCAAAAAAAAAAACTACAACAGCCAACAACAGGACCAATAACAATCAACGACAACAAAGCAATTTCATTTTGCAACAAGCAATGTTGCCATATGTGGGTATGTGTATGTGCTTGTGTGTGGCTTTGTTACTGTGTTGACGCTGTCAGCGAAGCAATTTTCAAAATGTCTTAATTTTCCTGCAACGAACGAATCTTTTATTTTTTATCTTTTTTTTAATTTTTTTTTACGCTCATTTACCAGCTTGCTATTTAGCTGCAAATATGCATACGTGCATATTCAAATATGTGTCCATTTATGCAAGCGTACATATGTATGTGTGTGTGTGTGTGTGTGTGTATGCGAATCCTGCAACGCTAAGTGGGAGCTATCAAAAAGACGCAACTGACAAACTGGTGAACTGACTGACGGCTTTATAACTTTTTTGCTGATTGAGTGAGTGGTCGAACAAGCGTACATAATCATATATTTGTATGTATGTACATTAGGGTGGTCCAGAAATGCATGCGGGGGAAAAGTAAAGTCGGAATTTAATGCTCTCACCCCCTAGGATTGTTCTATACCGAAAAAATATAACCCCCAAATTTTTATTTTGAAATCAAAAAATATTTAGAGGTCGCTCAAAGCGCCCAAAACGCTCCATGTATTTTTATATGCAAAAAAAACAACTTTTCGTAGAAATTACAATTCCGACTTTACCATTTTTGGACCACCCTAATGCACATATATGTTTTTAAGTGCATATGTAGTTGTTTGCAGTGATACGAGTGAGCGAATGCGTATGCGCACCACTGACACTGACACCAGCCATCCAGCCGCGCCACGCCATGCCACTCAATGTCAGCTGGCCGGCCGGCCGTACACAAATTAAAAAACATCAGCCTTTATTGGTTTTATTATCCTTATTTTTGCAGTTATTCTTTGCTTATAGTGAGTATAATTTTTTGGCTTCCCTTGATTCGTACGTCCTCCTCCCCGCGCTCTCGCCGTTTTGTGCTCCATAGCTTCTCTTTCATTGCCTGCTGCCCAGCTTAGCTGAGCCCAGTTCAGCCCTGCCTTCTTTGGTCCATTCGACTTTTGAACTGTTATTATGTCTTTATGCCTGTCGTCCGCACTTCTGTCGCCACCGCGCAATGCATACAATATAACCTTTCTCAGCGTTTGCGACTTTTTTCTCGCCTTTCGTTTTTTTTTTCTTATAAATACTTGTAACCTACCCATGCGGCTTATTGCAGCTGTAGCCTGCTGTTGCAAGGTGTGCGCCCATTTTTATTCGTTGATTGCCTGCTCTTAACTCAGCTACACCTTCTTTACATGCAAAATTTCAACGCTGCGGACGAAATCATCCTCAAGTCTCATGTCTTCCCATAATGGCCACTCCACTCTACCGAGAAGACATTCGTCATTTTTTGTTACTAGACTTTGGCGTTGTTGTTACTGTTGTTATGTAGTTAGTTTTAGTGTTGGTGTTGGTATCGAGGTGCGATATGCTCAACGCTTTAGCCTTTCTGCTCCCTGTCCTCCATGCTCACCTCTTTCTTCCATACTCACTTTCCTCCTTACTTCTTTTCATCTATCATTTCCCCTTAACGCCTCAATCTGTTACATTAAGCATCAGCAAATTCCCAGCGATTTGTTCTTGAGCACCTACATACATACATACATACGTACGTACTTACGAGTGTACATAGTACGAGTACGTAAGTATGCCCTGCGGGCGCCGTCAACAAGGCAATTGTTATGGGTTAGGTTTATCATTTATTTACATAAACACCGATCTGGGAAAGCAATCGAAGTTAAGAGAAAATTATAAGCTTTAACAGTAAATTGTAATCGCTGTTCGTGGTAAGTGGTGTATATGTAGATACTAAATACACACTTGTTTATAACCAAGCACGTTGGGACACGGATAGATCTGATTGCAGCAATGTAAAAAAGTGATTTCCTTGATTTTCCGAAGAAAAATGCGTAGCATAAAAAATTATTCAACGCTTAAGTCAATCGAAATGAAGTAATTTGCGAGCAGTGGTTTTTATTCAAATTTAAACATATGTACATACTTGCGTCAATACTCAGCATAATTTCATGAGACAATATCAGCAGCACACTTTCAAAATTTATACAGAACTTAGAAAAATTCCAAATTTTTTTTTCTAAATTTCGAGCTATTTAACCAGAATTTTTAGAAATTTTCTGGGTATGCAGTTAGCAAGCATACAAAATTTTAGTAAAGTGAATGCAAGTTTTGAGCGGCTATAAAATCGCCTTGATTTTTAATAATTCCTTTTTTTTTTTGCTGATGGCTTTTGCGGTTTTTTTTTCATATAAATAGCGAAATTTAGTAAAACTGGCGTTGCCTTTTTTATTTTTTTCGCAAAAGGTTTTGCACATATTCTTCCATAATAAATTTATGTATATATGGAAAAAAGTACAAAACGCCGTCAACAAAAAAATAAAATTATTAAAAATCAATGCGCTTTTTTAGCCGCTCAAAACTTGCACTTATTTTACTAGAATTTCATAAGCTTGTAAACTGCATACCCAAAAAAAGTCAAAAAATTCTGTTTAAAAAGCTCGAAATTTAGATAAAAATTTGTGGAATTTTTCTAAGTTCTGCACAAAACTTGAAAGTGTGGTTTATGTAGTGTTTTGTTGTTGTTTTTTATAAAAAAATATCAAAAAAATTATAGCTTGAAAAACATTGTAAATATTAATAACTAAACACCATTCATTGATTTTTGACCGCCCCTGTAAGTATTTATGAACACTGTGGACCAATTATTTTCTATGGAGTAGTAGTTTGGTTGCATGGTAGCAAGAAAAAGGTAACGCCGGACGAAAGACAACAGTCTACTTAATCTAGGACTAACTATCTACTTAATCTAGGAGGAGCAAAGACATCCGCATAGTGACAAAACTTCATGTCGGATATTGTCGGATTTGATTCGACTTAATTGTACTGTACGCTCCCTGGACCAACTACAAGGTAGACCTCAAAACAATGGATATTAGAAGAAGCTAGACCGTTGTTTCACTGAGTACGATGTGGATTTTAAGGGAACGTGGATAACTGTAATCCCCATGCGATATAACAAAAGACCTTGAGTCCCAGCGAACTTCAGCGCCGTACTATCTATCCTAACCCAACATCATTTCAGGATATATGTAATAATAAGTACACTCGGTGGTTTATCATTGCTTGCGCAGTGCCAAACGCTATAACAAAAAACTTGTTTAGACTACTCGGCTCAGGAGCCTGGGTACCAGGATCATTTGCAGTATGAAACTGTGACGATAGCAGGTAGTTCCACACGATATCCAACTACTTAGTGTGGTTCTTATATGTACAAACATACCCAAATGATCATAATAGGTTTGACCTAACTTCTAAAAAAATTAACAGTTATTCGGTAGGAGCGTCAATTTATATGTAGGATATTTACACAAATTACCAACGCACAAAAAGATGTAACACCTTACTAAGATTTAGTATTCAACTACTAGGTAGTGAAAGCCTTAATTGGAAATGGCCAGGGAAGTGATGCATACAAATGTACATATGTACATATCTACATATGTGCAAAGTATATCTTATATTTTCAGCTATATTTGACCATAACAACAGAAATTTTGTAGCAAGCAGAAACCCTAAAAAAGCAAGAAATAAATACTGAAAAATCAAATAACAACAGGGTAAAATACAAAAGTCTTCCTCGTTAGCAAATCACAACCTACACGCCTAACAGCAGCAACAGCAACAGCAACAGCAACAGCAACAACATAAACTAAAGCATTAGTAACACAATTTACTAGAAAATCAAGACAAAGCTGATAGCCATGCTGATGTTGCAGCAGACAAGTCCAGTCTGTACGAACAGTAAAGAGTTTCTAATGCATTCGCATACACACAGCTATGTATGTATGTTCTCGTGCACACATATGTACATACATATGTTTATAAACATTAGGATGCCTGACGAATAAAGGTTACTACTTCATGCGAATCGAATTTTTTTTTCATAGCTCGCACCAAAATGTTTCTAACGTCAGAATAACTCGAAAAAATAAAATTGTTTACTATTTTCATTAAAAATCGCTAAATTATAGAAGAATTAATACAATCACATTAGAGTAGAAGATAGGTAAAATGTCGATCAGCTGCGAGGAATGTAAAACTTATTTTCCGGAACTGAAGGGATTGTGGTAACAAAACCATCTTGAAACGAAAAGTGCCAAACTTTTATCCAACTCAGAGGAACAGACCATTAGCTAAGATCATATTTTTGCTATATGAATTGTTTTCTGTGTAAAAAGCCGATTTCAAGGAGCTGTTTCTTTGCAATACTTTGGCGAGAGGTGTAAAAGTTTCCAAATTTTATAATTAGCTTGGCTAAGGAGAGCTGATTTTTCTTTGTATCGAACGTGAGGCTGTCTAATGTCCATACACATGTCTGTTGCTGAAGGAAGTAAAAGCCTTCATAACATTTCCGTTTTTTTTTTT
>NW_023458566.1:1347978-1349702 GCF_013731165.1 Rhagoletis pomonella | reverse complement strand
GTTCTTTCATAATAAAAGCTATTTTTTTGGTCATGACTTCATACCAAGATAAGCAATTTCGCTGTATAAAAACTATGTAAAATAAAACCAGTTTATTCGTTTTTTTTTAATTTTAAAATCGGTATTTTCAAATTGCAATTTTTCGAATAACTCGAAAACCGGTTTTGGAAAAAATACGAATAATAGAATACCCGAATGTCCATACATACATACATATGTATGTAGGTACTTACGTATTGCGAACCACCCAATTTTCCACCCGCTTAACCTCATTCCTCTGGCCTTCATACCCTTTCCGCCACCCTAGTTTATTAAACAGTCGAGCTTTGTTGCAGTGGCATTTTCAGGCGGCGTTTCGCATTGTTTTGTCCGCTGCAATTTCACGCTATTTGTCACTACTGGCTGCCTTGTTGCTCTGCTGTTATGTTTGTTGCTTTTGGCGCAGTTAATGTTTGCAGTAGCACTGGCATTTGACGTCGACGGCTATGACAACTCGAATTTTGCTGTCGGCGAGTTTGCAATCGCTAGTGGCTGTTGAATGCGTCGGTCGCTGCCCATTGTTGCTACCAACAATGCTGCCTAAATGGTTTGGTTGCTGTTGATAGCTGTTGCATGCTGCATTTTTGCTGACTGCTTGCATGCATAGCTTTGCGCCGGTGGGCATTTGCTGCATCAGCGAGGAGAACATGTGTTCAATTTAAATAGAATGGCAAGCCGGCGGCAGAAAAGCGGATGCTGCTTGTGGACTTTCGCATTTGCATTCATAACTAAACACATTTCTATGTACTATGTACATATGTATGTGCATTCATATGATGCGTGGCTGTTTCAAAGTGTACAAATTAACATGTATGTATGCTACCTTCGGCAGGTTTTGGATATTTGGAAGGCAATTTCTCTAAAACGCGGCGATAGATTTTCCCCAAGGTCGCGGAGAATGTTACAAATTCACGAAAGAGTTAAAATATTTTATATACATACATTCATACATACACTACCGGCAAAAAGTATTGGCACAGCTGCTTTTTTACAATATATGCAACAATTTTTATTGTAATATTTTTCCGACCATTTTTTATAAAAACATGGTTCATTCCACAACAAAAACATAAAAATTTAATTTCTAAACTTTGTGCAAAACTCGCGAAAATTCAGAAAATTTTCATGCCCAATCAATTTATTGCAATAAAGTAGAAGTTATAGGTAGCTACAAATTATCGTTGATTGTTGGCTAAAAAAATTCAATGCAAAAAATAATTTCGAAAATACTTTATATGGAATAAATGCAAAGCAACTTCAACAGAAAAAATTCTCAAAAATCAATGCGATTTTTGACTAACTCCGAACTTATATTTTTTATACTGAAATTCGAAAAAATTTGATTAAAAAGTTGAAAATTTGCATGAAATTTTATTGAATTTTAGCGAGTTTTGCAAAAAGTTAAGAAATTATATTTTAGTGTTTTTTGTTGTAGAATGAACCATATTTATATAAAAAAATTGCGGAAAAATATTAGATAAGAAATTGGTGCATATATTGTGCAAAATACGCTGTGCCAATACTTTTTTCCGACCATCCATTGCTTGGGTAAACACTATGGTGGTCGAAAAACAGTAAAGTCGGAATTGTAATGCTCTCACCCCATAGGATTGTTCTATATCGAAAAAAGTATACCCATATTTTTATACCTTTCATGAGCATGAAATGGTATTATAACTTTGGTC
>NW_023458566.1:1345759-1347878 GCF_013731165.1 Rhagoletis pomonella | reverse complement strand
TTATACGTACATTAGCTATTGTTCTATGTTTAAAAATATATTTCGCCATTTATTTATTCCGACAACATAATCATAATTCACAATTGATCATATTCTGAAGTAAAATATCCTACTAGTCAAAATGGAATAACCCATACTTTTTTTTGTACCGAACAATTTTTTGGCGCAGTCCTGTTTTTGTTGTGCCGGGGCTGAGATAAAGCGCACCCGCTAAAGTATTGGAGAATTGTCAATAACTTTTTCGATTTTTAGTATAAGTTGGCCCTGCGGTCCGATACATTCCCCAAGTTGGAGTGGAAGCCAGCATACGCCCAGCAGCCTTACCGATCCGTATTTCGAACTCATCTCCATACGGTTCATCATCTGCAGCCTTTTGTAATACCTACTGCTACAATGGCAGGAAATGACGGCCAGTAACATCTACAAGGTGGGGAGAAAACAAGAATGTCCTCAGAAGCCATAATATTCCGGCCGCTTTACGTATGTTGTACTAAAAGCTGTGGTAAGAATTGTAGACAGGCATATCAGGGATTGTTCTCTTATAGGAAATCCTTCCGTCCATGCTCTTCTGATCCCCAGAAGGGAAACGGAAAAGCTGCTTTCTGCATGTAAAGGGTGCTTTTAGGAAAATGGAATACTCTCCGAAAAAAATTGCGTTCGGCGCAAAAAGATTAACGTTGCCAAATGCCGCTGGACAACAAACGTTCTTAAATCCAGAACTGATGATGGCTAATATGGATGTAATGGATGTACGTAACTACTTCCAAACTCAAAAGAAAGAAGACAGAACTGAAGTCCACTCAGGCCAAGCTCGTGGACAGAACAACCGCGAGCAGGGCCACTACAAACCGCTGTTCTCGAGGCCTTTGCACACTCAAATTACGAAAAAGGCTTTGCTGGCTGCAGCAACACTCACTTCATGAGATAGTGTGGTGGTTAAGAAGCGTATAACAAAGCACATCCACTCTTGGGGTTATAGAAAAAGGAAATACTGTGCATTAGTTTTGTGGACCTGTGCCCCCTGAGGTGGAACTTTCAAGGTAAATTCAAGGTCCCTTGCCCAAATGAAATCAACTGGGGCAATAATCGAGCAAAATCCAAAACTGATCAAGATGTCGAAGTCTAGGTCGATGGTATACAACAAGAAAGCTCATTTTTAGCAGAATGAACTCTGACTAAAAACTCATGTGCATGGCATTGAACTATGTACATTAGGGTGCCCATCCAAAATGCTTTTTTTTTGAAATTTCAAGACCCTACCCCCTAGTTTTATTCGTTTTTATGAGAAATATTATTGATTATTTGTATAGATTTCTTAAAGGTCATTTAGGGGTCGCGACCTGTCGGCTTAGGTCAGAAAATACGATTTTTTAAATTTATGAGGTTTTGAATGACTATTTTTAATTCGATTTCAAAGTAAAGTTGTGTTGCAATTGATCGTCCTTGGTGGCGAATAGTGTGTGCTTCCTTATCTAACTATTATGTATGATATCTTTTCTCGTCAGTGAATATTGCAAAATAGTCTGGCAGAAAAAAGTGTATCTCTCGTTTTGCCTACAATACAATACGCAAATAAGTAAGTATTTTCACACGCATGAAAAAAAGTGTATCGAAGTTAAATCTGTGCATTTCATTTCGTTTTCTCTTCCATTTCAATTCAGTTCATTTCATTTCGTTCCATTCGGCTTAATTTTCTTTTATTATTTATAAATCTTTCGCGAATGCGTTTCACACTTCATTGAGGCTGCGCATAAAAGTGCCTTAATAACTCAACCAAAATGCCATTGCCGCGGTCACCATCACCATCACCACCAACACACCAATACAACAAAACTGCAACAATAACCAGCAATACTGAAGAAGATATGAACGCTTTTGTCGGCAAGCACAAACACAGTAATAATCAACTAACCGCCCAAAAGATTCGAAGTACGTGTTGGCTTGGTTGACTTGACTTTCGGCTACCAGATATATGTACATTAGGGTGGTCCAAAAATGTATGTGAAAAAAATAAAGTCAGAATTTTTATGCTCTCCACCACCTAGGATTGTTCTATACCGAAAAAATACCCTTATTTTTATACCTTTCATGAGCATGAAATGGTATTATAACTTTGGTC
>NW_023458566.1:1337695-1345659 GCF_013731165.1 Rhagoletis pomonella | reverse complement strand
TATGAAGCCTTCGGCATAGCCGAAGACAGCGCTGCTCTTACTTGTTTTATTTTGAAATCAAAAAATATTTAGAGGTCGCTCACAGCGCTCAAAATTTTCCATGTATTTTATTTGGGAAAAAAAACACTTTTCGTAGAACGGGTCTAGAATTCTTGAAAATCAATATTTTTCAAACGAAAAACCCTATTTCCCTTCCCAATTATTTATTAAAAATCTTTTCATAGAAACTAATAAAAAATCTTTAGAATTAAAAAATGGTTAAATAAACCATTGGGTATTGTTACTGGAAGTCTCCTGAAGAGAACCAGAGTTTTCCGATCAAAAAATATTGATTTTCAATAACTCCATACTATTTGCTTTTTCCTCATATAAAATACCCTACAAGCCAAAGTTCCCGAAATCTTAACAAAATCTTTAGGAGTATCTCATTTCTGTAACGTTCCTTTTACGAATCTTCAAAGAAAATTATATGAAGGGGTTGACACGAACTCGTAAAGAAATTTCTGCATGAAAAATGAAGAAAATTCTGAAAAAATTTTGCAAGAAATTCTTCACATAGCAGCATTATTTTCATTGTTTTACCGATTTTCTTCCAAAATTTCATAAAAGAATCGATATGTGCATAGTTTATTACATTTTAGAAAATTAGCAAATAATCGGATGAGATCTTTACGAATTTTTAAAATTTCTCTACAATTCGGAATATTCTGAAAAAATGATTTGCAGGGTACATGGCAACAAAACATGAGCGACCTCTAAATATTTTTTGATTTCAAAACAAAAAAAATAGCGGTAAATTTTTTTCCGATATAGAACAATCCTAGGAGGTGAGAGCATTAAAATTCCGACTTTACTTATTTTGGACCACCCTAATGTACATAGTACATTCATACACTTATTTTCATGCACTTATTTATGTGTTACACTCTTCCTCTTCCAGCTGCGCATTTATTTAACTGTCTTTCTGCCTCACTTGGCCAAAGAAGTAGTCATCACATCCATCCACTTGCAGAGCGTGATTATTTGTGCGGTATTTGCAAAATGTGCAAACTAAATGATGGCACTTCCAAAGCAAATCCGCGCACACCATACATATGGAGCATATGAAGTTATATGTACGTATATATGTAGGTATGCATTGTTATTGTTTTGTTATCGCGAAGATCCCTTTATGAGTTATGAAAATTGCTTAATATCAAACGGGTAAATTCTCTTCGATGATTGCTTCATCTTCCCTACGACCGCCAGGTTCATAAATTCACCGATTAAAGAAATTTTCGAAGGAAATTTTTAAATTACACGCGCGCCACTTGGCCACTTGGCCACTTTTGTGTTGGCGTGTTTCGCTGTATATATGTATATACATGCTACTAACATCGCATCTCTATGTTGAACACGTGATACCGGGTATCGCGCATCGCACATCGGGAATCAGGCATCAGCGCCATTCAACCTTAATCGCCATCAATTAACACCAAATTCAAATAAAGCCTGGCATGCACTTAATTCGCTTTATCAGCTCAATGGACATTTCATATCGCGAAAAGCGCTTCCGAATATTGTTGTTCGCACAGCGACTTAGGCGTGCATTTCATTTATCATTATGGCAATGGCAGTGGAAGCCGTGACGGTGGTGGCGTTGGCTCCTTTCACCTCCTATTGGGCGGCTGCTACTTACTTGCGCTTGGCAGTGACTTTTGAGTACCGCTCCAGGCGGTGGGTGAAAATGTTCCAAGTGAAAGAAAAATATATTTGAATGCATCAAAAATGTAGCAGCAACAACAAGTAATGTACAACCAATGTCAAAAGGGAAACAGTTGGCGTAGAATCGAATAAATGCATGTTTTTCTTTTGGCGAATTTGCAGCCGAGTCGACACTCCTATTGAGTGTGGCTGCAGATGTTGACACTGGGAAAAATTTTTATGCACTCAAATGAAATTTACAAGAGATTACCTTCGAAGACGGATATTTGGACGGAATGGGCTATTGAGCATATCTAGAAGCATTTCGAGACAAAAATTTCCAAGGGAAATGCTAAATATACCCATGTGGAAATAAACTGAACGGCACGAGCGTTTTTTAATGCACAATTCTGAAGTTAATATTGTTCATTTGGGGTCACAAAGAAAGTGCGGAAATAGCGTAGTCAGATATTCACGTTGTTTAAAAAAAAAAAAAACTCGATATATCCGGAATATTTGCTTATCCTACCATCGATCGTTTCTTAGAATCTTTTCATGTGGAGGACAGCGTCAGAAGCGGATGTCCACGTGTTGTTTGAAAGAGTGGAACTATAAAAGCGGTGTGCGACAGAATTCGCGGAAATCCTTTAAGGAGCGGAAAATCATGGCCAGGGAGCTGAACATGTCTTCAAGATCCATATCTCGACTAATCCGTAATGACCTTCACAATGAAGGCTTTTCACAGCTGGTTTGGTCATATTTCAACTCCGCTGTTAAAACAAGTAAAGTTGGAAAGATGGAAGAAGCTTTTGCTGTGGCAAGCAAGCAACGGGCACGAAAATAAGAAGCGAAAAATACTGTACCAAGGGTTCAGAGAGGTCGTCATCCAGCATACATTATGATTTGGTGGAGAGTATCCCATAAAGACCTCATTTCATTTCATTATTCCAAAAAAGGGCCTAAAAACTGGAGAAAAGGTATACCAACAAGACATCTTGGAAGGAGAATTTTACAAAAACCTTTTTAATTGCGAATACTTGGTCTTTCAACAAGACTCTGCACCGGCACGTGAAACTAAAACAACCCAAGTGTGGTTACGATAAAATATTCCCACTTTTATTTTTGCTGACGATTGGCCCTCGGGCAGCCCAGATTTATATGCTCTCGACTATAAATTAAAGTCGGTGCTGGAGGGTAAATATAGCCACCGAAATTTGGAGATCCTCAAGCGAGCTCTTATTGCA
The DNA here is from genome assembly GCF_013731165.1 of Rhagoletis pomonella. Lineage (NCBI taxonomy): Eukaryota > Metazoa > Arthropoda > Insecta > Diptera > Tephritidae > Rhagoletis > Rhagoletis pomonella. Next base: position 1,342,732 of record NW_023458566.1, on the reverse strand, counting down.
GCATCTTTATCCATAGCTATGGAAACCATACGTGCCGCTACAGCCCAATGGCCGGACGTTTAATGGTATTTTCTGACGGCCATTAGGAGATGGAAGTAGAATGATCACCTCTAAATTTGCCAAGTATTATTTTGGCACATTCATTTGTTAGCAGAGTGAAACACGGTAATACCATGGTGTGTAATATGCTGATGCGAGGAAAGGCTCACAATATTTTCCATTTAGCGGACTCAGTTAGTCTTCTTCGAGATCTGCAATAACCGATTGGGTAAACTCAAAATGCTAGAAAGGACATGCAGAGATAAGTCTTTTGAATATAGTCAATACAAGATTGCCAATAGGATACCGAATGGACCCAGGAAATGAAGAGAAATGGGGCCACATTATGAGTGACGCTTCAACGTTGGCTAAACTTAGACTGAAACACTTAAATTCATAAATTCTATGAAGCTTTTTTTACTGCTCCGAATCTATCGAAGGCTTCCTCATCCCTGCCTTATCACCGTGCAGACTTTATGAGCTACTTTGCCCTGTAAATTACAAATACATTAACACAAGTTTTGGGAATATAATAAACTCTTCCATTGACCTGAAGGACAATTACATCTCGTCTGGATCCAAGAACGGAGAAATCTGAAAGTTTGAATACACGGTTAATGGTTGGCCACATTGTCGTCCGTCTGATGGTGTTGTATGCAACCGTGGTAAAAAAGAAACTGGAAATACTGCCGCACTGCATGCCAAGGTTGACATGTCTCTCCGTTTTTGGACTGACAAAAACTTGCAGAGCTGTTGCTACAGGGTTGCTTCTAGGGTGGACTGGCAAGATTCCACAATGGTTTTTGTGAGACCGGAACTATTTTGTGCTCGCAGTTGGAGCTATTCGGAACGCAGTATGTAAGGGCAGACCAGAACCTTTGGCTATGTTTTCATAGGATAAAATAAAATATTCTCCAGCTATCTAACTGGACTGCATTCAATTATATCGACTTTTAACTCTACTGTAAAAATGTTTAACCAAAAATTCTAATATTTTGCTCCATGTAACCCAAACACATCCACTCACTCTGCGTTGACTCTTTTTGCTGCTGTACAGCAGCCGCATGATTGGTCAGCATGTCGGCGGCAACACTTTGCTACACTCCTCATCATCAACTTGGCGGACCTTGGATGTGCTTAAAAAACGTTGTCATGCAGCAGCAGCTTCCGACGGGTACACAAGCACACACTTCTACAGCCTACAGCCATAGACATCTTTGGCATAGCAGCTACCAATTTTTAAAAAATGTTGTCCGGTTGCTGCTGTATGATTCCTGTGTTTGCGTAGCCGGCTGTTTTACTCGTAGAATGGGGAAAAAGGAGGCTACATACATAGTCGGGCGGCTATTGTGGCGGCCGGCCGTGTTTGTGGCGTCCACTTGTACCGAGAACGCAGCCGTTGCCGTCACTGCCGCGTGCGCATACAATGATGATTAATTGACTTTCAAATTCGTTGAAATTTTTAATTTTTTAAACACGCTCAAGCGATTAATCAGCAAATGGTTGAGTAGGCAGTTAGACAAGGCAACAAAGAGACAGACAGAACAGACAGACAGACAGAGCAGATAGAGGTACTCGTTCGTATACATACTACGAAAGCCACAAAGGAGCGCCATGACGACGTGTTTACATTAGAAGGGCAACGATTAAATGCAAATCCTTTAACAGCCGGATAATCCAATAAGTGAATGAAAAAGCGACGACGTCGAGTTTATGTATTCAACGAATTCAGGAATGATTTTTTATTCACTTTTTTATGTTGTGTGTGTTTTGAAAGTATGGTAATTGAATAGAAGTGCTTCGGGATCGAGGAGGATGAAAGCAAATATGCTCCAGGTAATAGTGTGAAATGTGCATATTGAGAGGCTTATGCGGACTGCATTTTTTTGTAAACATAAAAGCTTGGCTGCTCGAAATTTCGGTTAGTTTTTATTAAGTTACACAAACTTTATTCACTTAAAGATTTTAGTGCAAAAATTGGAAGTCTTGTAGCAGTGTGAAACAAATGAGTATGGGAGGATACTTGGACAACTCTCCTTCTAGAATCATTGCTGCATAACGTTCACAGTATCATTCAGAAGAAAGTATCGCTAAATTTTTTGATTGCGTAGAATGTTGGTGGGATTATAAAACCGTACCATGTCTGTATAAAGCAGATAGAATGAAACCATCGTCGAAGAAGCGGGGGGTCCTGACCATATTGGCGTCAATCCTGCCATTTAGCACTGGATCGTAAATACTTAAGATTGTTGGAAAATTATGAATGCAAGGGGCGAATCCATAATCTCTGGGAAGGCAAACTGAGGCAACCCTCATAGCGGAGTACTTTCTAACCTGTTGAAATGCCCATGTAAGACAGACCCAGATAAGACAGACGTAGTATTTTTCACAAAAAAGAGTCGCGTTACAATCTGGTGTCTTCCAAAACTAGAAAATACTATACACACCTCGAAAATATCAGCAAAATATCTCGGAGTAATTATGGACATTAAACTTACGTGGAGACTTAGGGCTAGATTTCAGAATTTATCTGCCCTTTAAATACAAATTTTATTCTGAGAAAATGTGTTTGAAGATAAATTTTATAAGCTAAATGAGAAAACGGCCCTAATTCTTCACGTAAGTTTAATCTCCACATTCACTCCGCAGCTCGAACCGCACAAACTTCGGAAATACAGCAATAATTTTTTAGGCCGAAACATATGCTGCAACTAAATCAGCTGAATCAAGTAAACTTCTTTATGGACAGTCAGCCAGCCCTTAGGGCCGCTGCGGCTGTGATAATAAACTCACTTTGTGTACGTCAATACAGACCTAGGATAAATTAACTAAGCGTCAACAGAAAAGTTGGTATGTGCTGATTTTTAGTACACAATATGATATAAGGGATCGAAGATACAGACGTGGTGGCTAAAATTCGAAAAAAAAAATTGCGTTAGGGAAACATGGAACAGATCAAACCGTCTCTCCACTTTTTAAAAAGAAAAAAAGATCTAGCAATGCATCGACTTTTTAGCACAAATCCTACCAATAGAAGTACCTCACGCAACAAAGGTTTGGCTAGTGAATGTGGATAATGTCTAAATAGTATATGACGAGAATAATATTTATTATTGCTGCTTGGAAAGGGATATTATTCTTAACAAAACTAGGAACCAGTAATTAGTGTATTTTATTTCTTATCGATCGATCTTCAGTTCAAAGGGGTAGACATTTGAAAATATATTTCAGACAGAATCAGGACGTAGCTTAGAGAATTTCCAGCCTAGAGATAATAGGGTCTTGTCGCTCCCGTGGTTTTGATTCTATGGGTCTACATTGTTTTAATCCGATGGTCATTCAATGTACGAGCGATCGCCCTTACTTGGATATAACCAAAATAAATTTGTTTAATTCTTAATTTTAAACAAATTGCCCACTAACAGGATTTATTTTTCATATCCCGTTGATTTTTTGGGATCATCGCAATGATACTAGTTATAATAAGTTTCCTTCTTCTGACTATTAAATGCCTTCGGACTTCTGAACTGGAGTTTGAGCTTTCAAAAAAAAATTTGACTGGACTGCTCGTAAGTGCATAAACTATATAAGGAAATATATACCATAACTGAAGAGTTCTTGGTGATGATGCGCTTACTTCAAAAGTGTTCCTTTCCAACTGTAAAGCAAAAGATTACAATTGTTATCAAAAAATATTTATCAACTTCGTTGACTGGCGTACACAACACTGAATTTTAACTTTTCTAAATCTAGCCTTATTTATTTTCCTTAATATTTCGTAACCTTTTCTACCGCTGATAAATAATAAAATATTAGAAAAATATTTCACAAATCGGGGATACTCATACGAATTTAAAGACGTTACAAATTCGCGTAAGGAACGCGACGTGTTGTACATAAACCTGCCAAATCGGAATACGCCACCCTGCGAAATGACAAGTGTGCGGCAACAAGTCAAAAACACCTGCTGCCAATATTGCGGAAGAAGTTAATTAAATATAAGGAATACCAATTCAACGCGCTCACATAAATCAAATCATTGGAACAAGTGCACAGTAACAGAATACTCACAGCCATTGTACGAGTATATAACTACATACTTGCAATCCAAATGTTTACCAACAGGAAATGAATTGAAGGAGCATCAAAGCCAAAACCGTGTATGCTTGTGTGTAGGCACATTGAGAACAGAGAAAAAAAAAACAAAAAAATATTACAAAAACTACGATATATGACCCAATTCCAATGCTCGTAGCTTGCCAAACCAACGCTTTACGTGCCAAAAATGTTAAAATGTATCTAACGGTGTAAAAACGTATCAATGTTCATACGGAAATATGCACATTAGGGCGGTATAATATAATTTTGAAAAAAATGTATGGCATATTCGAGTTCTACGTTCGATTAAAAGCAAAAGTGGTGAACAAACTTTATATCGAAAATGACGTTTCACCCTCCCAATTTTTTCAAAGAAAAATCAGTGTAATAAAATTTTTTCTGGACGAAACTAATTTTTCATTTAGAAAATTTAGTGTTTTCTTCATACAATATCCTGTTTTTTTTTTTGGAAAATATGGAGGATCAAACTTAATTTTTTGGTGTATAAATGTGTAATCGTAGAATTTGAATTTGCAATACATTTCCTTCGAAAATTTTGATCTGAACAAATTACTCCGCCCTAATGTGCATAAATATGTACGTGTACATCTATGCGATTTGTCAAAGACCTATAGGACTTCAAAGACTATATATATAGTCAACGACCTAGTATGGAAAGGTCCATGTGAGGGACCAACTTCTCCTCGCGATGCATCGGTGATTATTGAATTTTGATTTCTGACTACCATACCGTATTCCGTATTCTACGAACAATTTTATTTTTCCCATATAAAAATACATGAAAAACTTTGAGCGCTTTGAGCGACCTTTAAATATTTTTTGATTTCAAAATAAACAAGTAAGAGCAGCGCTGTCTTCGGCTATGCCGAAGGCTTCATA
>NW_023458566.1:1281178-1337595 GCF_013731165.1 Rhagoletis pomonella | reverse complement strand
TTTTTTTTTTTGTGGACAGAATTTGTCCAATCAACATTCATAAGCGAGTGAAGGCCATGTTAAAAATATGAAGTAACACTCACACATATGTATGTATACTCACATCGATTCATATATATATGTACGCACACTTACATACATACATACATACATAAAAATAAAGCTTGCTGTGAACGTTCACGTAAACTATCTGTTAGCATGAAGAATGAATATTACATAGTTTATAGTGAAGGCTAAGGATGCTTAGAATCACAGGTTATTGTTATTTTTTGGTTGCCTTATATATATACATATTTGTATGCACATATTTATGCACTTGTGTGTATGTTTTGTGCATGTCCAACTTTTCGCTAACCGAAGAGGCGTTCATGTGGTACGTTGAGAATGGTTTATGTTGATTAGATTTCACTTTGTCTGCCATCAGCTAAAAATGCATTAGCAACCGTAAATACATATGTATGCACATTATCTTACGTGCATGTACATACATTAAGGTGGGCCAATTTTTTATTTATATTTTTCTTTTTTTTTTACCTAAAAACAGTATGTAATGAGTTCACAAAAAAAATTTAAAATGCGTAGAATGGAAATGGATTCCTTGACGTGAGATCAACAAAAATGTGTGGTTAACACTTTTTAAAAAGTTCACTGCATACTATTTTCAGCTCAAAAAAAGGAAAAAAATTAAAAACCGTCTCCATTTGTAGGTAGTTTTAAAGGTCAAGGAAATTTTTTATCCAACTAAACTCTTTTTCCTGTATTCTCTATTTAAAAGACATTTTTCACGAAAAAAGTTCAATTTCCACAGTGTGCTCCGCACTATGGGTAAAACACGAGTTCTTTTTTTAAAATCGTAGATATTTGGTTAGAAAAGAGATAGTGAAATGCAAGGTTTTCTAACGTGAAGATAAATGATCATGTAATATAAAGAAGTTACAGAGAAGTTACAACAACAATAACTTAACCTTCAAAATACTATTCAAATTGTCACTTGTTTGAAATTTTGGATTTTGGCTCCCATTCCGTTAGAAAACATTACATTTAACACACCACTAGCATTGTTGTTGAAAGATTTCTCTCTATTTTATCTTAAGACCCGATTTTTTGGGCATTGAATGCTGTACCCCAGTCGCCAGATTGGAAAAAAGAAAAGCTTGCTTTAAACTCGAATAACTCGTAAACTATCAGCTTTCACAAAAAAATGTATATCAAAAATGGTTATACTGGCCGCGCTCCTTACGAAAGTGCAACACTTAACCCTTTAATTCAGAGTCTGTCATATATGATGCGCATTTGAATTTAACCCTTTCAAGGCAGAGCCAAAATGGTTCTCAATATGCTTTTGAACATACTTTTTCTCATGTTAACGTAAATAGTAATCGTAGACAAATTTTCCATGGTAATATAATAATAAAAAATAGTAATAATTTTTTCAATTAAGTCTTTTTTTATGTTTTCCATTTATGTATGTATAAAATAATATCCGAAAACCATTTGCAGCTAAGGGTTGGCGGCAGCAAAATTTCAAAAAGTAGATTTTGCTGTGCTTTTTGGACCACACTAATGTACATGCGTATAGACCGGGCTAAGTATGTAATCGCACCTACATACATAATCACATTTACAATTTTCCAACTGAAATCTGGTGTAAACTCAATTTTGGATTCTAGACAAAGAACTTCAATGAAGTTTATATAAAATTTCAAGATTGCAATTCAGAACTTTTTGCGATGCTGGCAATAGTTATGTAGATATTTTCCACCCACACTGCGGAAATCAACAAATTAAATAATGTATCGATTTCATAGTGTATTCAACCAATTCTCTATTGTAAATCTACAAATATAAGGAGTACCTTATCTACTTTGTGTCCCAATAGGAATAAATAGGTTTTACCAACTGTCCTCCTTTTCGGCGTTACTGGATTACTTCCAAATCATACTGATATGAGTACCGGACAAAAAACTGTAGAGCTTTTGAACCAACTAGGAAAGATATTAATACGGTGGTGTCATCGAACAAGCAAAGCGGGTGATAGCCTTTTCTCACCTGTGGACTACTTTTGTAAAAATTAGGATCTGGTCAACTCAGCTAACGCTTAACCAAATCTACCTAACCTTTTCCAGAACGCCGTAAATATGTAAAAGTACACATATATAAAAGTACACATACATACTTATTTTGTATGGAATTAAAAATTCGACCCCCTTCAGGATATAGTAAGGAGGTTCTAAAGAGTGAATGGTAACTACATAATTAATTTTTTGTAGTCATATTCAGCTTCAGCCCAAAAAAAAATATAAATAGAGGAATCCATTTCTACTTTGCATGAAAAATGAAATGTCAATCGCCAGGGGGGTTGTAAGCGGGTGCTAACGGGAAAATGGTCAAATTGAAACTCTTTTTTGGTTCCCTGAATTGCTCTCTACATTTGCTCTTGAAATAAAAATCAAATTATGTGCCCAAGCTCGTACTTGGACTAACAGTTCCTAAGGATATTTTATTAAATTCAATTACTTTTCGTGAACTTTGTGCAAGCCTTTAAACTTTTTATACTTTAAATGAAGTATGTTAACGATGCATAAATGAAAAAAAAAAAATTTAAATGAACATGGCACAACGCCGAAACCGGTTTGTCTGCAAACCAAGCTTAACAAGGGATGACGGAAATTCGTTCCAAAATTTGTTCCATCATTTTGAATTTTGCTGCTATTATTTTGACCGCAACTGTATATCTATTATTTTTACCGAATTAATTAGATTTATCTTTAAATTACAGAGAAATGTGGAACCTTAAAAGCACGACTTGTATCAATTGATTTTGGAGCAAAGAGCAGAGGATCATTCAGAAAATCAAATAATTCTATTGCCCGTATTTTAAGGTGAGTGAGAATAATTATTTTTATACCCACATTAATACACTTGCACATATTCACATGAATTATCAAATAGACAATCTCGACCCTAAGTTTCTAATATCGTTTTCTTCGCAAAAACACAAACAAAAAACTAAATGACAAAAGGAAAATTCCATTAAATAATGCAACCACATAATCTACTGCTCGAAAAAAAGAAAACATTTTTGAGCAGTTAATTTACCTCTTACAATAAAATAATAGATTTCACCAATAAAAACCTCCCAAATAAATGTGTACACACACACACACACACACACACATTTTTGTATCAGTTTTCTGAGATGGCTCCTCAAAGAGAATTTCAACATAATAAAAATATCCTGAACTCACTTTTATTACATTTGAGGTAAATATTTGTTGTAGACCAACTATTTGTATATATGTATGTATGTATGTACATATGTATGTGTACTGCGCTTAGTATACCCTTACAAACATATACACAAACATATGTGATTTTATTGCAACATCTAAGCTTTATTATAGCTTATATTGGCTTTTACAATCTCAGCATGAAATTCGGTAGTGCTGCTGGTAAGACACATCCACAATCATCGTTTGCGTACGAATATTTGAAATACCTTTGCTGCTCGTATTTTTTGCCCTTTTCACTTGTGATTACAACTTTGTGCTATGATAGTCGTCGATCAGCACCGAAAACTATCACAGCCAGACACTTGACAACAGAGTGGCGGATACAAAAGCAATTTGGGGCTAAAATTTTCATTGCAAAATGGGTAGCTAGCAATTTCACAGTATCCTTTTCAAGCAGAAACCCCCCAAAAAAACAAAAACACCAGCAAGAACAAAAGCAATGGCACCATTTTGGGCACAAACGACCAGCACACATTTGACCTCACTAACATGTGAATAAGTACACGCACTGAAACGTATATGTACATACATACACTTCTGGTCAGCTGATTAAGTCAGGTGACATTTTGACTATCTTTGGCTATTTTTCATTAGTTTATTTAATGCTGTTTTTAACGATTTTGTTATCGATATTTTTAACGATTTTTTTATCGACCTTGTTATTAGTTTTGTTATCGATATTGTTAAAGATTTTGCTGCCGATATTTTTATTGAATTTACTATCGATATTTTTATCGGTTTTGTTACCGATGCTGTTATCGAATTTGTTATCGATTATTTATCGATATTGTTATAGATTATTTATCGATATTGTTATAGATTATTTATCGATTTTGTTATCGATTTGTTTTTCGATAACTTATTGATTTTGTTATCGTAATTTTTCTCGATTTTGTTTTCGATTATTTATCGATTTTGTTATCGACATTTTTATCGATTTTCTAAGCGATTTTTGTTTTCGATATTTTTTATCGATTTTCCAATCGATTTTGCTATCAATATTATCGATTCTTTTTTAACTTGTTATCGACTTTGCTATCGGTATTTTTATCGGTTCTCTTATCGATATTTTGTTGGATGTTACTATCGATTTTGTTATCGATAGAGTATAAACATAAAAATGAAGGTAAAGGAAAACAGAAATGTAATTAGAACGAAAAGCAAAAGCAGATGTATGTATGTATGTATATTCGTTGTGAGACAAAATAGATATGTAATGTAAGTTTCACTTCTCCAGTGTAGTCCAGGCGCACTAACTTTTTTTTATAAAATTTTAGCACTTTATCTAACCAGTGCCACATAAATCCACATCTCAAGCTACGTACAAAAATTATGAAAACTCATGCTAGACTTTTATAAAAAAAAATGTAAATATTAAACAAACAAACGAAAAATAGCCAAAACTAGTAAAAAATGTCACTTAACTTATTCAGCTGACCACAAGGGTATGTACCAAAAAAACTATTTTTTTGTCTGCTGCCCTTTTTCAATTTTCTTTATTGCCCACGTCCATGAAAAAAGCTTACAATTTATGTAGGACCCCGTAGAATACATACATAAGTAATTTTTCATACCCAGACGTGTATGTGCATATGTAGTTATGTATGTATGTATGTATGTATGTAAGTGTATCAATGTCGACCGCCGACTGCCTAGAAAACAATCAGCTTCCCAACATCTGTAATAAAGGACAGAGTGTAGTATGACTAGAAAGCAAAAGCAAGAGGCCAAAAAGCAAAAACTTGAAAGCAACCACAGTCAAAAAAAAAACAAAGTTATGAGGTACTCGATTGTAAAGGATACTTTGCTTAGATTAGCCTCTGTGAACGCCTTGAGGCAAGAGTGCTATGTTTGCTGCTATTGTTGTTGGTGGTTTGTAAGCAAGTAGCACTTGAATAGCTTGATGTGCATGTAAACTATGTAAAGGGTGTTGCAAATGGTGCAGTCCTTAAAAAAAAAACAAGCAAGTAATTTTTTAAGCAAAAAACAAAACCGACTTAAATTCTCTTTTAAAACGTGTCTTAAAACAATATGGCCGTAAGTAGCTTCATAGCTAACATCGAATTCCTTTTTTTTTAGCTAGCGAAGCGACTTTTTCTTGACCCACTAGAGTAGAGCAAGCGTCATACCAAACCTCTTCGATTCGTTGGAAGAAGGCCCGTAGGTATCCCTTCTTATAAGCGCGTATGCTGTCTCGTTTCCCGGTGCGTTAAAAAATATCCTTACCGCCATTCCGAGTTGCTCAGCGTATACACCATCGCCTACTCTTTTATATATTTTGGGCCAATCAGCATACTTTGAAACGAATCGAGTTCTCATGTTCCTGAACCTTGGAAATAGAGGGGACTTAAGCTTTGTATTTATATTTACGAACTCACCCAATGTTGAAGAAATATTGAATGCTATGGACCGCGCTGAAGGCAATGCTAATAGCCGTTCGTTGCGCAAATAAACCAAATTATTGGTTAAAACAATAATAAATAAAAAACTGAGTCTACTTACAAACTATAACCTCAGAGGAAATATATAGAAGGACAAATGCTCCTCCCCGGCAACTATTTTAGAAGCTCCTTTCACAAAGAAGAAATTATTGCGCACATTTTTTATGGATGTTTTGAATAGTTCTTAGATTTTACAAACACAAGTTTTGGGTACAATATTTTTAAGCAATTTAAAGCAGGTTCGCTAGATCCAGCAACTTGATTAAGAAGTAGTAGGAAAACAGGGAAAAGAACATTTTTAGCCACTCGAAACTTGCACTTTATTATACTAGATCTGAGTGTGCTACAGTACTGTATACCCAAAATCTTTCTAGGGAATCGAATTAAAAAAGCTCGAAATTTCGAAATTTATACGAAAGCTTGTTGATTTTTTTTAATATTGCATAAAGTTTGAAACTTGAATGAACTATATTTTTATAAAAAAAAAACAAGGAAGGAGAATATTTATATCCATATCGAGACACCCTGCATTTACTTATTCATACACATACGCCACGCGTGAAGCTATTTCCGTACGTTCATGCTTCATAGGGAGGAATCTTGAGTACGTACTCGCATATGGACCTTTTTGTATCGAGCACATGTACATACATAAATATGTTTCGTACCGAGCCGAGGTCTAATATGCAGCCACATTTCTTAATACATAAAACACTTTTAACTGACATCTTTATGAAAATTTCATATTTGTATACCTTTACGTGATGTAAAATTTGCAGTGACTACAGTGCCAGGGCGCAACATCAGGGGTGAAATATGATTAATGTGCGGAAAGCAGTTAACTAAATTAAGCTTAAAGTGGAACAGTGTAACAAATCCAGGTTGGTTGTAATTTTTTTTTTCCTAGCTGTAATATAAAGTCATTTTTCTTAAAGATTCAGACACAAAAAAGGTGCACCATTTTCGTTTTGAAATAGAAATACGTGCGTGTACGGAATACGCAATACACAAAACTCACTAAAAATCGTATTTCACGTGACATGATATATGACATAGCAGAATGTGTTTTTTCTTATTTTGTTTTTTTTTTTGCAAATACTACTTACTCCAGGGTGCACTTTCGGGAAGGGGATAATGCGTACGCACACGTTTCTTGATTAAATCTTACAAATTCTACGAGTATTAAAAAAAGATATAACAAATCATAAATTTTCAGCACAACTAGTTACTAACATATGTAGCTAAGCAGCCATTTGGTCCTAGGGGAAATTATGAATAAATTAAAAACGTTTTTATTAAAAAATATATATTCATATCCGGTGCACGATTAAAAGGCAGTCGTTATTACAGTGGAGAGTTAACTTAAATACATTCGGAAGTTAACTGTCAATTTTCAGTACAAAAATTTAAAATGCCCATGAGAATTGTATACATAGATACGAGTGAATGTGTATGTGAATTTTTCATTTTTCTAAGATGAATGCCAAAATGACTAAGCGGACATAATTATTTACTGGTATGTTTTTAAGGACGGAGAAATAAATTTTATATGTAAATAAACAACAAATCCGATCAGCATCGGATTTCTTTATGTGTACAGAGATAGTACTTTATCCATTTTGTAAGTACCATCTACTGAAATATTTAAGTTACATTTTTTGTATCAAATTAATAATAATAAAATGTCACAAAACGATGACTGTCTTCTCGTTATATAAAATAAGTTATTTATTGCGAGAAAATGTAATTAAAAATTTGCAGAAGCAATTTGATTGGTATTTAAAAAAAATGCCTATGGGTCATTCTATGTAAAAGAGGAAGACGACATCAATTTTAAAATGCGCTAATTGTCTCAATTTGAGTAGAGTAAAAAATCTGTTGAAAAATGTTACTAAAATAAAAGCTGTTTTTTTTTCTATAGAAACTTTTACTTTACACTATGTACAGCCCTTGTTAGTCGACTAGTTGACTAGTCGGTTAGTCGAATAGCAAAATTTGTTTCAGAAATTAATCGACTAACCGTTTCTTTTCGACTTTTTCAACTAACCGCTCACAAACAACTAGTCGACTATCCGTTCATTTTAGATTTTTCAACTAGTTATTTTCTTTTAGTTAACATTGTATTTTTTTATTTTTTGACTACTTGAATACTCATTGACAAATCCCAAACGCTATAGTAAAAATAATTTTATGTTGAAAAACTGTGATTATTGTGAAATCGGTTAGTCGATTTTCAGACTTCTCGATGATCGCATTTTTTTAAGGAATTTTATACGTACATTAGCTATTGTTCTATGTTTAAAAATATATTTCGCCTTTTATTTGTTCCGACAACATAATCATAATTCACAATTGATCATATTCTGAAGTAAAATATCCTACTAGTCAAAATGGAATAACCCATACTTTTTTTTGTACCGAACAATTTTTTGGCGCAGTCCTGTTTTTGTTGTGCCGGGGCTGAGATAGAGCGCACCCGCTAAAGTATTGGAGAATTGTCAATAACTTTTTCGATTTTTAGTATAAGTTGGCCCTGCGGTCCGATACATTCCCCAAGTTGGAGTGGAAGCCAGCATACGCCCAGCAGCCTTACCGATCCGTATTTCGAACTCATCTCCATACGGTTCATCATCTGCAGCCTTTTGTAATACCTACTGCTACAATGGCAGGAAATGACGGCTAGTAACATCTACAAGGTGGGGAGAAAACAAGAATGTCCTCAGAAGCCATAATATTCCGGCCGCTTTACGTATGTTGTACTAAAAGCTGTGGTAAGAATTGTAGACAGGCATATCAGGGATTGTTCTCTTATAGGAAATCCTTCCGTCCATGCTCTTCAGATCCCCAGAAGGGAAACGGAAAAGCTGCTTTCTGCATGTAAAGGGTGCTTTTTGGAATACTCTCCGATATACAATTGCATTCGGCGCAAAAAGATTAACGTTGCCAAATGCCGCTGGACAACAAACGTTCTTAAATCCAGAACTGATGGTGGCTAATATGGATGTAATGGATGTACGAAACTACTTCCAAACTCAAAAGAAAGAAGACAGAACTAAAGTCCACTCAGGCCATGCTCGTGGACAGAACAAGCGCGAGTAGGGTCATTACAAACCGCTGTTCTCGAGGCCTTTGCACACCCAAATTATAAAACAGGCTCTTCAGGCTGCAGCAACACTCACTTCATGAGATAGTGTGGTGCTTAAGAAGCTTATACCAAGGCCCATCCACTCTTGGGGTTATAAAAAAAGGAAAGGCATTAGACCTGTGCCTGCTGAGGTGGAACTTTCAAGATAAATTCAAGGTCTCTTTCCCACATGAAATCAACTGGGGCCAATAATCGACCAAAGTCCAAAACTGATCAAGACGTCAAAGTCAAGGTCAATGGTATACAACAAGAAAGCTCATTTTCAGCAGATTTAACTCTGACTAAAAACTCATGTGCATTACATTGAACTATGTACATTAGGGTGCCCATCGAAAATGCTTTTTTTTTGGAGGAAATTTCAAGGCCCTACCCCCTAGTTTTATTCGTTTTTATGAGAAATATTATTGATTATTTTTATAGATTTCTTAAATGTCATTTAGGGGTCGCGACCTGTCGGTTTAGGTCAGAAAATACGATTTTTTAAATTTATGAGGTTTTGAATGACTATTTTTAATTCGATTTCAAAGTAAAGTTGTGCTGCAATTGATCGTCCTTGGTGTCGAATAGTGTGTGGCTTCCTTATCTAACTATTATGTCGATATCTTTTCTCGTCAGTGAATATTGCACATTAGTCTGGCAGAAAAAAAATCTGTCTCTCGTTTTACATACAATACAATGCGCAAATATGTAAGTATTTTCACACGCATGAAAAAAAGTATATTGAAGTTAAATCTGTGCATTTCATTTCGTTTTCTCTTCCATTTCAATGCAGTTCATTTCATTTCATTCCATTCGGCTTAATTTTCTTTTATTATTTATAAATCTTTCGCGAATGCGTTTCACACTTCATTGAGGCTGCGCATAAAAGTGCCTTAATAACTCAACCAAAATGCCATTGCCGCGGTCACCATCACCATCACCAGCACCACCAGCACACCAATACAACAAAAACTGCAACAATAACCAGCAATACTGAAGAAGATATGAACGCTTTTGTCGGCAAGCACAAACACAGTAATAATCAACTAACCGCCCAAAAGATTCGAAGAACGTGTTGGCTTGGTTGACTTTACTTTCGGCTACCAGATATATGTGCATTAGGGTGGTCAAAAAATGCATGTAAAAAAGTAAAACGGAATTTTAAAGCTATCACCCACTAGGATTGTTCTATACCGAAAAAATACCCGTATTTTTTTATTTTGAAATCAAAAAATATTTAGAGGTCGCTCAAAGCGCTCAAAATTTTCCATGTATTTTATATGGGGGAAAAAACATTTTTCGTAGAACGGGTCTAAAATTCTTGAAAATCAATATTTTTCAAACGAAAAACCCTATTTCTCTTCCCAATTATTTATTAAAAATTTTTTCATAGAAACTATATTTTATTGGTCCGCCAAAACCGTCAGAAAATGCAATGGGGGGAAAAATAAAAAATGTTTAGAATAAAAAAAAACGGTTAAATAAACCATAGGGTATTGTTACTTGAAGTCTCCTGAAGAGAACCAGAGTTTTCCCGATCAAAACATTTTGATTTTCAAGAACTCCATACTATTTCTAGGACTTTTTCCTCATATAAAATACGCTACAAACCAAACTTCCCGAAATCTTAACAAAATCTTTAGGAGTATCACATTTCTGTAACGATCTTTTTACGAATATTTAAAGAAAATTATATGAAGGCTTTGACTCGAACTCGTAAAGAAATTTCTGTATGAAAAATAAAGAAAATTCTGAAAAAAATTCAGCAAGAAATTCTTCACATAGCAACATTATTTTCATTGCTTTACCGATTTTCTTCCAAAATTTCGTAAAAGAATCGATATGTGTATAGTTTATTTCATTTTAGAAATTTCGGCAAAAAATCGGATGAGATCTTTACGAATTCTTTAAAATTTCTCTACAATTCAGAATATTCTGAAAAAATGATTTGCAGGGTACATGGCAACAAAACAAGAGCGACCTCTAAATATTTTTTGATTTCAAAACAAAAAAATAGCGGTAAATTTTTTTCCGATATAGAACAATCCTAGGGGTGAGAGCATTAAAATTACGACTTTACTTATTTTAGACCACCCTAATGTACATAGTACATTCATACACTTATTTTCATGCACTTATTTATGTGTTTCACTCTTCCTCTTCCAGCTGCGCATTTATTTAACTGTCTTTCTGCCTCACTTGGCCAAAGAAGTAGTCATCACATCCATCCACTTGCAGAGCGTGATTATTTGTGCGGTATTTGCAAAATGTGCAAACTAAATGATGGCACTTCCAAAGCAAATCCACGCACACCATACATATGGAGCATATGAAGTTATATGTATGTATGTAGGTATGCATTGTTATTGTTTTGTTTTCGCGAAGATGCCTTTATGAGTTATGAAAATGGCTTAATATCAAACGAGTAAATTCTCTTCGAAGGCTGCTTCATCCTCTTTACGACCGCCAAGTTCATAAATTCACCGATTAAAGAAATTTTCGAAGGAAATTTTTAAATTACACGCGCGCCACTTGGCCACTTGGCCACTTTTGTGTTGGCGTGTTTCGCTGTACATATATACATGTACATATCTACTACTAACAGTGCATCTCTATGTTGAACACGTGATACCGGGTATCGCGCATCGCACATCGGGTATCAGGCATCAGCGCCATTCAACCTTAATCGCCATCAATTAACACCAAATTCAAATAAAGCCTGGCATGCACTTAATTCGCTTTATCAGCTCAATGGACATTTCATATCGCGAAAAGCGCTTCCGAATATTGTTGTTCGCACAGCGGCTTAGGCGTGCATTTCATTTATCATTATGGCAATGGCACTGGAAGCCGTGACGGTGGTGGCGTTGGCTCCTTTCACCTCCTATTGGGCGGCTGCTACTTACTTGCGCTTGGCAGTGACTTTTGAGTACCGCTCCAGGCGGTGGGTGAAAATGTTCCAAGTGAAAGAAAAATATATTTGAATGCATCAAAAATGTAGCAGCAACAACAAGTAATGTACAACCAATGTCAAAAGGGAAACAGTTGGCGTAGAATCGAATAAATGCATGTTTTTCTTTTAGCGAATTTGCAGTCGAGTCGACACTCCTATTGAGAGTGGCTGCAGATGTTGACACTGGGAAAAATTTGTTGCGCACTCAAATGAAATTCACAAGAGATTACCTTTGTTGACGTGAGACTCGAAGGCGGATATTTGGACCGAATGAGCTATTGTGCATATCTAGAAACATTTGGAGACAAAAATTTCCAAGCGAAATGCTAAATATACCCATGTGGAAATAAACTGAACGGCACGAGCGTTTTTTAATGCACAATTCTGACGTTAATATTGTTTCATTTGGGGTCACAAAGAAAGTGCGGAAATATCGTAGTCAGATATTCACGTTGTTTAAAAAAAAAAACTCGGTATATCCGGAATATTTGCTTATCCTACCATCGGTCGTTTCCTAGAATCTTTTCATGTGGAGGACAGCGTCAGAAGCGGATGTCCACGTGTTGTTTGAAAGAGTGGAACTATAAAAGCGGTGTGCGAGAGAATTCGCGGAAATCCTTTAAGGAGCGGAAAATCATGGCCAGGGAGCTGAACATGTCTTCAAGATCCATATCTCGACTAATCCGTAATGACCTCCACAATGAAGGCTTTTCACAGCTGGTTTGGTCATATTTCAACTCCGCGGTTAAAACAAGTAAAGTTGGAAAGATAGAAGAAGCTTTTGCTGTGGCAAGCAAGCAATGGGTACGAAAATATTCTTTTTGCGTATAAAAAATGTATTACGGTGGAAGAAGTTTTGAATAAACACAATGATAAAATCTACGCTAAAACATTCCAAGAAGCGAAAAATACTGTACCAATCGTTGAGAGAGGTCATTATCCAGCATACATTATGATTTGGCGGGGAGTATCCCATAAAGGCCTCACTTCTTTGCATTTTTGCAAAAAAGGGCGTAAAAACCGTAGGAGAAGTATACCAACAAGACGTATTGGAAGGAGAATTTGATAACAACCTTTTTTAATGCAGAACACTGGGTCTTTCAACAAGACTCTGCTCCGGCACATGAAGCTAAAAAAAACCCAAGAGTGGTTGCGGCAAAATATTCCCGCTTTTGATTCTGCTGAAGATCGGCCCTCGGGGAGCCGAGATTTAAATGCTCTCGATTATAAATTATAGTCGTCACCGAAATTTGGAGATCTTCAAGCGAGCTCTTATTGCAGCATCTTCTTTATCCATAGCTATGAAAACCATACGTGCCAATACAGCCCTATGGCCGGACCGTCTAAGGGCATTTTCTAACGGCCATCTGGAAATAGGAGGTAGAATGATCACCTCTAAACTTGCCAAGTACTATTTTGGCACATTCATTTGTTAGCAGAGTGAAACACGGTAACACTGTGCTGTGTAACATGCTGTTGCGAGGAAAGGCTCATAACATTATCCATTTAGCAGGCTCAGTTAGTCTTCTTCGAGACCTGCAATTACCGATTGGGTAAACTCAAAACGCTAGAAGGGACATACATAAGTATATACGTCTTTTGAATATAGTCAATACAAGGTTGCCAATAGGATACCGAATTGACCCAGGAAATGAAGAGAAATGGGACCACATTATGAGTGACTCTTCAGCGTTGGATAAACTTAGACTGAAACACTTAAATTCATAAATTCTATGAAGCTTTTTTTACTGCTCCGAATCTATCGAAGGCTTCCTCATCCCTACCTTATCACCGTGCAGACTTTATGAGCTACTTTGCCCTGTAAATTACAAAGCCATTTACACAAGTTTTTGCGAATATAATAAACTCTTCCATTGACATGAAGGACAATCACATCTCATCTGGACGGAGAAATCTGAAAGTTTGAAGTCACGGTTGGCCACATTGTCGTCCGTCTGATGGTGTTGTATGCAACCGTGGTAAAAAAGAAACTGGAAATACTGCCGCACTGCATGCCAAGGTTGACATGTCTCTGCGTTTTTGGACTGACAAAAACTTGCAGCGCTGTTGCTACAGGGTTGCTTCTAGGGTGGACCGGAAAGGTTCCATAATGGTTTTTGTGAGACCGGAACTATTTCGTGGTCTCAGTTGGAGCCAAGCACAGACCAGAACCTTTGGCTATGATTTCATAGGATGAAATAAATTATTATCCAGGTATCTAACTAAGCACAATCGTATTCGCATTCAATTATACAATTATCGACTTTTTACTTTAGATACCATAAAAATGTTTAACCAAAATTTCTAATTTTTTTGCTCCATGTAACCCAAACACATCTACTCACTCTGCGTTGACTATTTTTGCTGCTGTACAGCAGCCGCATGATTGGTCAGCATGTCGGCGGCAACACTTTGCTACACTCCTCATCATCAACTTGGCGGACCTTGGAGGTGCTTAAAAAACGTTGTCATGCAGCAGCAGCTTCCGACGGGTACACAAGTACACACTTCCACAGCCTACAGCCATAGACATCTTTGGCATAGCAGCTACCAATTTTTTAAAAATGTTGTCCGGTTGCTGCTGTATGATTCCTGTGTTTGCATAGCCGGCTGTTTTACTCGTAGAATGGGCAAAAAGGAGGCTACATACACAGTCGGGCGGCTATTGTGGCGGCCGGCCGTGTTTGTGGCGTCCACTTGTACCGAGAACGCAGCCGTTGCCATCACTGCCGCGTGCGCATACAATGATGATTAATTGACTTTCAAATTCGTTGAAATTTTTAATTTTTTAAACACGCTCAAGCGATTAATCAGCAAATGGTTGAGTAGCTGTTAGACAAGGCAACAAAGAGACAGACAGAACAGACAGACAGACAGAACAGAGGTACTCGTTCGTATACATACTACGAAAGCCACAAAGGAGCGCCATGACGACGTGTTTACATTAGAAGGGCAACGATTAAATGCAAATCCTTTAACAGCCGGATAATCCAATAAGTGAATGAAAAAGCGACGACGTCGAGTTTATGTATTCAACGAATTCAGGAATGATTTTTTATTCACTTTTTGTGATGTTTGTGTATTGAAAGTATGGTAATTGAATAGAAGTGCTTCGGGATCGAGGAGGATGAAAGCAAATATGCCTCAGGTAATAGTGTGAAATGTGCATATTGAGAGGCTTATGCGGACTGCATTTTTTTGTAAACATAAAAGCTTGGCTGCTCGAAATTTCGGTTAGTTTTTATGAAGTTACGCAAACTTTATTCACTTAAAGATTTTAGTGCAAAAAGTTGAAGTCTTGTAGCAGTGTGAAACAAATGAGTATGGGAGGATAATTGGACAACTCTCCATTCAGAAGAAAGTATTGCTAAATTTTTTGATTGCGTATAATGTTGGTGGGATTATAAAACCGTGTGTGTAAAGCAGACAGACCTTTTGTGTTAGCATTACATAATGAAACCACTGTCGAAGTAGCGGGGGGTCCTGGCCATATTGGCGTCGATCCTGCCATTTAGCACAGGATCGCAAATATTTAAGAGAACTGAGGCACCCTTCATAGCGGAGTACGTCCTCATCTGATGAAAGGCCCAAATAAGACAGATCCAGACAAGTCAGACTTAGTATTTTTCACAAAAAAGTTTCGCGTTACAATCTGGTGTCTTCCAAAACCAGAAAATACTATACATACCTCGAAGATATCAGTAAAATATCTCTGACCTATTATGGACATTAAACTTACGTGGAGACGTAGGGCTAGGTTTCAGAATTTATCTGATTTTTAAATACAAATTTTGTTCTGAGAAAATATGTTTGACGATAAATTTTATAAGCTAAATGAGAAAACGGCCCTAATTCCAAGTTGGTATGTGCTGGATTTTAGTACACAAGAGGATATAAGGGAGATTCAGGCGTGGTGGCTAAAACTCGAAAAAAAAAATGCGTTAGGGAAACATGGAAAAGATCAACCCATCTCTCCACTTTTTAGAAAGAAAACTGGATGTAGCAATTCATCGACTTTTTAGCACAAACTCTACCAATTGGAGTACCTCACGCAACAAAGGTATGGCTAGTGAATGTGCATGTCTAAATAGTTTATGACGAGAATAATATTAATGCTGCTTGGAAAGGGATATTATTTATTCTTAACAAAACTAGGAACCAGTAATTAGTGTATTTTATTTCTTATCGACCGATCTTCAGTGCAAAGGAGTAGAAATTTGAAAATATATTGCAGACGGAATCAGGGCGTAGCTTAGAGAATTTCCAGCCTAGAGATAATAGGGATTTGTCGCTCCCGTGGTTTTGATTCTATGGGTCTACATTGTTGTAATTGCACTTACTTGGATATAACCAAAATAAATTTGTTTATTTCTTAATTTTGTACTAATTGCCCACTAACAAGATTTCTTTTTCATATCCCGTTGATTTTTTGGGATCACCGCAACGACACTATAATAAGTTTCCTTCTTCTGACTATTAAATCCCTTCGGAATTCTGAACTGGAGTTTGAGCTTTCAAGAGAAAATTTGACTGGACTGCTCGTAAGTGCATACACTACATAAGATAATATATACCATAACTGAAGAGTTCTTGGTGATGATGCGCTTTCTTCAAAAGTGTTCCTTTCCAACTGTAAAGCAAAATATTACAATTGTTTTCAAACAATATTTATCAATTTCGTTGATTGGCGTACACAACACTGAATTTTAACTTTTCTAAATCTAGCCTTAGTTATTTTCCTTAATATTTCGTAACCTTTTCTACCGTCGATAAATAATGAAATATTAGAAAAAATATTTCACAAATCGGGGATACTCATTCGAATTTAAAGACGTTACAAATTCAAGTAAGCAACGCGACGTGTTGTACATAAACCTGCCAAATCGGAATACGCCACCCTGCGAAATGACAAGTGTGCGGCAACAAGTCAAAAACACCTGCTGCCAATATTGCGGAAGAAGTTAATTAAATATAAGGAATACCAATTCAACGCGCTCTCATAAATCAAATCATTGGAACAAGTGCACAGTAACAGAATACTCGCATCCATTGTACGAGTATATAACTACATACTTGCAATCCAAATGTTTACCAACAGGAAATGAATTGAAGGAGCAGCAAAGCCAAAACTATGTATGCTTGTATGTAGGCACAATGAGAACAGAGAAAAAAAACAAAAAAAAAATTGAAAAAACTACGATATATGACCCAATTCCAATGCTCGTAGCCTGCCAAACCAACGCTTTACGTGCCAAAAATGTTAAAATGTATCTAACGGTATAAAAACGTATGAATGTTCATACGGAAATATATATGCACATTAGGGCGGTATAACATAATTTTGAAAAAAATGTATGCAATAGCAATAGTGGTGAACAAACTTTATATCGAAAATGACGTTTCACCCTCCCAATTTTTTCAAAGAAAAATCAGTGTAATATAATTTTTTTTTGAACGAAACTAATTTTTCATTTAGAAAATTTAGTGTTTTCTTCATACAATATCCTGCTTTTTTTGGAAAATTGGGAGGATCAAACGTAAATTTGCTATACATTTCCTTCGAAAATTTTGATCTGAACAAATTACTCCGCCCTAATGTACATAAATATGTACGTGTACTATGTACTATGCGATTTGTAAAAGATTTGAAGGACTTCAAAGACTATTTATATAGTCAACGACCTAGTATGGAATGGTCTATGTGAGGGACCAACTTTCCATCGCGATGCATCGGTGATTTAATGAATTTTGATTGCCGACTAAATACTACCGTAAACTTGCCTTTCTGACGATTAGTAAATGTAAAGTTTTCACAAATGTATTGCTTGAGATTTAACGTAAAATATAGAAGAAAGAAAAATTAGAGAGTTGCCACCTGTTTCAGTTTAAGTAAATAGATAACATGAAGTAAATATTGCAATACGGGTATTAAACTAAAGGTTTAGGAAAGTTTACTGCCGAAAATATTTTTGAGGAGAGTTGCCACCTGTTTGAAGAATTGTATTCACTTAAGTTGATGAGGTAAATATTGAATTAGTACACCTTTGAAGAAAGTGTGCAATATGCAGACTCTAGTCTTAACTTACTTCTAAATACCTTCGAGAATAACACCCACATTCATAAAAAATAAAGAATGCTTAATAAATCGAAATTTTGTTTGAAATGCTCACTTCATAAAGCCCTTTACATCTTTTTTTTATGAGTGAGTCCATAAGAGTTTTAGGACGGAGTAACAACACAAAAATATGTAGGTACTGTTACCAGGCGCAGTGAAGCACGCTGGGCATTTGCTAGTTTTTTATAAAAATATAGTTCATACTTTAACCAAAATCATATAAATCAAACTTTTAATTTTTATACAGAAGTTAGAAGAATTCAAAAAATTTTCATCAGAATTCTAAACTTTTTAATTTAGAATTATAGAAATTTTTCGGGTATGCTTTTTTATAGCCAAAAGAGCCACTGAAAATCCGACAAAACCAAAAGAAACAAAAATCGTTTAACAAATATGGAATCTTTCGTATCATGTGGAGGTTTGCTTTGTTTTAACCATGCAAAATGTTGTATTCAAAGATTTGCGAAATACTTGAAGAAAAAAGCACTCACTTTGCACTCTACTCTAGCAATATGACAAAATTTTATAAAGGAAAATCACTTATAAACTCAAAAATAACTTACAATAAACAATGTATGTACATACATACACTGCCGGGAAAAAGTATTGGCACAGCGAATTTCGCACAATGCTTGTACCCAATTTCTATTCTAATATTTTTCCGCAAATTTTTTATAAAAATATGGTTCATTCTACAACAAAAAAAAACACTAAAATATAATTTCTAAGCTTTTTGCAAAACTCGCCAAAATTCAATAAAATTGCATGCAAATTTTTAACTTTTTAATCAGATTTTTTCGAATTTTCTTGAGTATGCAGTTTTGTAGCCCAGTAAATTCCAATACAAAAAGTGCAAGCTCGGAGTTAGTCAAGAATCGCATTGATTTTTGAGATTTTTTTTTTTGTTGAAGGTGTTTTGCATTTATTCCATATAAAGTATTTTCGAAATTTTTTTTGCATAGCATTTTTGTTGTGCCAAAAATCAACGATAATTTGTAGCTACCTAGAACTTCTACTTTATTGCAATAAATTGATTGGGCATGAAAATTTGCTGAATTTTCGCGAGTTTTGCACAAAGTTTAGAAATCAAATTTTTATGTATTTGTTGTGGAATGAACCATGTTTTTATAAAAAATTGTCGGAAAAATATTACAATAAAAATTGTTGCATATATTGTAAAAAAGCAGCTGTGCCAATACTTTTTGCCGGCAGTGTATGTATGCATGTATGTATATAAAATATTTTAACTCTTTCGTGAATTTGTAACATTCTCCGCGACCTTGGGGAAAATCTATCGTCGCGTTTTTGAGAAATTGCCTTCCAAATATCCAAAACCTGCCGAAAGTAACATACGACAATCTGTTATCCAGCCGACGATAGGTACATAGATACATTTTAATTTGTACACTTTGAAACAGCCACGCATCATATGAATGCACATACATAGTATACATAGTACATAGAAATGTGTTTAGTTATGAATGCAAATGCGAAAGTCCACAGCAGCATCCGCTTTTCTGCCGCCGGCTTGCCATTCTATTTAAATTGAACACATGTTCTCCTCGCTGATGCAGCAAATGCCCACCGGCGCAAAGCTATGCCATGCAAGCAGTCAGCAAAAATGCAGCATGCAACAGCTATCAACAGCAACCAAACCATTTAGGCAGCATTGTTGGTAGCAACAATGGGCAGCGACCGACGCAATCAACAGCCACTAGCGATTGCAAACTCGCCGACAGCAAAATTCGAGTTGTCATAGCCGTCGACGTCAAATGCCAGTGCTACTGCAAACATTAACTGCGCCAAAAGCAACAAACATAACAGCAGAGCAACAACGCAGCCAGTAGTGATACAAATAGCGTGAAATTGCAGCAGACAAAACAATGCGAAACGCCGCCTGAAAATGCCACTCCAACAAAGCTCGACTGTTTAATAAACGAAATAGGTTGGTGGAAAGGGTGTGAAGGCCAGAGGAATGAGGTTAAGCGGGTGGAAAATTGGGTGGTTTGCAATACGTAAGTACCTACATACATATGTATGTATGTATGGACATTCGGGTATTCTATTATTCGTATTTTTTCCAAAACCGGTTTTCGAGTTATTCGAAAAATTGCAATTTGAAAAAACCGATTTTAAAATTTAAAAAAAAAAAACGAATAAACCGGTTTTATTTTACATAGTTTTTATACAGCGAAATTGCTTATATTGGTATGAAGTCATGACCAAAAAAATAGCTTTTATTATGAAAGAACAAAACAAATCTGTGAAAAATTCACGTTTTTTTATTTTTTTAACCGACTTCAAAAAAAGGAGAAGGTTATCAATTCGTCGAAAATTTTATTTTATTTTTTTTTGTTATGTATGTTACCGCATAACTTTGGACCACGTCAACCGAGATTTCGATAATTCTTTTTCTATCGGAAAGGGAGTGTCCCCGAAGTGGTACCATATTAAATTGGTTTACATCGGATTATTTGATCATGAAGAAATTAACGGTACTTCTAAATTTTTATATGAGAATTGAAGTCGGTTGTGTTTTTTGCTTAAACATACTTATTTTAACACTTTATTTAATTTTTTTCCGACTTTTTTCGGTTTTGAGATGTGCTCTTGCCTACTGCCACTCGAGAGATCCCTATTTTATTTTGTGGTTCCAGCAACATCAACAGAAGTTTTTTCAAGCAGCTGTTGCCCCTCGGCTGACCCGACAAACATAAAAGTTTTATTCAGAGGTTAAGACTTGAATGAAGTGAAAAAACCCGGTTTGTTCGATTAAAAATCCGGTTTATTCGATATTCGAACAAATCGAAATTTCAAAAAAAAACTGCCTATAAATTTCCAAAAAAAAACAGTGGAAACCGGTTTGGAAAAACCGACTCAATCACCCTAATGGGAATTTTTATGAGCACATGATACGCGCCATTTAAGCTACCTGGCTCCTGCTCTGATTGTGAGCTCCTATCAACAACCCCACTTTGTCAATGGTGTTTTGATAAACATGAATGTGCATATGATTGTATATACATACATACATATGTACGTACATATATGAATACATAAAAAAAATGTACTTCTAAAGCACTATGGCAATGAGCATTTACTTACACATCATCAATTTTTGTGTTGCGGTCGATTTCTGTGGTTTCAGCTAGGCGATTGAACTCAAAATTATTCCCTGTAGTCAAATGTACTAGTTGTAAACTACTTCACAACTAGTATGAAACACATGCCCAACTAGTCAGCCAACTATCTTTTTTCCATGCAACCGACTGGTATTTTTAACATAGGGATGTCCTACGAGATGGCAATTGTCAGATTTCGGTCAGAAAGATACCAGTCTCATACTAGTTCAAAATAGACAGAAAAATACTAGTCTAATTATCGACCAAAACCACTACTTTGGGAGTCAAAAAAATAAAATGAACTCATGAATATACTATAAAAAACTTTTGATTAAGTACACTTTAATATATTACACATTGTTATTTAGCAGCCTCAGATGTTCCAATAATTGGTGTACAATTTTTTGACTATTAATTAAAAGCAAAACTAAATACATAAATATTTCCAACTTTCGAACATAAATTTAAATGCATTTCTTATAAAAAGTAAAAGGTTTCAGGAACAATAAGTACTATATATTTATCTTTTTTAATAATATTGAATCTGCAAAGGAAAAAATTTTAGTTAAAAATAAAATTAATACGCCAGTTAATACTTCAGTAAGTTTTCATTAAAATAAATTAAGTTCATTAACTTTGCACATTTCAGTTTATTCTTTTTAAAAATTTATAAGAGTAACAATTAGAGTTTAAAATTTGAGATTTGGATAAAAATAAAATAAATAAAAAACTCAAGTACATAGTTATTAAGTATATTTAAATTTTGTCTATAGTTTGGATTGTTGATTGATAATAGAAGTTCAGTAAATAATTATATCGTGTAATTAAAAAAAAGTCGAATTTAATTGAAAATGATCAAAAATAACAAAATTATGACGTAATTAAAATTAAAGAATTAATTAACTTTTTTTTAAGTAATTAATTATTAATCATTAAAAAGTTGGTAATATCGGTATTTAATCAACTAAACGGTTATAAAAAAAACATGCTTTAATTAATAGTCATTATGAATATTAATCATTATTTAACAGGCCTGGTGTAATCGAATACGTACTCAATTTAATGGTTTACAATATACCCAAATAAAAGTTGTAATATTTTGTGTATTGTCGAAGTCAAATAAAACAGGGTATTCATGCACAATAGTTTTGTACTTGGTACAATTCTGGTCATTTTCGAACTAGTTCGGTTTCTGTCAGGGAATTCTAGTTGTAAACTAGTATTTTTCCTGACTAGTTTGGGATTTCACTGCAGGGTTTCTACGGATGTACATATGTATGTATAATATATACATACTTATACGTATACATATGTATAGGGCATGTGTTATACGCCATTCGATATGTGGTTTCTAGGAAAACAAGTAAAATGTGAATAAAGTGCAACGACATGTGTTATGATAGCAAATGAAAATACATAAGTTAATTTATTTAAGCGGTGGAGCTTAAATAAAATTGTGCATATACTTACATACATGCATATATGTATATAAACATATGAGCAAATATCTCGGCAGAAAAAAACACTCAAGCATTCTTCTTGCATTTATTTCAATCAATGGAGTTCCAGAAACAAGCACAATAAAAAATAAATCAAGTATTTGAACAATTTTAGTCCCAAAACATTGATTTAGACGAAAAAGCACCTACTCTTACTAATTTTTTCATTGTCACTCGAAAAAATCATAATTGTTTTTTTTTTAATAACTTTGGGAAGTTTTCAAATAGAATGTTCATATCAGAGGCAATGGACATTAACATCAAATACAACATATCTGTGAAGTTTCAAGAGTGTGCCACCAAATTAAAAAAAAATGGCAGCTTGCTGTATATGTGTAGCAGATATTTTGTAATTTTTGAAATTTTACGATTTTACGTAACAACATTTTTGACCGAAAACTCGTCTTTGTCGAAAAATGTAACAGCTCGTGAGATCTAGTGAGACTATATACATATATATTATTATATTATTTATTGTGAAAATTTCTACATACATACATATTAACTAAAAATCCTACTAAAACTGAAATGAGCTTGTCGAAGATGTACAGTTAAGTTGGTTGCCCCCGACATACCAACAAACTCAATTACCACCCTTGGCCACAACAGCACTCCGTACGGTCTACAATAAGTAAATCGTTTTCCTGCTTGTAATTAAATTTCGTTCTACATGAAATCAAGTAGACACGCCCCCATGCTCTGCTCTTCTTGTACATATGTATATTAATGTATCGCTGCTGGGTAAGTAAGCGGTAGTAGTTATTTATTGCCACTGTGCAACATGTTGCAACATATGTATTCCAATTGTGCCTATCAGGCAATGAACATCAATGAAACCAATCAATAATTATCGGCGCTCATCGCTAGCACCGTTATCTTGACTAGCAAGAATTTGCAACAACTGATTACAATTACAAAGCACGCATCGCATACATGCAGATGCATGTCAATATGTTTGCTAGTATGAATGTATATATGTACATATGTGTGTTGAAACCTGCTATCAAGCACAGATACAGCTTTTGGCTGATCATCAAGCACAAAACGTTTTCTTATTCTTTTTATTCAGATGCAGGTGTGTGTTTGTGATGTGGCAGGCGCATCTGCTATATGTACGCTCACACTTACTGCATACATGCAAACGTATTTATTCTAATCCTACATATTGATCCACATTGAGTTCCGATTACTTTTGTGCAGTGTGTACATACATACATACATAAGTAAGTAGTAAGCATTCAGCAAAGTCCAGTGTCGCAGGTGGCGTTGGTGATTTTGGTATCTATGTACATATGTACATATGTATCTGTGGTCGCCTAGCAGCTAGCCATCAACCATACTTAAACCAAACAACTAAGCAACCTGCCCAACCATCCGCCTTAGATTGTGCAGGAACTAATGCAATTAATATTGAATGCCAATAGCTGACCATAATTTACGTGCTGTGCTGCGTTTGTGTTGCGGTGGCGGACGTGGCGGATTTGGTTGCGATGGCTCGCAGCGTTACCGGTATTGCGGTTGTGACTATGACCAATGCTAAAGTCACCTTTGGGGTGTTGCCGAACACACTCAAAGGAGGTGGTGTAGTTAAGATTACATACAAGTTTGCAATATTCATAGGTACATACGTATAATGCAGCGATTTTGATTTGATAAATTCTTAATAATAAGTCTTTCTTCCTGCAGCCAAAATCATGGTCTATAACAAGTTGGTGTTAAGATTGATGAAACGTTAATCGGCGGTGCCACACCTATTTTGAAAAATTTAAAAAGTTAATTTCTTAAAGATTTATTTTACATAAAATTTTGCTCATTTTGAAGTGAAACATTTTTAGCGGCGGTTGGTTGATTGGGAGTAAATTGGCAAATTCAACGAAAACGATGCAACGGAAATGGTGCAACGGAAAGGGTTAGGGCTGAAACAAGTGCTTCTTGGGCGTATGCACATGGTATTAACTAAACAATGATCGATATGCTCGGAACTTATCGATATAGTAATCGATATTTTTATCGATTTTGAAATCGTTATTTTTAACAATTTTGTTATCGACACTGTTATTGGTTTCATTGTTATAGATATTGTTTTCGACACTTTTTATCGAATTTGTTATCGATATTTATAACGATTTTGTTATCGATGTTTTAGTCGATTGTTCATCGATCTTGTTATCTGTTGCGTTATCGATTTTTTATCTGATTTGTTATCGATTTTGTATCGATATTTTTATCGATTTTTTTTATCGATTATCTATCGATTTTTTATCGATTATTTATCGACTTTGTTCTCGATTATTTATCGATTTTGTTATTGATATTTTATCGCTTTTGTTATCGATATTATTATCGCTTTTGTTACCGAAATTCTTATCAATCGATTATCGATTTTCTAATCGATTTTGCTGCCAATATTATCGATTTTGCTATCGAATTTTTTTTCGAATTTGTCATACTTTTAGCTATTGATACCTTTATCAGTTTTGTTATCGATATTTTGTTGGTTTTACTATTGATTTTGTTATCGATAGAGTATAACATAAATGTAATTAGAACGAACAGAGGTAGAGGTATAGAGATAGAAAAAATACAAAAAATATAACCTTAAGCAAAAGCAGATGTATGTATGTATGTATATTGGTTATGAGACGATATAGTTATGTAACATAAGTTTCACTTCTCCAGTGTGGCCCAGGCGCACTTACTTTTTTTTAATTCAAAGCATCTTCAAAAATCAATGGGATTTTTCGGCAACTTCAAACTTCGCACATGGTTCTACTTAGATTTAATAGTCTACAAAACTGCATAAACGAAATTTTGCTAAAAAATCTGACTAGTAGGTGGAAAATTTTTATTAAAATTTATTAATTAACCGACTTCCAAAAAAGGAGGAGGTTATCAGTTCGTCGGAATATTTTTTTTTTTGTTTTATGTATGTTACCGCATAACTTTGGACCACGTTAACCGAGATTTCGATAATACTTTTTTCATCGGAAAGGTGGTACCTCAAGGGTGGTCCCACAAACTAATTTTTGAAAGCAGTCCTTCTTTTAGCCAGGTTTAGATAAGAGTGTAAAAACTTTGGATTCTTGCGCAACACCAAAAAAAGTACTCTTCCAAAGTGATACGAATCGAATTAATAGTTAACTTTAATACGCGGCACACGCCCACAGCAAGCATTGTCATATATATATGTACGTAGATATAAATATGTATTAAAATATGGTCATAAAACGAGAAATGCAAGCAGCGATATACAAATTTTTACCTACACTGCCGCAGGCAGCAATGTTTCTGATCGTCGCGCTTTGGGTGGCCCAATCAAATGATGAACCCATCAACAAATTAATGCCACACACAACTGGCAACATTTAATAAAAACGCACACAAAATGCATACATACATATGTACATATACATACATAGGAGTATGTAGAACACTGAGCGGCATGGGGCGATATGGAGCCATGTGGCAACAAGTCGTTGCGGTTTGTTTGTTGTTTGATTACGGCGTAGCGCTGCTTGCTGTTGGCGTTAGAACCGAAATTAAAACAACAGCAAGCAGACTTGTAGGAATATCTCACATTTGTTTTTGGTTGCTACAACATGAGCGCACACTCACGCACATAAATACGCACGCGTACAATAGAACAATAGAGACAACAAAAGTCGAAGAGACAGAAAAATTAATAAAATTTCTTTCAATGTTTTTGTTTTTTTTTTATATATATTTAGTGTTCGTATGTTTACCGTTGTTGCTGCAGTCAACATGGGTGGTCTTCACACACATGCATACATACATACATGTTCTTGTGTGTGTGTGTATTATCTCCCTAATGGCAGCAGTGAAGCGTGCGCGCATGTGGCATATCACAAGTGAATCCCTTCTGCTTTCTATTGTTTGTAACTAAGTAAAAGTGGCAACAGGCTTGGCGCTTAACGCTTGCCAGCCCAACAAATTGTGGCAAGTAGATACTTAATTAGCAGCGTTGCATTTTTGAAGTGTAATTAACTTCGCTTTTCATTCAATTTTATAGCTGCTATATTATTCAGACAAAAACGGTCGCAATAAAAGCCAAATGACGGTGGCTAGGATATATATATATATATACCCATATATAGTGCAGCAGAGGCAGGGGGTCACTTAGTAGCCGGCTTGCTTGCAACAGCTGCTCAACTGTTTATTACAGTTTGGATAATACATTTTTGTTGCTTTGTTTTGCTGTCATTGTGGTAATTAACTAGATTAAACCGAGCGTTGACAGCTAGCGCTACCACCACCAGCATAGACGCATGCGTCTCGTCTGTGTGTGTGTGTGTGTGCGAGGCGCTATAGCGCCTTGACTTGCTTGCCATATTCACCTTTGCGCAGCAGATTGTGTGGCATGCGACATCGACTTGATTTTAACCTTTCACACTCGCCATCGTCGTCGTCATCATCATCAACACAGTTGTTTTAGTAGTCCAGCCTTTGTTGTTGCTAGTGGGTTGTTTTGGCGTTGACAGCAACAATGTACCTACGATTACCGCCGTGGCTTTTTTTGTTGTAGGTAGTTGCTGTTGTTGCCGCTGCTGCCGCTGCTGCTATTGTTGTGACTTGTGTTCGCGCTTTTGTCGCAAGTTTTGCGTTTTTGGCACGTTTTCATTCTTGTCTTAATTAATTACTTGCCAAAGTGCATTACGTGCAGTTGTTGGTGTCGTTGTTGTTGCTGCTGTTGCTGTTGAAGCTTTGCGCGCTTGCCATCTCATTTTGTTCAGGCTTGTGTGCCAGTATCATCTGTTGTTGTTTTCGTAAGCGCTTTAACCCACATTTCACGCCATCTAATTAGTAAAGTACATCGCTCGTTTTCATGCCCGCCCCGCTTCGCCGTCCTCCGCGTCGTTTTTCTGCCGTTATATGCAGCTATTTTGTAGTTTTTGGCTCAGCATGCACTTTGTTATTTGCGCTCTTTTTTTTCTCCCTGTTTTGCTGCCTCTTATTTGCTACCAATTGCAGTTGCTACCAGTATTACTCCTGCACTTTTGCCGCCGCTGCTGTTGTTGATGCAAATTACAAAATTTGTTCAGTTTCTCCAGCGTAGCGCAAATTTTTGGGAATAGAGTTGGAGATGAGAATGCAGCAGCTGACGCAAAGCAGCTTATGCGGGCGCAACATAAGCGCATGCGGCGCTGTAGTGGCGCATCCCGTTGGCAAGACTTTAGCTGGCTCATTGGATTTTATCGGATTTGCTACAGTCCTCATATCTTTTGGTAGACTTTTGCTATAAGATTAATGGAATCGGTTCAAAGTGTACAATCTCCCTTGCAATACCTGTCTAGCCGAATCAAGTAGATGACTTTATCAGCTATTAACAGCAGGCGAACTAATCTGCACACCTGTGTTCTATCGCACTCACGCTGGCCGTTGCCCGACGAACGAAGAACGCATAGTTTGTTAAGGATTCTAAGACCGAATTTTCAGCTTTTCACCGGAAGGCTAACGGTACCTTGGGCCATTGACCACAAAGCCAACAGGTTTTTAGTACCCGCATGAAGAATTCTATAGAAACGATAGCTAAGGGGGAGATAGAAAACCATCTCACACCCTGGTGAAAGCATGTACAATTTTTGGGACTACTTACCCGAGGGCCTTTAGACAGATAGTGGAAAACTTTATTAGAGGGTCTACTGCGATACACCAAAAAATCATAATGATATAAGGTTATGTAGGAACAAGTCTTCAGGGTATCGCAATAGTCCTGCGCTGCCTACGAGTTAACTCTTTATCTATAGCTATCCGTTTAGCCTAACTCAAAGGCATCCATCGGTTATATTCAAATCGGGTCAATTCAAGACACATGCCTGAACATCTTTCTAATAGAGTTATCAAGTCTAGTCGGGTTTTTCCGATGCCAAAATATTATTCAAACAAGAATCGGTTGTATTAATGTAAAGGCTCACGCTTTTTTGTTTGACGGCCAAAAGCTATGATTTTTAACGTGGAGTCATTTTCGCTTGTAGTGCATGAAGCTCCCTTATGTGTAATTAAAATTTCACAGGAAAACTTCCGCCATTACCCTCAAAATCGTGAATAAATATTTGAAATTCGCACGTTAACATATCAACACACCAGCCAGACAGCGAAATGGCGATGACACTTTCCACCAAAATGTCAGCTGTCCACGCTTGACAGTTTGACACTGCCCACGACATGCAACAACATTTCCGGCAGTTGGGCGAATGAAATACGTACGATAATTATGGAAAAAATCGGCAATAAATATCGGCGGCAGCCACACATGCTGCTGCTACGTTAAATTGGTCAATAATTCATGAATATTAACTAAATACATGCAGCATAGAGTGGAGAAAATTATCAGTAGCCGACGTGACAATGAACGGAATGTGAGAACCAAAGGCAAAGGTATTAAATTTAATTAGACATATTTACGCATAATATATGCGATACATAAGAAAAACATAAAATAAGGTACCTGAAATCAAGTATAGCAAAAAGAAAAGTACTCCTCTTTGAATATCAAAATTTTTTTTTTTCGAAATCCATAAACGTCCAAGTGCCACAAAAACGAGAGAAAGCAACCACAACAGAACAACAAAATAAATCACTGCAGAATACGCGGCAAATGTACATATAGGGTGCTTAAAATTTTGGTAAAGCTTTTGTTGTGAAGATACCCAATTCGCAGCTGATTAATTTTTAAAGGAAATGAAAAATGTCTGCATAT
Organism: Rhagoletis pomonella; assembly: GCF_013731165.1. Lineage (NCBI taxonomy): Eukaryota > Metazoa > Arthropoda > Insecta > Diptera > Tephritidae > Rhagoletis > Rhagoletis pomonella. Next base: position 1,308,330 of record NW_023458566.1, on the reverse strand, counting down.
TTCTCAAGCCAAGATTGGCGAAATTCGACGCAATAATTTTGAAAAAAAAATTTAAAGGCTCTACAGAGTTGGGCTCTTCGGATAAAAACCAGACTATGTTTTCTTTAAGATCCTGGCGCGGAAACTGACTTTAGACCACCCGATTCTCTAGAACGATATATGAGTTTGAACTTCACTCTTCTGCTAGGTTTTTATTGAAGCAGAGGCAGAAACTGCGAAGGTGGCGAAATCGGATGAATCAAAATTTGCTTGAGAGACAGAAACAAGCGAAATTAAATAAGAAACAACTTTCGCCGCAAATACCATAGAATTGTGGTGAAAATGCTTACCGAAGAACTGAATTCATACTTTGAGAACTGATTTGCCTGGTAGGTCCATTAACCAAAGCGAAAGAAAGAAAACAAAGGTGACATTTTTTTTCGAGAAAAGAAAACGCCATTAGCTAATTCTGTAAAGAAGGCTTCGACAACGAAAATGTGTTCAACGGTGTTTAGGAAATTTTATTGGGAGTAGCGAAGAAAAACGAAGAAACTGAAGGATTGTTATGATTAGGTTACGCTGAAAAGGCAGATCGTATTAAATGGTTCTGGGGAATCCTTGTAGACTCTCCAATGGAGATTTACCTAAATCTAAGTCCCAGAAGAAGTATGACCTCTCCATCGGGAAAAAGCGAGCGGTTAAACCGTACATATCTAGAGCTGAACAATAAATTATGTTATAGGAAGGAGCAGGATATACTCGGAATACCTCTACTTAAACCTCAGCTCATGGCTCCATGATTACTATAGGCTAAATTAATAACCATAAAGGAAATGACTAAGTGGCTCAACAGTGCCCCAACATCTTCATAGGTAGTTTATTTCCCTTTATTTTCACTGCCAAGTTAAGATAAGATCTCGACAGCGCAACAGAATTTTTTCGAATCAAAGGTAGGAAGACTCCAAAAAAATGTGTCATGAATAGTTTCCCGGGTATAGTGAAATATCGCAAAACTGCGCAGCAGATCAACTTGAAAGTACAAGAACCAACCGTTGCCTTCATCATGGCAACAACTAATTGGATCATGAGCACTCGGAAATCTTATGAAACATCATCTCTATATCAAAAGAAACGGGTCAGTTCGTAAAGAGACTGGCTCTGATCGAATTGTGCCAGATCTCTAAGAGGCGAATGGGAGCGTGACAGTCTCTAGAGGGGTAGAGTTAACATTTTCACCGATTTGACGAAGATGCATAGTCTAGTTGGAGGTGTTGTGTTCTGTCAAAAACTCTTCGTAGAGCTTTTTTTTCTAAAAGCGTTTGACAGCAAGCGAAAATTAGTGCTCTAGGGTCGCTTATGGCACAATCGAAGCTTTTCGGGGAACGCCTGACCTCTCTTCCCATCGCCTCGCATTTTTTCCGAATCAAGCTAACTCACCGATTGCCGCAATTGCTGGAGGATGAAGAGGCGCAGTCATTTCAATCTTTCCTTCGAAGAGGCCCCGTTTTTTGAAAGACTGAAGTTAAAACATCGCTAATTATTCATTTACCGCTTTGAAAATAAAATTTCTTGAAGCACCCTGTAAGTACATATGCACGCAATAAAGTGCAGTAGTTAAAGCTCACGACAGGCGTCACTGAATTTCAGTCGCCAATGCGTTATTTCATTATGCGCAGTGTTTTTCTGTTAGCGAACTGTTTGTGTGGCTACTTTAAACCTCCGGCTGCTTTATGGCTTCACTCGTTCATATGACAAAATTTATTAATGCCCGCAAGACGTATTGGCGTGGGGCACTTAACGTCGCATTGATGCTGTTGCAACATGCCGCAAATTTTTTATGTTTATTTTTGTTTGGTCTCTACAACTGCAATGGTCAACAATTTGGTGCGAGTAATTTTGGCAGCGAAACGAACGGCTGTTTGTCGGGATGGTCTGTCAGTATGCCATCAATGTCCGAAAATTGTCATTGCCTAAGTTTGGTGAGAGTTAATAAATCACAGCGCCGCTGACACATGTCGTAAATTCCAAGTAAAAAATTTTGTTTAAAAAACGTAGTATGTACTAGTAAATTTTAACGAACCCCGATATAAAAGTAAGTACATAACAAAAAAATTGCTATTAAATAAAAACAAATTGGTTTGACTTACCTGTGTCCATAAAATATTTGGCAAATTTAGCAATCAAGTTTGATAAAAGCTAAGTTGCGCCTAAGTGGGGGCGGATGGGTATATATTTTTTGTCAAATATGCACATTTTCAGAAATTTTAAACCACGTTTGAAACCCTTTAAACCGCTGAAAGTTTGTGTACATAAAAAAAAATAAATAAAAATTCGCCGAAATATCAGAAAGTTCCAAATTGCCACATAACAATGGAAATTTCGAATTTTCCCTTACATATTAGTGCTGTTGTTGTATTGTTGCCATTGCCTTCACGCTGCTGTACCTAAATATGTACCTACTAAATCACGAAAACGCTGTTCGGCCAGCGCACATTATTTCAGTGGTGCTTCCACCATATGCAACCAACCCCCACGCATTCGCTCGCCCGTAACAGAGAAACTGTTTGAAATCGCATTAAGTCATGCCGCGCGCTTCAATGCTGCACCAACTTAAGTGATGCATTTCCATACACACACATAGCTGGCTGATGGTGGCATCTTAACGCTGAATGCCTGGCCCTAGCCTCCTGTTTTCCTATTTCACACACAACTAAGCTACTCCAACATTGCCACTAAATATTGTTGCTGTTATTGTTGTTTTATCCACATTTGGCGCTTTGTGTCATGTTGTTGCACGTTGTTGACGCTAATGGTGTTGCTCGCCAAGTAAGCAATGCCGTGTTATGTATGCTTGTTGTTGTTGCTGTTGTTGTCGGCAAGCAACACCTTCATTAGCATATTTGGAAATTTGCATTAACACCTTCTGAATTATGTAACTACGCTGAATTTCTGAATGAAATTACCCAAAAGTGTCCGAATGTGGGATGCATTGGTTGCAGCTATGTATTGTATGTATGTATGTATGTAAATATGTAAGTATGTACAAAGTTGTGTATAAAATATTGTATATTTAACGTGTGACACCGGCAAACCGGTCAATTGAGCATGTCTTCCAAGTGGCAAGTGTCTTGTGTCGTGATTTCGCGTTGTAGCTGCAGTTGGCAAGTAGGATTTACATATGTATGAGTATTGTAAATATGTATGGACATACAAGAGTAGCTTACGAAAGTTTTCGAATAACTAAATGGGTTTAGTTCCCTAGCTAAAAAAAAAACTGAAATACTTAGTAGTAATGGTTGGGATTAGAACTACAAAATTTCCATACTCTTGAATACATTTGTTAATTTTCGTTGTTTCTTCCGACAAGGTGAGCAGATCATATCGACGGCTGAGTGGAAAATCGACCTATCTCGGCAGCCCGTTCGAAAACGGCGTGTGTCAGAAAACTTTTCAAGAACCTCCTACTTACGAATTTTTTTTTAAGAACGCCCTATCTCAGAATTTTGTTCAAAAACACCCTATCTCAACTGTCAATATGTTGAGAGAGGACGTTTTTGAAACGGCAGCTGAGATAGGGTATTTTTGATCCGAATTCTGAAACAGGGCGTGCTTGAAAAGTTTTCTGAGATAGGATGTTTTCAAACTGGCTGCCGAAATAGGTCGATCCTCCACTCAGCCGTCGATATACTATTTTGAGATGACATTCCTTCGCTTTTGGCCTAGTATGTTTTGAACAGAAACCATTGTCGGCGTAGGGCATTTGTCGCATGCATATGTAAAAATATCACTTGACAACGGGATTGTTGGGGATATAGCACTGCAACTTTAAGTTGTACTTTGTCCAATGTTCTTCGAAATCGACGTATCTGAAGCGCAGCTCTCGCATACGGCAGAGCAAAACTCAGTAGACCAACTGGAGAGAGCGGTTCTACGTCTAACGAACTCTCTACAGAAATGTTACAGGCAACCTTCCCCTCGAGAAAACCTTCCAGGCGACACACAAAATCGTGGATGGCTGAGCTAAGGCAACTTAGATAAGAAAGCCTTTACTAGGTGGAAGTTTACCGAGAACGCGGATGACAGAAAGACGCATATCGCCGTAACTTCAATGCGCTCAAGAAGAAGAAGAAAAGGTAAAGGAATCCAAATTTTGTGAGGACCTCTACACGACCACTGAAGTCGCGCGATTGAGAAGGTGCCTTTCGAATAGCTCAGCTCCCCCCGGTTTCCTGGAAAAGCCAAGAGCGGGTGCACCCCAAGCAGCCTAGAAACACTAGATCACCTGAAGGACGTTGTTGTTTTTGTTGTTGTTGTTATAGCGGCTTCAACCTGACAGACGTCCACTTCCCTGGTTTCGACAACACCGAGGATACAGTCTGTCTCATAACAGAAACCCCAACACCCATAGGCAGAGTAGTCCAGTTAATAAAATCATCACTGAAGAACAAGTATTCTGGGCTATCAGTTGTTCCAACCATATAAATCTCCGGGTTCGTATGGAATCGTACCAACCATGCTGTAACAAGCAAGCGCCATAATAACTATATATAGGTCTAGTCTCCTCAATGGTCGCCGTAAGACTGGATCAACTGGCCACTCTCTGGATCGACACTATTTTGAGTACTACATAGAAGCATCAAGGAAGACAACCACACAGTACTCCTTCGGAAGGGAGGAAGGTTTTATTCCACCTGCTATGGAACCTCGTGCTAGACGACCCCCCTGGTTCTATTCTCTTTCATTTTCATTTACTACGGCTGGTAATCTAATTAGAACGAAAACAAATGTTATTTCCTTAAAAGTTATTTGCAAAATTGATTACAGATACGTAGTTAATGCCATAAGTCTTCCAGCTGAGGGAATACTTACATTTTCTCATAATTCCGTTTTGTTTCGGGTTAAAGGTAGGCTCTTACACTATGCTTACATACATATGGACATACATTCCTATTGGGCACCCACATTGCGCAGATGAAGAAAAAAAAGGAATGAAAAGCTCAGCAATTATGCGCACATGTTTCTACATCTTTACACATACAAAGACAGCCCGACAGCAAAGGTGAAGGCAATAACAACCGTGTCTACGACTACTGACCATCGGCACTGGTCAAGCCAGGCCAGACCAGACCAGACCAGACCAGCCCGGAGCAGACCAAAAGACAGACACATTCTTCCACCTAGCCCTCCCCCCTTCAAACCTCGCAGTCACACTTTCCTGCTCATTGTGAATTGTGTGTATTTTTGTCGGGCAATGCGCATCGCATATTGCAACATTTATTATGCAACATTGCGATGGACAGCGGCAACGCAAAATTTTCGCTCGCTTGCAACTTTAGCTGCTGCCGTAAATTAAGGCAAGCAAGCAGGCTGGCAGGCAGGCAGGAATAGTAAATGAAGTGAAGCTGAAGTAGTGAAAATGCCGGCCGCTGGCTAGTATCGGCAACGTCGGCTGTTTTCCGTTTTCGTTTTTTTTTTTTGTTTTGTCCAGCTACGTCCGTTTTTGCAACGACTACTATTGGTTGCCTATAGCAAGCAGCTTGCTTGCAGTCCGCTAGCCGCAGCCATTGCTTTTGCTGCGTTGCTGCATTGCTGTTGGTGTTGCTGTTGTCATCGTCATACTGAATTATTACATCGACACGAGATGTTGCACGCGCGATTTCGTGAGTGCATCTTATAATGCTATTAATTATTTGCATGTATCACCTTATAATGTCAACGCAGTCGGTGGCGGCGACCGGTGTTCGTGGTCCAGTCAATGGGTTCCGATATGGACCGAGATGTCGTTGGTGCGTTGTCATCGATGGTATGTGAAAGCGTTTGTTGTTGTTGTTTGCGCCAGACGAACATTTTAATGGTTGAAATTGCAACTTGCTTTGTTGCTCTATGAGATGTTGTTGTCGTTGTGCGCCAGTTGCGGCAGCCTCTGAATTGTGATAGTACTTTCGCTGCGAAACGCACTCTAACTTCGGATTTCGGAATAGCGCCGGGAGTAGACGACGGATGCAAGAAACGCGCAATGCGGACACGCGACGAATGTCGATTTTACCGAAGATTAATCGAGATAACATAACCGTAAATGTGTTTAAATTAATATAGAAATTTACACAAATTTAAAAGCAGAAATTTCACGTTTTAAATTAATTTTATTAAAAAAAAATTATATCTTTTACATAAAATTTACAAATATTTTTAAATCACTGATTTTTATTTGACAGACTTTATTATTTATTTGAGGCTTTCAAAAGATAACAAAAGTCCAAAGTTTTCAAAAATCACACTGTTTAACAGGTGAAAGATCGAATAAGTACGAGCGATAAAGGCAGATTCATCGTAATGCTACGAACATTTCTGAATCAACACGAATATTTTGGGGAAAAAAATTCGCCTACGTCTTTTTGGCTGGTTAGGGCTCGAGTACGTTAATTTTGATAATTCTTCCCAGCAAACTTTCTTTAGGATATAAGCTTTTTACTAGGACGCTCGCGTTGGCTTTCCTACATATATGGTCGATAATTAAAGGGACGGTGGACGAAGGGGCTGAAGGCGTGATACCCCATTTTTGAGAGAGCAAGAATCACCATTCACAAAAATGCAACCCCCCTCCGCCTGAGATCCTTCGGAATTTACTTTTGTCAAATTCTTTTTTCGACCACACTAATATTTTGTTATCGAATAATTTTAGATTTCTATGAGTTCTAGATGTTATATTTATCGATTCTCGTATAAAGTTTTTGGTTTATGTATATGTGTGTAACAATGAAACTGAACATATCAATATTGTTATAATTTTTCCATACTGCTACCCTTATTACTCGACTCGCAATTTATATTATCAATATATTCGGTACTCGTTAGCTGAATAAGCGGTGACAGAAGGGTGTACGTAGAAGTTAATATCAGGCACCGTAACAGTTGCAACTTTTATTAAAAAAATCGCTCTCTAACAACTATTTTTTGCCTTTTATTTAATTACTACTTAAATTACCGTTATGTATGACTTTTATATTATAAATCAAAAATAACAATTATAATTATAATTGATTTTTATCTAAAGAATCTGCAAATAACAGTTATTTTTATTTTTAAATCGTATGTCTTAGATAACAGTTATCGAAGACATTTATTTATAAAAGTCATAAATAAAAATCAGTCACTGGCCTTTATTTTTTAAATCATACTTATAAAAATCATTTGTATAAGTCGTAGTAACCTTTTGTTTCCCAACAACTTCTTAACTGCGAAAAATATGAATGACTTTTATACGAATGATATATAAAATAAAAGTCGGTGACTGATTTATATTGATGACTTTTAAAAGTAAAAGGCACTGACTGATTTTTGTTGATGACGTTTAAAAATAAAAGTCTTTAATAATTGTTATCTATTAAAAATAATTGTTATTTTGGATTTTTAATATAAAAGTTAAAATGAATGTTATCTTTTTTAATTTTGCATGAAAATTACAAATAAAAATGTATTTTCAAATTTGGGTCTCGGTGAAAAAAGAAATCGATTGGTATGTATTACTTAACACCTTCTTAATTCCTTTTCGCCAAAACAGTAAATGAATAAAAGTACTGCCTGTCGGTGAGTTGGAATATTTTAGAGGCAATGATTTCGTTTTTTTTTTTTGTTTGCTAATACTTTAAAGTATGTAGCCTAAATCCCAAAAGCCGTTTTGGTGTTGACAGAAATCACAAAGAACCGTTTTCGAAACCAAAACATTTTTCTGCACTTCGTTGTCCTCAACTTCGCCTATTTTTTGTCCAGTGTTTGAGCAACAAGAATTTACTCATTATGCACACACGTGAACCTCGAAAATTGCATAATGTCCACGCTTGGCGATTACTCGTGCACTTACATACTTCGCTCTAAGCAACCAGCCACTGCAACTGATTGCCTTCGCCTGGCTTATAGCCTCTATGGAACATTACACAATTTTCACGCCATAGTTTCACGGTTTTCTAATTGTGTGTTCTTTGTTTGTTGATACAAAACAGACGTGTGCACATGTGCAAATGTGTGTGTGTGTGTGTGAGCCTAACTTGCCACATGTTGTTGCTGCTGTTGGCGTTAAGGATGATACTTCATTTTTTTTCCGGTGCTCATTCGCTGGCCTTTTGTTTTTTTTTTTTGCTTTTTTTGCTGCATATTTAGATACCGTTTTTGCACTTGTAATGTTTTGCATGCGCTGAAGAAAAACCTTAAACCAAAAACAACAGCAACTACACAAATGGCCGCAAGAAAGGTGTGATCATAGCAACACTTCCTGTTGGCAACTGGTGCTAAATCGCCAACTTGCCTCAACCACATCGCCACAGCACTGTTGTCGTCGTCGTCGTCGTCGTTGTCGGCATTACCGCATTCGTTCATTTGTTCTGTGGTTTGTCAGTTGGTCGGTTGGCTGTTTGGTTGCTTGGTCGGTTGGCTGTTTGGCTGCCTGGTTGGTTGGTTGGTTTGTTAGACCAAAAATGGTTGCAACACGCGCAGTGATAATATTTAAGGAAGCGTTTTACATGTGCATTAAATTGCATAGTCGCACACACACACACACACACACGCACACTTGCAACGGTAAAGCAACTCATATGAGCGCGCACATTATTTACAGCTCTACAGCAAACAACAATGGCATTAGCAGCAGCAGCAGCAGCAGTGGCGGCGGCAGCAACTTCGCTCTTCTCAGCATAGTTTATCGCTGCCACAAATACACTTTTATGTGTTTTAGTTTTTCGCTCCTTTTTTTAAATTTTTTTTTTTTTGTTGTTGCATTGGTTAAGTTGCTGATTATCCCTTTTTTCGCTTTTGCTCCTCGCTTGCTGCCTGCTGCTGGTTGCTTGCTGCTTGCTGCCGTGTTTGTCGTGTGAAAAACATGCATTTTCTAACTATTTTCCTACGCTTCTCTATTTTTGGGTGCTGATTTGTGTTGGTCTTTGTTTTTTTTTTCTTTTGGCTGACTGAGTCCTTGCACAAGTTGGCAATAAATTTTACATTATTGCTGATGTTGTTGTTGGCATGTTGATGTGTCTGCTGCTGTTTTAGTTGTGTTGCTGCTGCTGTTGTTGTTGTTGTTGTTGTTTTGGTTTGCGTTCTAGCTGCGTTCTTGTTTATGTTGTTGCGGCAGCGGTTGTTGCTGCTGTTCTTTCTCTACGCTTATCTGCTGCATCGTAGCGTGAATTGCTTATGTTTTGTGGGCGAATTCTCAAGAGTCACCAAGCACAAGAAGACAAGCAAAGGCATATATTGCACTTTACACATTTCCACTCCAGCGATTTGTGTCAACAGTAAACATTCTAGTATGATTAAAGTATAAGATTAACACCACTTTACTGACACATGTGCGCTGGCTTTGAATTGCATGAAGATGCTTATTCTCTAAATGGCACGAGTAAAAAAAAAAAATTAAGTCCCTACTAACATAAAACAAAATGCTCTTTAAAATTTCACACAGACATTCAAATATTCGACTTGCGAACATAAAGAAATGAGATCATTAATTTAAACGCTGCGTGATCATAATTGCGCTCCGTTGGCAGCTAACAACAGCTTCTGAAGTTACCCAGGTATTTTTTATAAAGTGCAGCCTGTGATATGTAAATATGTATATAATTCTTAGACTTCCAATAGCAACACATCTGAGATGAATATGCTAAGATGGTTCCACCTCGTTATCATTCAAACAGCTACGACTGGGTCTTAAATATCTCTTATATGGTACTTCTGGCTAAGATAATGTAGTTAAAAGTCTTTTACTTATAAGACAATGGAAATACAGGCAAGTTAGTTGAAAAAGCTTTGTTTATTCTCGCACGTAAGTCTCACAAATAAAAGCTCCCTTGCTAACTTTCATGGGGAAAAGCTATTTTGACCGAAAGCACTTGCATATCATTGTGCTCGCGCTGCTCCAACAATTGCAACTGCTGAGTAATTTAGTAAAATTTTGTTTTCTTTTTTAATTAAATTTTTTTTAAATTTTAAAAAATTTTATAAAAAAAATATTTTTATTTCATTTAATTTTTAGGAACTAGGTATTTTTTCTTTAAACAATTTTTTTTTAATTTTTAGATTTTATTGTTTTAAAAAATTCTTATTTTTTAAATTTCATTTAATTTTTAGAAACTTATTTAATTTTCTGCTATTTAAAAAAAGGTTTAAAAAAAATATATATTGTTTTACTTATTTATTAAAATTTTTTATACATATTTTTTAATTTCTTGATTTTAGTGTTCCAAAAGATTTTTTTTTTGTTTTATTTTCATTTATAGAAACTGAATTTATAAATTTTTCATAATTAATTTTTTCTTTTGTAATTAATTTTTCTTTAGATTTTTACTGTTTAAAAGGAAAAATATTTTTTTTTTAATTTCATTTAATTCTTAGAAAACTTATTGATAAAATACAAGAAGAAAAACCACTAGTGCAGTTGCGAGAGAGAAATGCCAAAACGCGAGCAAGGATGCAAGAAATTTTGCATCCTTGCTGTGAAGAGAAAAGACCACAGTAGTTCCACTGTGCATCGGCCTAGTTATAGTTAAAACTGATTTGAAAATACTCGTAGTCGGTTAAGAGCAGCATTTTGATCGACTGTGGCCAGGCGTTTACTCATCTCTCTTCCTAAAAAACACTACAAAATAGGTTGAATCCCAAGCTTGAGTTTAAGGGAAAGTCTTTATCCCATACCATCTCCATTCATCATCGAACCATTCGAAAATAAATTTTCTCGACCTTTGCCCATTATGCCGCTCACTGATGCTTTCTCACGAACGAACGCTTCATTTTTTTTATGCGCGTAATTGCATTGAATATTTACCACTATACAGTACCTAATTTCGTTGACGTTTATAGTAAGATCAACTACGTTTCTGATTGATTTGAATATTTTTTCCGCTCAGTGTAGACCCACCATAACCGCTGAAAATATTTCCCTCTCCGCCACAAAAAGATCGCATGTTGTTGCAACCACAATCATTATTTGCATAGTAACTGTGCCACATTTAATTTGTGCACATGATCGGCCAACAATTTTCCACCCACTTCCCCACCAAGTATTATTTTCTATCTACTAGTGTGGTTACAGCAAATGCCAATTTATCGATATGCAACTAACAATAAAAAACAAAAACAATCATTGCCAAGGTGCTATTAAATTTAACAATAGGCAATTGTTAGACGCATGCAATAAGTAAGTAGTACCTACATATATGCGCAGCTGCAACAATTGTTGGAATGAAATTTTGCGCCCAATTTTCAAAGTGCAACAATCACAACTGCATCTATGCATATTGCATATATGTATGTAGATAGGTACATATACATACACATACATACATACATATTTTGAGATACATACTTGCATTTCGTTGATATGCCTGAAGAAAGCTACGAAAAAGCTCAGCTGCCTCGTGGTGCAGCGCAGTGCAGTTCGATGATGATCGTTGCATATTGTGCATTTCAAGCTTCGGTGGCAAGCTCGTTGACCGGCGCGCGCATGTCTGTTCCATAGTTGCCGCTGCCGTTGCTCGCTATGTATGCACGTTGCTTGTTGGCGCGTCAGGCATTGTTGAAATTGCGCTAGCGATAGAAATTTGCTGACATTGAATTCTAAGCAACAACACAGGCACATACATACATACTTATTCTTTATTGTGTGGTTGCATTGTCGCCCCATCGCACTACATTTCCATTTTGTTGGCAATTTTTAGTTATGGTAATTGTTGTTATTGCACCCTGAAGCCAATGTTATTCTTGCATGTGGCTATTGCCGTTACTGCTTATCGTTGCTGTTTCGGCTGCTGCCGCTGCTGTTGTTGCTGTTTGCATTTGTTCTATCGCCCATCGAACGCGATTGTAGCAAATTGCATTGCCGAAATACTTGGCCTGACATTGGCGTGTGGGTGTTTTGACGTTCACCTTGGATTGTAAGCGGACATGTAGTATCCATGTGCATATAAAAATATACAAATATACAAGATATGTATGTACATAAGGGTGCATCGCTCTCCATATCAAAAAAGATCAGTACTCTTTTTTGGAAAGATATTTCCGAGAAATATTAAGATTTGCATGAGCTGGAGTTGTTTGAAAAAACCATCAAACATCGATTTTTTTGAAGTGAAACTTCTTCAGCGGCGGTTGGTTTGTTGGGAGTAAATTGGCAAATTCAACGCAAATTGCACACAGAAATGGTTGGAGCTGAAACAAAGGCTTATTGTGTGTAAAAATAAAAGGTTAATAGAATAGAATAGAAAAAGACCAATACAAGAATGAAAGTATAGGTGACTACGTACATAGATAAAGAAAAGGATAAAAGCAAAAGAAAAAGATAAAAGCAAAAATGAAGACCAAGGTAATTTTAAACACTTTACTTTTGTATATATATAAGGGTAAAGGTGAAGAGGTGATTATGTAGATGTAGAAAATTATAAACATAAAAGTAAAGACAAAGAGCAGGATGAGGATACCGATAAAAGTAAAGATGAAGATAGGGGAAGGAAGTTTAAAATAAAGGTAATTAAAGAGGAATGGATATAGAGAGAGCCACAGATACTCAATCTGGGAACTATTTTGGGATTTTAGAGTTTTTCGGGATTCTCGGGACTTATCGGTAAAATAATCGATATTTTAATCGGTTTTATTATCGATATTTTTATCGTTTTCTTTATCGAAATTTTTATCGATGTTGTTATCAATTTTGCAATCGATATTTTCGGAACTTATCGATATAATAATCGATATTTTTATATATATATTTTGAACTATTTTATTAGCGATATTTTTTATCAATTTTGTTATTGATATTTTTATCGATTTCGTTATCGATATTTATCGCCTTGTTTATCGATATGTATCCATTTTGTTATCGATATTTTAATCGATTTTATTATCGATATTTATTGATTTTGTTATCGATATTGTTATCGATATTTATCGACATTTACCGATTAAGTTATCGATTTTGTTATCGATATTTATCGACATTTACCGATTTTGTTATCGATATTTTTATCGATGTTGCTATCGATATTTTATTGGATGTTAATATCGAAATAGTATAAAGATAAAAATGAAGATAACGAAAAACAGAATAACATAAATTAATTAGAACGAACAGGGGTAGAGGTAGCAATGTAGACAGAAAAAAGACAAATAATATAACCTTAAGCTAAAGCAGATGTATGTATGTAGGTACATATGTATGTATGTATATTGGTTATGAGACAAAACAGATATGTATGTAACGTAAGTTACAATTCTCCAGTGTGGCCCAGGCGCACATACTTTTTTTTCTAATAGCGGTCGGCTCTCGGCAGGCAAACGTCCCATTGTGTTTCTGTCATGGAAAAGCTTCTCATAAAATCAATTTGCCATTCGGAGGAGGCGAAAAACTGTAAGTACCCTCCAGTTGACACATTCATAGTTCTTTCGCATACCTATCTTTCGTCGATGTTATTTTTATTGACTGGGCATACTTACGTAAATAATTTCTTCTTTTCGCCCCAACTGTTAACGCTGGCCTTTGCTTTTTTGGACGACCGAGAACTCAGAAAACTTCGAAGGTGGTTTCATCATTGCAATTTGCTTCAACGGCTCTCTTTATTTCTTTCGTTGGTGCTTAGGTGGATATTTCAGCTACTCTGGGTTGTTGAAACGGCTGCACTTCTTTGAATTGTGGTATTGCTCTTAATTCTAGTTCAAACAACTGCAGCCACATGTCTTTTTATCACAATAGTACATATGTATGTCATTAAAAGTATACACTGGGCGATGCAAGACTTCGTCAATATTAAAACAATTGTGTAAACAATGTATTCTTTTTTTACTTTTTTCGATTTTTTTTGGCTTTCAAAATTTCATATGCGTTTTTAGTATCTTTAGAACTTTTATTTTATAAATACATACATACATACATACGTGTATTTTGATTCACTTTTTATTGTAGCACATTAAATCGGCCCTTTGGTGCAGTGGATAGCACATTGGACTTCTAATCCAAAGGTCGCGGGTTCGATCCCCGCAAGGGCTCAAAGGTGTATGCGTTTTTTTTAATGACGTTTTTTTTTATTTTATTGTATTTCAATTAATTTTTCATAAGTGAACATCTGAAGAATTTGAATAACATAATTTATTTAGATAAATAAAAAAGTATTTTTTTAAGTTAACTTTTTGATTTTTTCACTAATAGTCTTAGATCTGAATAAGGCACGACCTTCACCCATCTCTTTAATGAAAGAAATCTTTTTTGTATGAAATTTAACGTATTGGGAAATACTTCACGAGTGAGTTGGTAGAAAAAGTCCTGGCCAGGATATTTTTTTATTAAGACATTCAAAAATTTTTATTTTTTTTTTAATATTGTTTAAGGATAAATGTCAAACGCACGGATACGTATACCCATACTATGGAGGTCCGCCTTTAGTCGGCATGGAGTGTACGATTCACTTGGTTACTATGTACGCTGCATGACTTCTTTTGAAGGTCGCCCAGAAGGCCCAGAAAAAAATTCAAAAAAATCAATGGTAATTTTTAGCGACTTTAAACTTGCAGTTTATTAGCATGAAATTGAATGGGCTACAAAACTGCATACCCGATAATTTCGTAAATATTCTGATTAAAAATTTGAAAATTTTGATGACAATTTTTTTTAAGTTTGATTATTTTTTTTTATTTTTATTTTTGGAAATTTCTGAAGGAAAACATATATTTCCTTTTTAATTTTCGCTTCAATCAAGCGTTTTACTATCGACCCCAAAATTTTACTACATTCAGATGAAAAGAAACAAATATCCGGGAGGCGTCCGTTGAAATTTTGATTTTAAGTGCGCCCTTAATGTGCATACGTATGCATTTATTTATGTATGTACATAGAGTAATACTAATTTAATGTCGAAATCATTTAGTATTTGTTTATACAAGATTCGAAACGGTTGTAAAAATTCAATTCGAATAACAAGAGCTTTATGTGAAAACACAAGCAATTAAATTCGAAATAAAATTTAACAAAATTTTTAACTCCCAAAATATCATAAATAATGTGAGCCATAAATATATGAGAATACACTTGCTTCCAACGCCCGCCACAAATTTGTACAATAAGCCAAAGCAAAAGAACAAAAAGACATTTTCGTTTGTTATCGCGACAGTCCAGCAGAGTTATTGCTAACGGCCAACAAATAGTAAAGATAATAAAAAGATGCAGTTAGAAAAACCATAATATGTTCAGTGCACATACATACATACATACCTACAAAAGTAACTGTATGTATTATGCATTATTTGAACGAAATGTGCTAAAGAATTTATGACCTCAAAAAGTACGAGCAGGTCTCTCAACTTTAGTGACATTTAATTATCGCGTGCAACACATAAATCTCATAGAAAAAATCAAAAATTAATGTTAAAAATAATTTTCCACAGAATTGAGCATAAATTTTCAAACATCATAAAATTAGAATAGTAAAAAAAGCCGCAATAACTTGCATTGCATATGAATGCGAGAGTTGCGAGACGAAATGCTTTGATAGGTCCTCTGATCAGCTTTTCAAGTTTATTTTATTTTTAATTCTATCACTACTTCAACAATCAGAAAGCATCGATGTTTGTCTAGCAATTGCTGCCTATGACGAATACTTAAGATCTTTTTGTATGGCTAGCGGCATGCTAGATACCCTGTAGGAAAATTAAAGAAAAATAAATCACAAATTGCATAAATGCCCAGCAGTAGTTGTGAATAAGGCTTTCAAGAAACTTTTGAGGTCGTTGAAGAAGCCTAACGCGAACCAAATTAGCCATACCATTTTTGTATAATCTCGAGTTTACGGAATGGCAGAAGAATTCTCGATATCGTAGTTTCCTTAACTGTACTGGAAGCATGGTCTCTATCCATGGGAAGACACCAGCGTTGGAAATATGCGGATTTTCTGACGAAAGAGATCTCACATCGCGAAGATTGGCCAAATGGACTCACTGCTCTTGACCTAGATATTTATGTACATTGGTACACAGACGGTTCCAGGACGGATGGCAGTGAAGTTGCAGATATCTATGGACCCGGCACCAAACTCACAATGTCAATGGGCAGATGGCTCACAGTGTTCCACGCTGAAATTTTAGTGATCTTAAACTGCGCCAAATTAATCTTGAAAAAAAAGTCGCAGCAGGGTGGGAAATAAAGTCAATTGACCTTATTTCCGTTGATCTTGTTTTCTGTCACCATTTTTACGTTGTTTTTGTTGTAAGGCTTACAGAACATAAGCTGTACTAAATTTTTGTATAGATTTCTAATTCTTTTTAATCGTGTGTTACAATTATGAAGGATTTCTGGAAGGTATGGTTTCTGCGAAAAAAGGAAAAATTGAAAGTGTAGTTGGAAAGCCGCAAATATCTTGAAATGGAATGGACCAATTAGTCCAATATTTTGGTGGATGAAAGACAAAATACGTAGTTATCGATTGGCATCTATAAACTTTATCCAGGCGAAATTCAATTTTTTGGTCTTGGTTGACACTTTTCAGGAAATCCCATATGTAAAAAATAGTGATGTGCTGAGGAGATACTTTTAATCATTGATCAATACTCGATACCGATTTAAAAAGTATCCAATATTTTCGATACTCCGCACCGAAATGTTTAGGCTTCCAATAAAAACGCGTGTGAACCAAAAATAAAAGTGTTTAAGGAGAGCCTAGCCTATCAAAATCCGAGTGTAGGGGCTACTTGGGAAAGCATCGTCTTTTTCGTACTAATTGTGAAGTATAGCATAGTCGAAATAAAGTCGATGCAGCTTTTTTAACTTAATTTGGACTATGAATACAACGCATTGTTTTTCAGGCGATATCATAAAGCAAATATCAAATCACAATAATTTCTTTGTTTTTATGTTCGAAATAAATATTATCGTTGCCTACGTACTGTGCTAAGTTCGGCTGAGTCAGTGGTGGCTGAGTCAGTGGTGATCGTCGGTTCGTATCCTACTGAAAGAAGTCTGATGAGGAATGTGGTGATTTCCGAAATAGCTATCACTTCTACCATTTTTTCAAATTATTGTTGCTTTTCCACAATAAGTTTTCATTAAAAAACGGCCTCGAGCCCATAAAAAATTGTTGAATATAATTGTTATAAGGCCATAAGATAACAAAAACATTCACTATTTTGGGCAAAAATTGTTTTGCGTTTCTGGAATCTGGTCGCGTCGCTTTTACTGTCTCTTCAGTTATTTCAGTTTTCCTGCGGGGTGCATAGAACAAAATACACATACATACATATGTATGTACATATGTAAGTGTGCCTACACTAATGTTCTGTTGTGGAAATTCACATCAAATTGTGACAGTTTTAAAGGCAGCTCGTAAATTATATCAGTCTTTGACGATCAAAACGTCTGCGTATGCGTGATCGATTTTTAACGAGCCTCTGAGACCCGCACTATTTACTGCCACGATTAGTGCGTTGTTGCCTCTATGAGTACCATGTCTTATCTGATGTTAAGGAGCGCAGTGATTAGTTTTCTGCCACCCGCAAATGTCTATGGAATTTCAATTAATCCAAATTCAGCTACAATCATTGCAGCACACCGATATCGCATGAACTACCCGGCTTATCCAATTTAAGTATTTGATGTTACATACTACCTACCTACATTACTGGTGCGTATTCAACCTTTACCTCTTTCGGGTATTTTTGTGTTTTGTTCATTTGTAGGTTTCGCTTTGCTTTGTTTGCTGTGATGACAAAAATTAATTACAATTTGACATCTGACGCTTACAATTGTCAACCTTTCAGTTACTGTTGCAATGACTTTTGTCGTATCTATTGCATTGTTGTTTCTTTCGTCACTTTGAATTACGAACGGTATAGCGGGATTAGTGTTTTGTGCGTGACACATTTAGTAGATCACATGGCTGATAAGCTCGATTATAGCCTGGTTAGTTGGTGTGTGCGCATGAAGGAATGCTCGAGGATGGTACGTGCGATAATGTGTCGATATGAATGATTTGAGAATTTAAAAAAAAAAATCAAATGTTCGTGAAGTCATTACATTTCTCTTTCAATAGAAAAGCTATTCATGATTATAAGATTTCAAAATTATTTGGAATTTGCTAAGAAATGGTATTACACAGCAAAGTATAAATGAAAAATCAGTTTACGCTTCGATATCGATAAAGGTCGCATTCATGAAAAAAAAGAAGAATAGCATTGAGAGCATTTATGTACGGTATTTACTTACATATGTATGTAAATAGAAAACAATCGGTATGTGTGCGTTGTGATTCGATCAAAATATAATAGAAACATGAAAATCAAATATCTGATGGGTACTAGATTAATATTTTTTTCTAATTATAATTCTATCATTCAGTGTGACTATTCATACCAGGTTTGAAAGATCTTAGCCTTCATATGATCATATAAGTATGTACATGCCTTTATCAAAAATCTATTCCAACGAGTTCTATTTCATCGTATCCTTATATCCTTTTCTTATTACTATTTAATTTGTTATAATTATTCCCTCAATCAGTATTCTTAGAGCATCATAGCCGTTCCTCATTCACGGAACGGTCAATTGCCGTTCGGGAGAAACCGGTTTGATATTGCGTACATATATTGGACTTTTCTTATCCTTGCAGTTTGCATTGCCTTACAAAATTTTGAATATACCTCACATATGCTCAACACCAAGTCGATATTAACGAGTGGTCATTGGCATTACAGCTCTCAATGGTGGACACCATTAGATTGGCGTGCTTGTTGAGGTTATGTTGTTAGAGGAGAACGAACGTACTTGTACTAAATATTGCGCAATACTTAGAGCTACCATTGTGATTTTTTTTGTAATTTTTTCTGAGATGGCATATTTTTAAAAACTATTTTTTTTTTATCAAAAATGTGTATGTGATAAATTTTTAAATTTTCCTCGCCACGTTCTCCATATATTTGGAAAATTATTAAACCGATTTGTTTCTGTTTTTGTACTGTAAAGTTTTTAAAAATGTATTAATCAAGCTCAAATTTCATATTTATTTATTATTTATGTTTATGCATCAACCCCAAAAATTTTGAAACAAACAAACACATGAGGTGTGAACCCCGTCCGTTTTGGTGTGGAACACCCCATATACATGTTATATATGCATGCGTAAGGTTTCCTCAAGTGGGCACCGAATTCACCAACATTAATATTTTTGAATGAGCGCACGCTGGCAAATAAAAATATATTCCGACCAAACTATATCAAAATGCACGCGTTTTGTTTCATTGATAAATGCAGAAATGTTTATTACATAAGTTGTTGTTGAAAATTTTCGTCCACGATTTAATTTTTCATAAAACATTGATTGAAAAGCAAAAAAAAAAAATATTTTTGTAACGCAAATTATTTCATTGTATAGTTTAATGTTTCTTAAATCTGCACACAAACAATTGTTTCATTCGGACACTTACTTTCAAACAAAAATAAAAATTTCCAAAACACTGCAAAAATTTTCAATTGTTAATTCAAAAAAAAAAACTATTTGGAATTTTGCAAACAAAAATTGCACAGTGTACGGTTCGACTATAAAACTCGGCGCTGCCGGAATATCATTGAAAAATATAAATGTTGGTAAATTCGGTGCCCACTTGAGGAAGCCTTACCCACAACGTTTTGTCACGTACAAGTGATTGTTCTTCAGGTTACGTAAGCGCTCAGAATTAAATAGGCATGAAATGAAAAACACATTAAAGAGCACGTGTAAGAGATACCTAGTTCTTAGTTTCAAATTAGCAATGACGCCTTGAGTAAAGAAAATCATTGGAGCAGCAATAAACAAATATAATATGAAACTCTTATCGGCCCCCAATAATTTCAATATAGCAATTCTTGTTGAAGGATATTAGCACACATCACATGAACATTCGAGCCTCTAAGCCTTTGAGTCTAAGGAGCAGCCTGAAGTCAATGAATGCTGCAAGTAACCAACCCAACAATTGGCTATGTTTATACATACATACATACATACATACATATATACAAAGATATGTCATAAGGTTTGCCTGCTGCTGACGTCAAAAGGCAATTATTCCACATGCGATAATTGAATTTGTCTTCATTGATGTGGAATAGTAAACTTTCATTTCATGTGAACAGTGCCATATGAGAACTTTACTTAGTTGCAGAGTGTTGAAATACTCGTATGCAATCACCGATGCAAGGAATTGTGTGTGTGTGTGTGAAAGTCATGAAAATTAAGTCTTTTTATACTTAAGGAAAAGATGACGCATGGAAAAACATAAAGCATTGTTACAGTATCACACCAATTAAAAAAGGTCCGAAAAATGACGACTTATCTACCCAGAGCGCAGAATTATTGACTATCACTTCGGGAATGGAGAAAATGTGCTTTATTTCTTTAGTACCAGGTTGACCGAACTTTGCCCGGAGTGCATATACAGTCAATCAATAAAGTTTAGGTACAGCGATTTATTTTATTTTTCGTAAATTTAAAAAAAATGTGTTTAATATTTTAATGAAAATTTGCAGACTTTTTTTTTAAATTTTGCACAAGGTTTGAACCTCGGGTTTTTTGGGTCTTGGTCGTAGAATTAACCATATTTCTATAAAAAAAATTACGAAAAATAAAATAATTAAAAAACAGTTGCGTCTATTGCAAAAAAAATCGCTGCACCTAAACTTTATTGACTGTATGCACTTTTTAAAGTTTTCAAGATTTGGATAGCTTTAAAAAAATATTCTGGAAGTAAACAAAAAAAAAATAGGATTCCGATATCTATTAAGTAAGTAAATTCCTTACTCTAAAATTTTGGTGGCCCCCTATTCCGAAATACGCTGGAATGAATGGTACATATCTTAAGCGTATATGTCCTGCGTATACATAAAAAAATGTTGACTGAAATTAACAAAATAAAAATTTGTATTACATAGAAGCGTGGCAGCCCTGATGGAAAATATTTTCTGACCAAAGTTCTCAACAATACCTTTCTTGTGAATATTTCTATTTCCATATTGCGATGTTTTAGATAAATTTTTTAGAATCGAAACTAAGTGGCAACCTTACACTATTATTCCAAAGGGATAACATTTTGTATATAAGGAAAGCATTGTTTAAGGACCTTCTCTTGGGACCCATGAATAGTAATTTTTTACCGTTTTTTTTCTAAACAAAAAATTAGATGCACTTTTATATGAATTTTTTTTCGCTTTATTTACATGCTTCCATACATATGTATTTGTCCCAATAATTTTCATATTAGAATGACAGAAGAATAATGAAAATAGAGAAGAAACTATCGATAGTCATAAAGACTATCTGTGGAGGCTAGAACTATCGATAGCAACAACCTAAAAAGGACACTATCGATAGTGACGATAGGGGCAATTAAAGGCAAACCATCGATAGTGCCATCGATAGTTTTCTAGCTCTTCTTCACTGCTCGAATCGGCAAGGTATGCCTCTGTTCAAGCCGATGAAACATGGCAACAGAGTGGAGATATCATTGGGTGAGATGCTCGAGCTATTTAAGCCGACAATTTATATCGAATTCTCTGGATTAGATCAAAAGTCTAGTTATCATACACTGCTCAGAATTTAAGGAGCCAGTGTGCTCCTACTTATAAATAAAAGGCTCTTCGCCTTAGGTTTGACGGAATTTTATGATATGGTTATTTGGAACCGACGGTAATATACTATTTCAGCAAGATACTCAATTCATCGATGGCCAGTCTTATCATTCTTGGCATCTGGAAGTCGGACAGAGTGATTAAAAAAATCCTATTGATCCATAACCTAACTCAGCATTAACATGACTTTCATAATGTTCTCAGAATTACAAATAGCACTTGCTGCAAAACCATACGGCATGTTATGAAGCATCGAGATGACTCTGGGCGTCATTTTGCACCTACAATAGAAGAGTTACAAAAGCTTGAACTTATAAGCTTTCGATAATGTACAAGATGGCCTCACCAATGCTGGCTGTTGACGGTTACTCTACCTACAACAGGGGGCTCCATCAGAGTCAGGCAGTAGGCCCGTTCTGCCATGATTTCTAAAGTCTCTTTCACGGAAAAAAAACTTGTATGTGCCGGAGAGGCCGAACTTTTCGTCCTAACGTCCGGTGGGGGTATACTAAATGTAACTGTAATATTCTAAGATGGATTATAAAAATAATAAACTTTTGGCGTTTACACTTTTGCTAGGTTTTTGACCGAACTTCTTCTCTACTTTGTGGTCCGTGTGTTGAAGTTGTTACAGAAATGGGGCGGCCTACAGTTTTACGCTGCCTCCGAACGGCAAATGGATTTTATGAGAAGCTTTTTCGTGGGAGAAATGCAGTGAAGCTAATACCGATCAAATTAGATGTTTGTGACTAAAGGCCACCAACCCTCGCTGATCAACTACGTGACAGATCAGTGGCGTAACTATATACTCTGAGGCCCGGGACAAATTCTTTGGTTGGGGCCCTCGCAGTAAAGGTCGTCACGTTGTAATTTAATTCTAATAAAGTACTTAAGTAGTTACCCAACACTGTTAACAATTTGGCATTTAGTTAATATTTTAACATTTTTGTTAAATATCTAATAAATTTTATTTTCAAGAACATGGGTTTATACTAGCGATAGGCAGATAGAGCTTTTACTCTACGCGCGGCTATACAAAATGTGCACAAAGCTTAAAAGAGCTTTGGTCGCAGGCAAGGCAGTAGTAACATTAATGCAGGACATGCCTCAGGAAAACAGGACAACATAAAATAAAGTTTGCCGGAACCGTCAAAATCGGTCCACTATAACTTATAGCTCCCATACAACTGATTGTTTATTTTAGTTCTCGGTCCTGGTTGACCATTCTGTGGAAATGCTCATATGGTCTTTAGTTCTGCCTCACTTTAATCGATTTTAAGTACTAAACAAATTATAACTTTTAAGTATTTAGTTTTGTTATAAATGTTAGGATGTTGCTGAGCTCGTGGTCTCATGGACCGGGGCCCTCGCGGATCGGGGCCCGTGGCATTTTGCTAGCCATGCCACCCTATATTTACGCCTCTGTCACAGATTCAAGGTTATGCTTCGCCAGAGAGTCTGCATGAAAATTGGCTGCTGGGTATTTACGCATACATTTATACATAACCAACCATATTTCCTTGTGTTAAAATATAATCGCAATAAATGTTTACGTTTTTATTAACATAAGTATATACATACATACATACATACATACATAATGAACACCGCAGTTAGTATTGTATTGCGTGCTACCAAGTGGCATGTCAGCGCCATTTCATTTCCTGCTTTCCTTCCTTATACCACACAATTCCAGGATTTTAATACTGCACATTCAATGGCAGCAGTCATTGCATGCAATACAGTGCAAATATCCTTTGGTATTTTCTGCCCCCCACTCTTCCCCTGTCATTTCACAACTGCTTCTTATGAGTAGCATAAGCGCCAATTCAATTTTTATTTTATTTCTGTTCTTTTTTCTCTCCGATTTTCATCCTTTGTTTTATGTATACATATCTTTTGCGTGGCATGATGCATTTGACCGTTCAAGAAAACGTAGCCAAAGAGAAATAAAGCTTTGAAATGTAATTAAAAGTCATTCGTGCGTTGCTGTTATTTTTTCCGTAGATTAATTCCTATTTTTCTTTTGCCACTTTCGTCTTGTTCGCACTGCTTTGTTTGCTGGTGAAAAGGCAAGCGGAAATGTCGCCATGTTTTTGTGCCACCGGCAAGCAAACGGTACGATTGTGTGGATGGCAAGTGCTGGCATTGACATCGTGTGCACACATAAACTCCATAGGTAAAGTTCGTGCATGTGTTAGTGGTGGGCAATATCTACATTCAACCATATGTGCATACATACATACATACATATGTATAATCTGAATTGCATAATACAATTGTGCATTCATATATGTATGTATTTGTATTTGTGGATATGCCCACGTGTGTATGTGTATGTAGACAGTCTAACAAAAAGTGTAAATTTTCGCATGCAACAACAAATGATCGTATCAACACCGTACAAACGGGAAACGGAAGCCTGTACGTCCATTATGTTTATACATATACCGTTATAAAAGCGATTGTGTGCACCAATTGTTATTCAGGGCCAGCTCTTAGCCATTTCAGTTTTCATTGCATGCATCAGCCAAACATACAGACATTCAGACATACACGCCCGCAAGCCGCCATTGCACACATACTAATGCAGCCACATTGTGCTGCTATTGTTTTACCCTCTAAAGTTCATTTGCTCATTTCGAGCGAATATTATTTTGAGTAAACACACATGTAAATATATACATACATACAATGCATATACTATACATATTTATGCATACGTGCAGATAATGAAGAATGTGTTATTTTAGTTTTTAAATACAATATAACTTTTTGCACAAATACATATGTATGTATGTATGTGAATGTGCATGCAACGTCTATTGGATTGTATCCGCGGTGGTCATAGCTTTTTTCCAGATAATATCACAAAGTTAGAGTTAAAGACAAAGTTAAAATTACCACCACCTGGCATACCGTTTTTAAAAGTTTAGTCAGTGTGGGGAAACGTGTTAAACTTAAATTGAAGAGATGTCAATTAAAGCATTTAAAGCGATCTGAGGTACACTCTAAGAAGAGCATCTAAAACTACTACTGGAAAGTGTTTAATTCTCAACCAGACGTTAAAAATGGGTTTCAAATTAAATTAAATAAAAACGCTAAGTACTCGTGGGTGGCGGATTTTCTGGGGGGGATTTGGTTTCGGGTTGAAACGCATGATCATAGGAAGATCATGAGAGCCGCGGCGCTGAAGTCCTCAGACACAATACTTTACGCTCTTGGTACAATTGCTGGCGTATGCCGCTGACATCGACATTATCGCTAAAATCAAGGCCTACGTCTGTTCTGCCTTCTCGGAATTAGGTAGAGAAGCAAAGCGAATAGGTCTGGTGGTGCACAAAGACAAAACGAAGTATCTCGTGTCATCAGATAAACAGTCAGAGTATACGCGTTTCGACACGCACGTCTCTGTTGACAGTTAAAAGTTCGAAAAAGTAGACAAATTTCATTTATTTAAGAACCAGCATTAGCAGCAATAATAATTTCGGCCTTAAAATCTAACCGTGAATCACTCCTGCCAACAAGTGTCAGTTTGGACTGAGCAGGCAATTGAGAAGTGAAGCTCCACTTCGATGGCTTCTTTGGCTATGTCAACCACGGATTTAATGGCATCAATTGTTGAACGAGATTTCCTGAAGCCGAACTGGTATGGCGACAGAAAGCGTCTGTCCTCTGTGATTGCTATAAGTCTGTTGCAAATAATTTTTTTGAAGATTTTTCCCCATGTGGCCAATAGGCATATTGGCCGATAGGACGAGGGTTCCCTAGATTGCTTATTTTTCTTTGGTATTAAGACCAGGTTTTGGACAATCCATCTTTTCGGGAAAATGCCCTCATTAAGATAAATCTGAAACACTTTTACAAATAAATCTGGCCTCAAGAGTATAGTGCTGCTGTTGATCTGCGTACATGATCTTCAATATTGGGCACCCAGTTTAGTTTCCTATCTAGCATAAGACCTAATTATTTGGTCGCCTCCTTTACTATGAGGGGTTTTCCCTGTAGAGTTATAGCCTTGAGGTCGAGTTATAGGGATGGCAGCAGAAAAATGTTTATACTTTTATTTTGGACCACCCTAATGTAAATACATACATATGTATGTATAAATATAGAAACTATTTTGATGTTTGTGGTAGAATTAATTTCTGGTTATTTAAATTTATTCAATATATATTGAACAGGCTCTCCAAATTGGTAAAAAAAAAAATACTTAATCTTGATTTAAATATCAATTTTAATCCTAATATATCTTAATCTTAATACCAATCCTATAAGCATAATCTAAATATTAGTCGTACCTGACCACTCCGCCACCCCCGTCTTAAAGCTCAAACAGACGGCAGCGTTAATCCGGATTAACTCGGTTTTAGTTAATCCGGATTAAGTCCGAGTTAATCCGGATTAACGCTGCCGTCTGTTTGAGCTTTGACCCACCATTCTTCTATCGCTTTTTCGTTTCATTGAAGTGCCGAATTAGATCCAAATGTTTGCAATTAACTACACCCAACCGAACGCAAAGAAGTTTAACTCGAAAAAAAACCTTTGTTTAACACCTGCCAAGGATGTGCGATAATCTATTCTTTTTAAACATGTGTGCATCTGTTACGAACAACTTTTCTGCATAAAAACCATTATTAGATTCATAATTATTATTATTTTACTAAACAAAAACATGTCGTCTAACACTTCTGGCCGCCAGACTACCAATAATGGGCCTGCGGCTTTTGTGTCTGCTGCCAACACTCCAATGTGCAATTAGAACTATAGATAAAAAACAAATTTAAATAAGAGGCAGAAGCAACGTAATGTAGGTATGTCCACATACGTATGTTTTTGTAGTGAGGTGTACAAAACTTAACTGAATTAGCATAAAAGCGAGCAACTAACTGACAACACCGCAACTGAGAAGGAAGTCACAGCTTGTACGCTTGCACCAAATCGGTATTAGAACTTGAAAATTTCTAAACATAATTCTATGCGAAAAGCTACTCAATTTTGTCTCGATGGATAAATAACAGCCAAAGTCAAGTTAAATTAAATATTAATAACATGAAAAAGGCGTTGAAGTTGCGCGGTGATGATAGACAACAAACGATTGCTTAGCAGCCGCTAAATTACAAATTTATTCTTGCAGGCGCTTGTTCAACCAGAAGCTGCGGCCATGTCAGGCCAAGCCATCCAGGCGCTAGGCCGCGCGCCAACCAAAAGCCAAACTTTCGGTAACTTGAAAGCAAAAACTTTAATTAAACAAAAAGCACCTACCGCATAGACAGGCAGTGGCGGCAAAAAATACCAACAACAATAACACACACACTTTCATGTACTAACACACCAAAAAGGCCAAGCTGAGAGCAAGCAAGTGACGAAGAAATTCTTCAACTACCAAAAAGTGGAAAATTAAAAAAAAGAAAATAAACGAAATATCTTAGAATTGCAAAAGAAAAAAAATGTGCGAAATAATAGCTAGGAACATAAAAGGTTTTTGCACAAAAGCTGGCGCTTTACAGCGAGTAGTTTCCACGCGAAAGCATCGCAAAATTCGCAAATACCTACC
>NW_023458566.1:1267320-1281078 GCF_013731165.1 Rhagoletis pomonella | reverse complement strand
CGAATTCTAATGTAATTATCTAACTTCGTCATCGACTCGAGAACGATAAGAGAAACAACGCAAATTCAAATAAATGTAAATAAGCAATAATCCAAATGAATTACTTATAAATTATTTTTAAGTTAAAATAATTCATTATTATTTTATTGCAAATACATTTAATACAAATTTTACAAACAAAGCAAGGCGAAACAGCAGTTTGAAATTCACACTCGAATCCTATTAGAGATCAACATTGGAATACGATTAGAGAATCAATATTTTCTCGAGTCGAGAACTATGTCCCATTTTTGTTGAGATCGCTATGATTCTCGATAGTTTTTCGAGTCGTTCTCTAACGTTTGAGATTGGAGAATGTGGCTAGTCCTCCAATCATTCTCTAATCGATAACTAACCTCAATATTTGCCGGGATATATCATTTTGCTCGCTTCAAAGGTCGCAATGGCCGAGTGAGCGGAAGACTGCAATGCCATTCAAAATATCCGAGGTTTGAGTCCACAGACAGCGGATTTTTGATATTTTTTTTTTAGTTAATTTAGTTTTGCTTTCTTAATTATTTTTTTTTTTGTTTTTGGATTTGTTTTAACAAGAAACATATTTTTTCTTTAATACCATTTAATTTTTAGAAACTTGTTGTTTAAGGGACTTGCGCTCCCTTAAATTTCCCATCGTTAAATGCATCCCTGCACCACTTTCAGCTAAAAGCATCCCTGCTTAGCTGGAAGTTCGAAAAAGGTCCACGGGAATCCATTTCCAGTGTTGCCTATAAAGGCAGCCGCCACACCTCTTTTTGCAAATCACCTTTCCCGATCGAGGACTTTCATCGGAGCAACACTCAGCGAGGATCCCCTGGCCGTTTTGCATACCATCAACGCGGGAAGTATCACCACCAGCGTAACTTTACCCAACCAACTTCTATTTTGATATTCATTTGTTTATTGTAATCTACAATACTATTCATTTTGTAACTTGCGGCTACCTTTTTAATTTAACTTGAAATCTCATACCACTTGTATCACTTAAAACGTTGCCAATCTTGGAATTTACATTTTATTCCATTTTTATAACTATGACTACATACAAAGCTATTTTCATTCATTCAAATTCCTTTTCATACTAGCGTTCACACACACACTCACATATCGATCATTATTGTTAATTAGGCTTAAGAGTTAAACTGCAATTAAACGTACAAACATATATTGAAAACCAAAAGCTACAATCTCGTAATTTCGTAAACACTTGTTATTTTGATTTTATTGTTTTATAAAGAAAAATATGTTCTTAAATATCAATTGATTTTTTAAAAAACTTACACTTTTCTTTTTTTAAATTTTTTTTTGTTTTTTTTAAATTTTTCTAATTTTATATGGTTTTCAAAATAATAAAATTGCTTTTTCTTAATTAAGTTTTTGAAACTTTTCTTTTTTCAATATCATTAAATTTTTTATTTTTTTAATTTGTTTTCGTTTAAATTTAAGATGATATTATTTTAAAAGGCAAAGAATTTTGTTTAATGTCACTAACGTCATTTAATGAGCTTAATTAATTTTTTTATGATTATTTTTTTCTTTTTAGTCTCATTTTCTTTTACGATAACAAATATTACTTAATTTTAAGATTTTGTTATTTTAAAGAGAATGCTTTAACTGCATCTAATTTTATGAACATATAAATCTCATTCTTTTTTAGTTATATATATTTATTTTTATTTAATTTTCCTTTAGTTCATAGTATCAAAGAAAATTATTTTTTAATTTAATTTCTTATAAACCCATTTTTTCTTCTTTTATAAATTTTATTTTGGTTTTTTTTTTCAATTCAACTTTTAAGAATATGTTATTTTGAAGAGAGAAACATTTTTTATCTTCATTTAATTTTAAGATTATAATATTTTAAACAGATAACCATACTTTTTAATTTCATTTAATGTTATGAACTTATTTATTTTTTTTATTTTTTACTATTTTTCGTTTTTAATTCATACATTTTATGGTTTTAAAAAGAGGATATTTTTTAATATCATTTAATTTATAGAAACTTGTTTCATGAATGTTTTATATTATGCTTCTTTTTCAATTCAATTTTCATTTTTGCCGATTTCGTTTCTACCGAAAAATGCAACCTTTTCTTTGCCCTCTACGCACAAACACTAAACCCCTCGTTAGCAAATCTTTCTTAGTCTTTCGAAAGACAGTAAAGTTCTTTCAAGATAGTTGCCAGAATTGACAATTTTCTTAGGAAAGACTTTTGACTTTCGAAAGACTGTGGTGAGTTTAAGGACAGTTGCCACAATTGCCCCGTAAATATCTACCAACTAGATTGCAATGGGATATGGATATTCTTCTGGCTATGAAACTGAAGTTGCACGACACAGACACCATTTGCGCTCTCTGAACAAAGTGAGCAACCAAAGTGAGAGATCTGATAATCAACCCTAGTGGATAGGTATATGGGTCACACCTACCCCGACTTATTCAGATCAGAAGCTCACTTAATTCAGCAACGCCTTTTTAGCAAGAGGTGCGACTGAGAATGTGCGAAGGTCTGGGAACAAGCGGATCGCTATATAGAACTGCTTCTTAATGGAGCCATCCCAGCAATGGGTTGTGCTTGGGATATGCAATTAAGGAAATGCGATGATCAATTGGGGCTGCATTAATTAAACAGCTTGTGACGTATATTATAACTGTTATGAGATGGGTATACATTTAATGTGGAATATGGGATCGGACGGAAACAAATCAGGTTCACACGGCCCAAATCGAAAGGCGATTGTGGTGTTCACTAAAATATCTACCAACTGTTTGGCCACTACCCTTTGCTACCTGCTCCTACAGAAGCCATTATGAATTTGACTTGATGTTTGCGAACTTAGAACCATGCAAAGAAATAAACAGTAATCGCTTTCATACACCAATCTTTAACTCCAATTCAGAATGCTTTCCGATGGTGAAATTACCAGAGTATTTTGTTTTTTTTTTTGCTTTGCGAATCCTTTTTTTCTGACGTTGAATTCGCAGTGTAATTCATCGTTAGATAATATGACTGCTTAGTCTTTACCAAGGGAATCTTATTTAGGCTGATTTCGGGGTATTGATCCTCTGTACTGCTGCACCAAATTAATAGTTGATTCCCTAGCCCCTGCCGTATTTGGCTTGGTCAGGGTCGAAATTTTCAAACCCGCGATCAAAATAGATTTGTTTCCTCTGAGTAAAAACTTCTTGAATTTTATTCTTCTACCCCTGAAATTTATTCACCCCACTCGATTTATTTTGCAAGGTACTTAAGTCGTTTAATCGTTGCCGCTTTGATGTTATTAAGCGAGCGTTATGTAGGAATATCGGTCTGAGGTTCTTGGTTCTTGAATTTTCTGGACTCGCTCTAAATCGATTAAGCGGCTAAAGTGCCAGTGAAGAAGTAAGAGACGTTGCCTTATTAACAAGCTTCAGTATTGACAAGACAGTTTATTTCCCACTTAAGTAGGTATGGCAACCATCGTTGAAGTGAGTATCCGTGTATACATACAGCATAGGAGATTCAATCAACCGAGAAAAGAAGAGCCGTGAAATTGACTAACTTCGCAAAGTTTTTTTAGTTACAACAATTTGATTGGATTTCAGGACTTTGCATATTCCACAATTTTTTTTATTCATACATAAATTTTTTATAGGTGTGTATGTATATTTATATTATATTATTCGCATTATTAAAAAAAAATATACCTACAATGAATGCACAGTTCATTCAATTAGGTATTCAACCGACTAAATTAATAAATAACAAGTATGCAACGTGGGTAATGTTATTAAATTTTTCAGATATAGTGTCGAATTTCCACGCAGTCCTTTCGGGTCATTAATTATTTACATATTTAGTAGTTATGTTAAGTAAAATATTAAAAAAATTCCTTTTCGTACTCATACTTATGTATGAGCGTAATTTGCATGTTAATTTAATTGGTAAATTAATTAATAAAGTACCGATACATACTTCGAATGGGTCAATGTGGAGTTATGCCAGGCCAGGCTTGAATTCCTTGCAACGACTTTATCGCAACCACAAAATAGGAGTGAGATCAAACTAATATGTATGTACGTATGTACGGAAAGCATATGACGACGATGTACATACATACATAGGTAAGTAGTTGATTTTATGGGTAACAATGCCGCTGGCGTCCACGGTTAATTAAATTTGTTACGCCAGCAGTTCGCTTAGTGCACAGGCGCTTTTGTGCGAGCCGCGGTTATGATAGATAAGAGGTTCGGTATTAATTGAAGAATGTATGGAATTTTCACATTTACTAGGGTGGAGTAAAAATAAAAGATCTTTGTGCCATATGGTTGGATATTAATAGTCCAGCCGTCAGATAAATCGATATTAATATAAGGTTTGTGCCGCGACCTAGAGATCTAGCATAGATCATCTACTCTTCATAATGCTTCTTCTAAATCTAACACCCCTAATAGAGCTTTCGGAGGTACATAGGTAATGACTGCTCTCAATCTGTGGCCACACTGATACAAGACTTCCCTCAAGTCTTCTATAAACGGCATTAAATTCAATGAGAATATGAACTAGAGTCTCCCTGGTTGAGTTTTAGAACCGACAGAGATCACTAGACCGATTCTCTAGTTTACTCATAAGCCCTCTTTGTCCACAGTGCCCTGAAATGATGCATTTCATGTCGAAATCTGCTCATGTTGTATTCTCCCAGTAAACTCTTAGCCTGCCGCAGTCCTACTGAGCTATGCCAGCTACGATGCCTCAATGCGTTCCTCTCCTTCTTTGGCTCTTCCTTGAAGGTATTGGCATCTATGCCCAGGAAGGGCTCGGGCCAATTCCAATGATTGCTTACGGATATCTCCCAAGTGAATCTGCTTTATCGTTTCCCTAAATACCCTTGTGGCACGGTAACCATGCCAGCTGGATCTTATTTTGCCTACCAAATCATGAAATAATAATAATTTGATCTCACATCATTGAAGAGCCTTTAGCGCCGCCTGGTTGTCGCTTAGAAGTAGGTACCCTTATTGTGATGCGTCCAATGTATTTAAATTTAGCTTCGAATGAAGTTTGGTATCGATGGCGACGTTCACCTTGACCCAAACCAAAGTCATTTTCCTCATGCTGGGAGAACTTTTTTCCTAGAAACCAGAATGTATCAATTATGAGTCCTAAATTTGCATACCATCTTTCATTAATCTTGAACCATTTTAGCTATTCGCAGCGGATACTCTCAAACTGACATTTAGCAACAATGTCTACGTTATCAATAGTACCATGCGCCGGATACCGTTGTCAAAGACAACTACTAAGCTCCATAGGAGAGGAGATAAAACCCTCTCGAATTTCAGTTTCAGATAACCGGCTGCAAACTTCTTTGGCTATTATTAGGTAAAATGGTTGAAAGACGTTCATTGAAAGTGGTCTGGAGTGAACCTAAGCAAAATTTACTAAGGGCTTAGTAATACTTGACGCGAAAATAGCTGCAATTTTTGTAACACCCTTGTACTTGCTCGTTTTCTAGATATGCGCTTAAACTCATTTAGGTAATGCTATTTTAATAAATTATAGTCAACCGTAACCGCAAGTATTTAAGGTAGTTGCATATATATACACTACATACCTAAGCATAGCACATATC
This sequence comes from Rhagoletis pomonella, assembly GCF_013731165.1. NCBI lineage: Eukaryota > Metazoa > Arthropoda > Insecta > Diptera > Tephritidae > Rhagoletis > Rhagoletis pomonella. Next base: position 1,275,427 of record NW_023458566.1, on the reverse strand, counting down.
TACATTGATGTGCTTAAACAGTGGAAAAAATGCTGCCGTCAGCGAAGCCATTCACGCATGCGTGCCACCAAATACACAAACAAAATTTGCGTATCGAAGCCACTTGAATGCAGTCAGCTTCAACTAAAAATGCAGAAAGTCGATGTGGTGGTGTAATTAATTTATTAATTAGTTTCTCTCCATTCCTTTAATAAACACACACACACACACACATGCACTTAAGCGAGGTAATAACATCGCCATGCATATGTTTGCATGAATGTAATCACACATGTAAATGATGCCAGCGAGGTCGGTGCAAACATCTGCATGCACATGAGCTAACACAACATACATACATACATACTTGGGAAGCGCACGTGTGCCAGCAAAGGGGTATGTATGTATGAATGTTAATATTTACATACACATGTATGTACATAATTTGTACATTTGTATGTATCGCGAAAGGGGTTGCATATAGCCGTGTAATAAATTAATTTGATATTTAAATAGCTGCCTTCAGCAGTGTTTACCAACGCGTCGTTGTGGCTATCTGAACTGCCAGCACTTTAGCTGACATATCGCGCACACCGATTGCACCTTGCAACAAAGCGCAACAAACAATATCTACCCACCTTAATATGCTTACTACCCATAAATATAACCGAACCAACAACGTCACAATGCCACATTGCTACACAACAGCGATTGCTTGCAACTTTTTGGCAGCAAGTGCCAAACATCATTAGCGGCAACAACAATGCGCCGTGCACTTTCTGGACGTTTAATTAATTCGTATTGATTTCATCAACAGTTTACATAGAAAATTTATTTATAAATTTTGCATTAATTGCTTGCGTATACATGGTTTAGAACTCATTAGTGGCATAGAATGGAAAGGTTTATCTTTTAATTATAACTACGCCAGTAAATGTGTGTATGTATGTACATTGGGGTGGTCGGAAAAGTAAATTCGGAATTTGAATGCTCTCAGACCCCCCTAGGATTGTTCTATGTAGAAAAAATATATCTACCCCTATTTTTATTTTGAAATCAAAAAATATTTAGAGGTCGCTCAAAGTTTGCCATGCATTTTATATGAAAAAAGAACAACTTTTCATATAAATGGTATAGAATTTTTAGAAATCAATATTTTTCGATCGGACCAATCTGCTTCTCTGCAGGAGACTCCCAATAATAATCCCCAATTGTTTCTGTACCATTTATACAATAGGTTGTTTTTTCCCATTTAAAATAGTACATAGAAAACTTTGAACGCTTTGCGCAACATCTAAATATTTTTTGATTTCAAACTAAAAAAAATATTTTTCAGTATAGAAAAATCCCAGCGGGCGAGAGCATAAAATTTCCGACTTAACTTTTTTCATACATTTTTGGACCACCCTACTGTACATACATACGTATTTATGCCACAAAATTTTAATCCGTTCAAAAGAGGAATTATGTAGATATAGATTTGTTGGCTGGTATTACGGAAAGGTATCTAAACATACTTCCTCTGCAATGCAATTTTAATAGATCCTGCTGAATTATAATTTCGAAGATGTCCTTTTTGAATAAAATGTGTTTAAAAAATTGTATTTAAGGCTGTAACTTTGCAGTTTTTACTTTAAGCTTGTGAGGAAATTGAAAAGCAGGGTAATCTCTCATAGAATAAAAACCGCACTTAGAAGATTTCTCATCATACAATCCCTTTGATATGGCCATGAAATACGGATGACGTCGAACAAGAATAAGAAGGCTGTGAATTTCACCCAAGAAAATTGTCGCGTCATAATTGATTGCGACATTTCTTGCTGGCTTTCCATCCGTATCCAACTTAGAAAACGCGGAGTTGTTGAGATCGAAGATATTGATGTTATTGGCAGTACGCCAGTTAAAAGTCGTATGATAGATATCTGATACCTCGTTGAGAAGGCCTTCCCAATACTGGCGCATTTGGAGGTATTGCTCCACTGCTATATAAGTTTGCCGGTGAAATCAAAATGAGATTCAGCTCATAAGGCTGATCACGCGGTAGTTAACGCATAACGCAGGGTCGCCTTTTTTTATGGCTCGCTCCGAGCACACTTAAATAAGACTTATCGCATACAGCATACCAACTCTTCGCCGGCGTACTTGAATGACTCAACTTGTGGTCCGTCAGCTCCAGCAGCGTTGTTGTTTTTCAGCTGCGTAATTTCTATTCATACCTTGTCACAATCAGGCGATGGGACATCCTTTCCGTAGCCCTTTGATGTGGGCTCGCATTCATCTTTTCCACTACTTTCAGCGCTGTTACCTTTCAGTAGGACCTTCCATCTGCATCCTCTAATTTGATACGCAGACGGCTCAAAAACATCCGTCATCTGCCATATTTGGACCCATGAGCAGACTTGATAGCATATTCCAAGCGTTGGTTTACGCCAACAGTCTGTGCCCAAAGATTAATCTCCAGCGAAAATATCGCAACGAAAACATCCTAATATTAAGCGGTGTAAGAGCTATTCTCATGACTTGATTACTGCCCTGGCTCTCGAACGCCTAAACGCCTTAGCAGCAAACAAAAAGGTTTTCCTGATTTGGGTCCTGGGCACCAAAGTTAGAAATGAAGAGGCAGACAGAAGCAACAACAAAAATAGGTCCCGGGCCTTATCTGGATTAAGACCAAATATCATGAGAGAAGATCTTAGGAGAGAGAAAAGAATAAACAGTGAACTGCATTGAAACCAAGCCATCGCGAAGCGCCAGTCAAAGAAGCTTATGGAAGGCTACAATAGCAACAGATATGATAAGCTCATTAACCTCCCAACGAACAAATTAAAAATTCTAACAGGTCATTTCAGATTAGAAAGTCGCCTACGCAAACTCGGGATGGAAGCAGGTACTGGACATCGGTCACTAGGTCGCCGTGGTTGTTTTTAGAGGAGTATTGAAATCTTTCGTAAGTTGCCTAACTTTCTGGTGAAATTTTCTGGCGTTTTTTCTGTCGGCCAGCTCTTAAAGCTCTTCGGCCTCACGTTTTCAGGCCTCCCTCTTTTTATTATCGCAAACGCATTTCGTCTCCCTCTTCAACTCTCTATATCAGTGCCACATAAATCGCGTGGCGTCTTAGCACTTTTTCGACAGCGGGACGTAAGGAGAGGGTTGGTTTGCAGAAGGGTGCTCTCGAGTGGTGAATATGCGCGTCGTCTTTTGTGATTGTAGCCTTTCGACAATGAGCTTTCATTGCCAGGGTAGATGCACATTTTTTGCTGCACAGAGGCGTGTGCGTGTCTTGGCTGGTAAGGGCCGACTTTTGGTTCTCGGATCGTATGCCTAAAACATCGAAAGCAGGAATCTACTGCTACAGACTACGATGTTTTAAGCTTCGGCGAAGTCGGTTAGCTTCTATCAGTTATCGGGCGTTTCGTGGCAGTGGACAGTGGAACAAATGCCCCTTCGTTGCTCACTCTGGCATCGAAATCGCCCTGGGGATATTTAGTCACCGTAGGTTCGCTCCAAGTGTGCATAGGAGAGGTATTACTGGACCTGAATATCCTCATTTTGATACGGATGTTCGACCATCAGGTGGATTACAATACTTGTGGACGAACTCTCTTTGCCACCACAAATTCAACATCGAATCAGTGCTCTTTTACGCTGCAGCTAATAGTAAATGTCGCTAGTTAGATCCTGCGCTTCGATGGCTCTGATGTCTGCCTAAGTCAGTCGAGAACATCAACCAGCCGGGTCAAGGCATTTTCCCCCTAAGAGCCCTAAGAATGGCCAATTCCAGGTGCGTACTCTTAATTAGTTAGTTTTAAAGTGGTGGGTCTACAAATCTACAAATACAAATTTTGAAGTAAACTAAATCCTAAATCTCTTCAGTTTGATGCCCATATTGCAATATTTAATTTATCTTATCAACTGAATTAATTTAAAATTTTCAAATATGTGGCAACTCTCTATTTTTTTCCTTTTATATTTTAAGTTAGGCCTCTAGCAATACATCGGCGAAAGCTTAATTCAATTGAATGCAATAGTTTCGAGTGATGCGCGTACAAACATACAGACAGACAGACAAAAATTATAAAATTTGTTGCTTTGGCTCATTACTAGAATAGTTACAAAAGACAAGTGCCTTTTCTAGCTAAGTATTTGTCTACTACTCTACTTTACCTAAGTATTTATGTATATGCTAGAATTTATGTTAATCGTCCTTTGTTTTCCAATTCGAAACTCAAAATTTATAGCAAAGAAACACTTTCTTTTGCAGGTACTCTAGTCAGAGGATATTAATTTATATAAGGATTTACAAAAATAAATAAATATTGCAAAACTTTTTTTTTGTGGTCATAAATTATGACCCCCGTAACATTGACCATGGCCCCGGTAAAAATGAAGGAAATGAAAATGGAAATGACCCAAGCTCCATAGCCACCACGGCTTTGCCAATATGTATACATACCTACTCGTAAATACGGGCATTGTTTGCAACAAAAGAAATTCGCTTTTCCACTTTCAGTTGCTTTTGTAATCGTACTACAATATACATATACAAACGCTTATAATACATATCTGCATATGTATGTATGTATGTACATAGTTGTTGATTTTTGCAGGGGCAATGCAATTGATGGCCAGCGCTAAAGGCGAAGATTATAAGGAACACAAAAGATCGGTCGTTGGATCTGCGCAAATTGGGTAGACATACATATGTACATATATATGATGGAGTTAAAACCTGTGAGTAAATTGTTAAAGCGAGGTGAAGAAGAAGAAGAAGGGGAATGCAAACTTTAGCGATTCGAGCAATGCAGCAGAAGTCATTGCGGCAGTTACAGTAAATTAAAAACTACGGTGGAGGTCGCTAAAATTTTTATGTAAGTTGGTTGGTTGTGACGGCAGCCACCACATTCACACGCCGCGGATTGACTCCAATGCAATTGTTGGCATTGAGATGCTCTGCTGGGGTAACATGTTGTGTTGCCCTATGCACACACACACACACACACACACTCAGTAACTGGCATACTGGCCATGGTCAACAACAGCTATGCAAACAGAGTCGGCGGCATTCTTAAGAGCCGCACAGTTGCAAAAATTGTCGCCAACAATTCGCCGGCAGTTGTTGATTTTGTTGAAGTGAGTGCGTACGCACTTACAAGTGTTGTTGTTGTTATTATAGTTGTGGTTTTAACAGCACTATTGCGATTTTTATTAAGTTGCGTCCACGATGATCACATACTGGTCGAGGACGCGAGAGTGGGCGGGTAGGAGAAGGAGGCTGCTCTTTACCACTTACCTTACTTACGTATGCCTTGTGAACGTTGCAGGAGAGCAAATATTGAAATGAAATGTAATGAAATTTATTTCACAGCAACTATACGCCGATACGCCGAAGCCAAAAAGGATAAAACAAATCAATGAGTGCCAAACAAAGTCGAAGTTAAAATCGACCCTGAGGCTGCCTAAAAGTGGCATTATCCGCAACTTCTGTAAATGTGTTGTTCCCTTTACCTTTTCGCCTACAATGCATTGCAATGACAGACGACGCAGCAGTAGCGGCTAGTGGCAGGCAGCAGTACTCGTAAAATACCAACGGCTCATGCCACAAATAGTTTTGGCGAATTTAAAAATTTTCAATTGTCCTCCGCTTGTATGGCACTTTGCCGCCGGTCTGCATACAAACAATTCTCCTTCTGCCCCTACAGCATTACAATCAATGTTGTGCACAACAAAGCAATTGTTTGTTGTATTCGACCGTTGAATTAAAAGCCAATGAATACCTTGCGATTGTTACGTTCTGCTTCATTGTATATTTTCGAATTTTTACCAATTGAATGAACACTTGTCTCTTCCTATTGCCAAAACGAAAGCGAGCAGACCAACATCAGTGTAAATTAATGGGCCCTGTAGGATTTTTTTTGTCACAAAAAGGATTTATTAAAAGATCTATTAGCTTTTCCTCTCCAATGTTCTTGGTTTTTTACTCGAAGGATCACCGAAATAGATGGCCCAACTAATATCGAGCTAACTAAATAACACTAGTTACTTTTACTTAAATACCTTTGAAGTTGACATTGGGAGCAAAGCGAATAAACAACTGTTGGCCAGATATTTTCCATAAAACACTAACTAAATGTCCACACAAAACATAAATTTTATAAGAAATCTTGGAAGAAATGCTTCTCCCTACAACACTGGAATCTGAGTACTTGCAGATAGTCGGGAAATATTTGTTAATTATCTAGCTGAGGCGAACAGTGGACACCAGACAAGCAAAACTGTGGGGCTATTCGCAAATTAGCGACAAAAAATATCGCAACCTTGCAGAATTCATAAAACACGTCGGAAACTTAAAATAGCGATCTTGCGAAGGTCCGTTGTTGAAGGGAAGTTTATAGCACATCCAGCCTAATTAACTAGAGAACGTAAGGAGTTGCGATAACTCGTAATTGTTCGATAAGAAACGTCTAGATTTGCCAGGAATGTTTAATAGAATAAATTAGTGAACCCGCATGGCGTTAAAACGCCAAAATTAAGTTTAACTTTTTAAACGGGATGAAACATTATTCAAAATCCCTAAAAATTTTCCAAAAGTTTCATATAAAGACATTTCTGAGTGAAGAGAGATGTCGCATGGTGTCGGTTTTTCTTTTCATAAAATTTCTAACCACCGTATACCGCTAAAAAGTGTGTTTTAATGTTTGGTATGAGAATTTAAGCATGAGAACGAAACCCAAAGAAAAAAAAATTTTGTTGACCGGTGTAATTAATATTTGAGTTTTAATTTTCTGTTCAAAGGTAATTATTATTACTTGATTTTAATTTTTTCGATAAAAAATAATGATTATTTATTTTATTTTATTTTTTCACTTAAGATGATCATTAGATTAGAACGTGATTTCCGTCGTATCTTTTCTTTTCAGAGGTAGCGACACCCTAATAAAAGGAAAAAATTTATTTTATAAATAATCATTATTTTTAAGAGGAAAAATAAAACTCAATAATAATTAGTATTTGTGATCGAAAAAATAGAAATCAAATAATAATCACTTCCGTTGAGCGATAAAATAAAAATCAATAACAATTATTATTTTTGAGCGAAAAACATAAAAATCATAAAATAATAATTAAATGCTGATTTAAATTATTTTACTCATAATGATTACCGTCCCCGGTTGAAATTTAAAATGGCAAATGTTCCGAACAAAATTGTGTAATTTTAAAATTTAACAGGCTGATAAATTTAAAATTGTTTGGTGCAACTGGGCATTGATTTTTTTTTTCTAGAAAATCTCCCTGATGGGTCACACAACCCATACTGAACCTGCAGGTGCTTTACACCATACTCTTTCATGAGTTCAAGGCTCATTGAAGTTTTACGTACGTATCATGCGACAAGCTCTTAGCAGCAGCAGCGGCAGTAGCTAGCTACATATCATTATCCATCACCACTTGTAAGCGATCCATCTCAGCAGCATAGTGAGTTGTTAAGTCACCGTTAAAGTTTTCGAAACATTCACGGAATTTAGACAATTATTCGCGGGTCGCTCATTGCCAAACTAACCAACAGAGCCAGGAAACTCGAAGAAAAACAAAAGAAAGAACTAAAAATAAAATTCGAATTCACTATGCAGGAAGAGTAGAAAAACTAAGCAAAAAAAATTTTTTTTAATTCGTTGGAAAAGAATTGCAATTGTGCGCTGGTGTAGAAAAGTCGTATGTTTGTTTGTACATACGTATGTGTGCAAATATACGAGTATTTTGAAGGCAATAATGAGCATTTGGGCAAATGCGTGAGTTGGTTAAAAATTCAATTGCTTTGTTGCGCAGACAAAGTCAAGCAGACGTAGTACTATGTATGTATGTATGTATATACGTCTAAGCACACACGCAGCTACAATGTATGTGGACTATAGTGCGATACATATATCAACAAACGTGGGTGCATGCATGCATGCATTTCTCAGTTCCTTAGTTGCGGTGTGGCTCGCGGTGCGTGGTTCGTGAAGTGCTTTCAAATCATTTCAAATTTGCGGCTCCCAAGCCGCCACTCGCCACTCCCCTTCTTCGCAAACACAACAACAACTGGTAGGTATTTGCGAATTTTGCGATGCTTTCGCGTGGAAACTACTCG
>NW_023458566.1:1245012-1267220 GCF_013731165.1 Rhagoletis pomonella | reverse complement strand
ATACTAATGCATGAAAATCCTAACCTCAAAAAAATCACCCGTTACATACATAGGTACCACGTCTGCTTAACTTTGTCTGCGCAACAAAGCAATTGAATTTTTAACCAACTCACGCATTTGCCCAAATGCTCATTATTGCCTTCAAAATACTCGTATATTTGCACACATATGTACATATGTATGTACAAACAAACATACGACTTTTCTACACCAGCGCGCAATTGCAATTCTTTTCCAACGAATTTTTTTTAATTTTTATTATTTTTTTTTGCTTAATTTTTCTACTCTTCCTGCATAGTGAATTCGAATTTTATTTTTATTTCTTTCTTTTTTTTTGTTCTTCGAGTTTCCTGGCTCTGTTGGTTAGTTTGGCAATGAGCGACCCGCGAATAATTGTCTAAATTCCGTGAATGTTTCGAAAACTTTAACGGTGACTTAACAACTCACTATGCTACTGAGATGGATCGCTTACAAGTGGTGATGGATAATGATATGTAGCTAGCTACTGCCGCTGCTGCTGCTAAGAGCTTGTCGCATGATACGTACGTAAAACTTCAATGAGCCTTGACCTCATGAAAGAGTGTGGTGTAAAACACCTGCAGGTTCAGTATGGGTTGTGTGACCCAACAGGAAGATTTTCTAAAAAAAAAAAAATAAAATCAATGCCCAATTGCACCAAACCATTTTAAATTTATCAGCCTGTTAAAATTTAAAATTACACAATTTTGTTCGGAACATTTGAAATTTAAAATTTTAACCGGGGACGGTAATCATTATGAGTAAAATAATTTAAATCAGCATTTAATCATTATTTTATGATTTTTATGTTTCTCGCTCAAAAATAATAATTATTATTGATTTTTATTTTTTCGCTCAACGGAAATGATTATTATTTGATTTCTATTTTTTCGATCACAAATACTAATTATTATTGAGTTTTATTTTTCCTCTTAAAAATAATGATTATTTATAAAATAAATTGTTTCCTTTTATTAGGGTGTCGCTACCTCTGAAAAGAAAAGATACGACGGAAATCACGTTCTAATCTAATGATCATGTTAAGTGAAAAAATAAAACTCAATAGTAATTATTATCTTTGAGCGAAAAAATCTTAAAATAATCATTATTTTTTATCGAAAACATTAAAATCAAGTAATAATAATTACCTTTGAACAAAAAATTAAAACTCAAATATTAATTACACCGGTCAACAAAATTTTTTTTTCTTTGGGTTTCGTTCTTATGCTTAAATTCCCATACCAAACATTAAAACACACTTGAATTTTTATTTTTAGTTCTTAAAATATTCACTTTTAGACATTTTTGAAGCTACAACTTTTTAGCGGTATAGGGTGGTTAGAAATTTTATGAAAAGAAAAACCGACACCATGCGACATCTCTCTTCACTCAGAAATGTCTTTATACGAAACTTTTGGAAAATTTTTTGGGATTTTGAATAGGGTTTCATCCCGTTTAAAAAGTTAAACTTAATTTTGTTGGGTTTTAACGCCATGCGGGTTCACTAGTTTATTCTATTAAACATTCCTGGTAAATCTAGACGTTTCTTATCGAACATTTACGAGTTATCGCAACTCCTTACGTTCTCTAGTTAATTGGTCTGCATGTCCTAACCACATCTCTTCAACAACGGACCTTCGCAAGATCGCTATTTCAAGTTGCCGACGTATTTTATGAATTCTGCAAGGTTGCGATATTTTTTGTCGCTAATTTGCGAATAGCCCCACAGTTTTGCTTGTCTGGTGTCCACTGACTCAGATTCCAGTGTTGCAGTGAGCATCATTTTTTCCAAGTGGTCAATGGCCCAATTCATCGAAAAACTATACTTTAGATTTCTTATAAGATTTATGTTTTGTGTAGACATTAATGTTTTATGGAAAAGATGTGGCCAACAGTAGTTTATGCCCTTTGCTCCTAATGTCAACTTCAAAGGTACATATTTAGGTAAAAGTAACTAATGTTATTTAGTTAACTCGATATTAGTTTAGCCATCTATTTCGGTGAACCTTAGAGTAAAACCAAGGACACTGAAGAGGAAAAACTAATAGATATTTTACTGAATACTTTTTGTGACACAAAAAATCCTACAGGGCCCATTAATTTACACTGCTGTTGGTCTGCTCGCTTTCGTTTTGGCAATAGGAAGAGACAAGTGTTCATTCAATTGGTAAAAATTCGAAAATATACAATGAAGCAGAACGTAACAATCGCAAGGTATTCATTGGCTTTTAATTCAACGGTCGAATACAACAAACAATTGCTTTGTTGTGCACAACATTGATTGTAAGGCTGTAGGGGCAGAAGGAGAATTGTTTGTATGCAGACCGGCGGCAAAGTGCCATACAAGCGGAGGACAATTGAAAATTTTTAAATTCGCCAAAACTATTTGTGGCATGAGCCGTTGGTATTTTACGAGTACTGCTGCCTGCCACTAGCCGCTACTGCTGCGTCGTCTGTCATTGCAATGCATTGTAGGCGAAAAGGTAAAAGGAACAACACATTTACAGAAGTTGCGGATAATGCCACTTTTAGGCAGCCTCAGGGTCGATTTTAACTTCGATTTTGTTTGGCACTCATTGAGTGTTTTACCCTTTTTGGCTTCGGCGTATCGGCGTATAGTTGCTGTGAAATAAATTTCATTACATTTCATTTCAATATTTGCTCTCCTGCAACGTCCACAAGGCATATGTAAGTAAGGTAAGTGGTAAAGAGCAGCCTCCTTCTCCTACCCGCCCTCTCCCGCGCCATCGACCAGTAAGATCATCGTGGACGCAACTTAATAAAAATCGCAATAGTGCTGTTAAAACCACAACTATAATAACAACAACAACACTTGTAAGTGCGTATGCACTCACTTAAACAAAATCAACAACTGCCGGCGAATTGTTGGCGACAATTTTTGCAACTGTGCGGCTCTTAAGAATGCCGCCGACTCTGTTTGCATAGCTGTTGTTGACCATGGCCAGTATGCCAGTGACCGAGTGTGTGTGTCTGCGTGTGTGTGTGCATAGGGCAACACAACATGTTGCCCCAGCAGAGCATCTCAATGCCAACAATTGCATTGGAGTCAATCCGCGGCGTGTGAATGTGGTGGCTTCCTTCACAGCCAACCAACTTACATAAAAATTTTAGCGACCTCCACCGTAGTTTTTAATTTACTGCAACTGCCGCAATGACTTCTGCTGCATTGCTCGAATCGCTAAAGTTTGCATTGCCCTTCTTCTTCTTCTTCACCTCGCTTTAACAATTTACTCACAGGTTTTAACTCCATCATATATATGTATGTATGCCTACCCAATTTGCGCAGATCCAACGACCGATCTTTTGTGTTCCTTATAATCTTCGCCTTTAGCGCTGGCCATCAATTGCATTGCCCCTGCAAAAATCAACAGCTATGTATATACATACATATGCAGATATGTATTATAAGCGTTTGTATATGTATATTGTAGTACGATTACAAAAGCAACTGAAAGTGGAAAAGCGAATTTCTTTTGTTGTAAACAATGCCCGTATTTACGAGTAGGTATGTATACATATTGGCATAGCCGTGGTGGCTATGGAGCTTGGGTCATTTCCATTTTCACTTCTTTCGTTTTTGGCGGGGCCATGGTCAATGTTACGGGGGTCATAATTTATGACCACAAAAAAAAAGTTTTGCAATATTTATTTATTTTTGTAAATCCTTATGTAGTTTATCATCCTCTGACTGGAGTACCTGCAAAAGAAAGTGATTCTTTGCAATAAATTTTGAGTTTCGAATTGGAAAACAAAGGATGATTAACATTAATTCTAGCATATACATAAATACTTACGTAAAGTAGAGTAGTAGACAAATACATAGCTAGAAAATGCACTTGTCTTTTGTAACTATTCTAGTAATGAGCCAAATCAACAAATTTTATAATATTTGTCTGTCTGTCTGTATGTTCGTACGCGCATCACTCGAAAACTATTAAACATTAAATTGAATTAAGCTTTCACCGATGTATTGCTAGAGGCCCACTTAAAATATAGAAGGAAAAAAATAGAGAGTTGCCACATGTTTGAAAATTCTGAATTAATTCAGTTGATAAGATTATAAATTAAAATAAAATATTGCAATATGGGCATCAAACTGAAGAGATTTAGGATTTAGTTTACTTCAAAATTTGTATTTGTAGATTTGTAGACCCACCACGTTTAAACTAACTAATTAAGGGTACGCACCTGGAATTGGCCATTCTTAGGGCTCTTAGGGGGAAAATGCCTTGACCCGGCTGGTTGATGTTCTCGACTGACTTAGGCAGACATCAGAGCCATCGAAGCGCAGGATCTAACTAGCGACATTTACTATTAGCTGCAGCGTAAAAGAGCACTGATTCGATGTTGAATTTGTGGTTGACAAGTATTGTAATTCACCTGATGGTCGAACATCCGTATCAAAATGAGGATATTCAGGTCCAGTAATACCTCTCCTATGCACACTTGGAGTGAACCTACGATGACTAAATATCCCCAGGGCGATTTCATTGCCAGAGTGAGTAACGAAGAGGTCTTTGTTCCAATGTCGACTGCCATGAAATGCCCGATAACTGATAGAAGCTAACCGACTTCGCCGGGGCTTATCGTAGTATGTAGCAGTAGATTCCTGCTTTCGATGTTTTAGGCGTACGATCCGAGAACCAAAAGTCGGCCCTTACCAGCCAAGACACGCACACGTCTCTGTGCAGCAAAAAATGTGCATCTCCCCAGGCAATGAAAGCTCATTGTCGAAAGGCTACAATCACAACAGACGGCGCGATTATTCGCCACTCGAGAGCCCCCTTCTGCAAACCGACCCTCTCCTTATGTACCGAAGTCGAAAAAGTGCTAAGACGCAACGGGATTTATATGGCACCGATATAGAGAGATGAAGAGGGAGACGAAATGCGTTTGCGAGGCCTGAAACCGTTGCGCAAAGAGCTTTAAAAGCTGACCGATAGAAAAAACTCCAGAAAATTCCACCAGAAAGTTAGGCGACTTACGAAAGATTTCAATACTCCTCTAAAACAACCACGGCGACCTAGTGACCGATGTCCAGAGCCTACTTCCATCCCGAGTTTGCGTAGGTGATCTGAAATGACCTGTTCGAATTTTTAATTTGTTCGTTGGGAGGTTAATGAGGTTATCATATATGTTCCTATTGTAGCCTTACAATAGCTTCTTTGACTGGCGCTTCGCGATAGCTTGGTTTCAAAGCAGTTCACTGTTTATTCTTTTTTCTCTCCTAAGATCTTCTCTTATGATATTTGGTCTTATTCCAGATAAGGTCCGGGTCCTATTTTTGTTGTTGCTTCTGCCTGCCTCTTCATTTCTGACTTTGGTGCCCAGGACCCAAATCAGGAAGACCTTTTTGTTTGCTGCTAAGGCGTTTAGGCGCTTGAGAGCCAGTGCAGACATCAAGTCATGAGAATGGAAAGCTCTTACACCGCTTACTATTAGGATGTTTTCGTTGCGATATTTTCGCTGGAGATTAATCTTTGGGCACAAACTGAAGGCGTAAACCAAGGCTTGGAATATGCTATCGAGTCGGCTCATGGGTTCAAATATGGCAGCTCTAATGCCCTTGGATGTTTTTGAGCCGTCTGCGTATCAAATTAGAGGATGCAGATGGAAGGTCCTACTGAAAGGTAACAGCGCTGAAAGTAGTCGAAAAGATGAATGCGAGCCCACATCTAAGGACTACGAAAATGATGTCCCATCGCCTGATTGTGACAAGGTATGAATAGAAATTACGCAGCTGAAAAACAACAATGCTGCCGGAGCTGACGCACCACAAGCTGAGCTATTCAAGTACGACGGCGAAGAGTGGTATGCTGTATGCAATGTCTTTTTTAAGTATGTTCGGAGCAAACCACAAAAAGGCGACCCCGCGGTATGCGTTAACTACCACGTGATCAGCCTTATGAGCTGAATCTCATTTTGATTTCACTGGCAAACTTATATAGCAGTGGAGCAATACCTCCAAATGCGCCAGTATCAACGAGGTATCAGATATCTATCATACGACTTTTAACTGGCGTACTGCCAATAACATCAATATCTTCGATCTCAACAACTGCATAGTTTATTCCGCGTTTTCTAAGTTGGATACGGATGGAAAGCCAGCTAGAAAAGTCACAATCAATTATGACGCGAAAATTTTCTCGGGTGAATTTCACAGCCTTCTTATTCTTGTTCGACGTCATCCGTATTTCAAGGCCATATCAAAGGGATTGTATGATGATGCGGTTCTTATTCTATGAGAGATTGCCCTGCTTTTAAATTGACTCCCAAGCTTAAAGTAAAAACTGCAAAGTGACAGCCTTAAACAATATGTTTTAAACACATTTTATTCAAAAAGGACTTTTTCAAAATTATAATTCAGCAGGGTCTATTAAAATTCCATTGCAGAGGAAGTATGTTTAGATATGTTTCCGTAATACCAGCCAGACAAATCTATATCTAAATACATAATACCTATGTATGTGCATTAGGGTGGGCCAAAAATGTATGAAAAAAAGTAAAGTCGGAAATTTTATGATCTCACCCTCTCGGATTCTTCTATACCGAAAAATACTTTTTATTTTGAAATCAAAAAATATTTAGAGGTTGCTCAAAGCGCTCAAAGTTTTCTATATATTTTATATGGGAAAAAATCAACCTTTTCGTAGAAATGTTATAGAATTCTTAAAAAAAATATTTTTCGGTCAGAAAACTCTGCTTCTCTGCAGGAGGTTACCTATAATAATACCCAGTTGTTTGTTTAGTTATTTTTTCATAGTAACTATAATTTATAGATCCGCCAAAAACCCCCAAAAACCCCAGAAAAGACAATGGGGACACCAATAAAATATCGTTACTTTAAAAAAATGGTTAAATAGCAGAGAAGCACAGTTTTCCGATCGAAAAATATTGATTTCTAAAAATTCTATACCATTTCTATGAAAAGTTGTTTTTTTTTCATATAAAATGCATGTCAAACTTTGAGCGCTTTGAGCGACCTCTAAATATTTTTTGATTTTAAAATAAAAATAGGGCTAGATATATTTTTTCGATATAGAACAATCCTAGGGGGTGAGAGCATTAAAATTCCGAATATACTTTTTTTCGGACCATCCTAATATACGTACACATTTACTTGCATAGTTATAATTAAAAGATAAACCTTTCCACTCTATGCCACTAATGAGTTCTAAACCATGTATACGCAAGCAATTAATGCAAAATTTATAAATAAATTTTCTATGTAAACTGTTGATGAAATCAATACGAATTAATTAAACGTGCAGAAAGTGCACGGTGCATTGTTGTTGCCGCTAATGATGTTTGGCACTTGCTGCCAAAAAGTTGCAAGCAATCGCTGTTGTGTAGCAATGTGGCATTGTGACGTTGTTGGTTCGGTTATATTTATGGGTGGATATTGTTTGTTGCGCTTTGTTGCAAGGTGCAATCGGTGTGCGCGATATGTCAGCTAAAGTGCTGGCAGTTCAGATAGCCACAACGACGCGTTGGTAAACACTGCTGAAGGCAGCTATTTAAATATCAAATTAATTTATTACACGGCTATATGCAACCCCTTTCGCGATACATACAAATGTACATAGTACGTACATATGTAAATATTAACATTCATACATACATACCCCTTTGCTGGCACACGTGCGCTTCCGAAGTATGTATGTATGTATGTTGTGTTAGCTCATGTGCATGCAGATGTTTGCACCGACCTCGCTGGCATCATTTACATGTGTGATTACATTCATGCAAACATATGCATGGCGATGTTATTACCTCGCTTAAGTGCATGTGTGTGTGTGTGTGGTTATTAAAGGAATGGAGAGAAACTAATTAATAAATTAATTACACCACCACATCGACTTTCTGCATTTTTAGTTGAAGCTGACTGCATTCAAGTGGCTTCGATAGGCAAATTTTGTTTGTGTATTTGGTGGCACGCATGCGTGAATGGCTTCGCTGACGGCAGCATTTTTTCCACTGTTTAAGCACATCAAGGTAGATATGTGCTATGCTTAGGTATGTAGATATGTATATGTATATGCAACTACCTTAAATACTTGCGGTTACGGTTGACTATAAATTATTAAAATAGCATTACCTAAATGAGTTTAAGCGCATATTTAGAAAACGAGGAAGTACAAGGGTGTGACAAAAATTACAGCTATTTTCGCGTCAAGTATCCCTAAGGGCTTAGTAAATTTTGCTTAGGTTCACTCCAGCCCGCTTTCAATGAACGTCTTTCAACCATTTTACCTAATAAAAACCAAAGAAGTTTGCAGCCGGTTATCTGAAATTGAAATTCGAGGGGGTTTCATCTCCTCTTCTATGGAGCTTAGTAGAGGATGAACCTCTGCAGCTTGTCTCTTGACAACGGTATCCGGTGCATGGTACTATTGATGACATAGACATTGCTGCTAAATGACAGTTTATGAGCATCCGCTGCGAATAGCTAAAATGGGTCTGAGATTAATGAAAGATGGTATGCAAGGTTAGGCCTCATAATTGATATATTCTAATTTCTAGGAAAAAAGTTCTCCCAGCATGAGGAAAATAACTTTGGTTTGGGTTACGGTGAACGGCGCCATCGATACCAAACTTCTTTCGAAGCTAAATTTAAATACATTGGAAGCATCAAAATAAGGGTACCTACTTCTAAGCGATAGCCAGGCGGCGCTAAAGGCTCTTCAATGATGTGAGATCAAATTATTATTGTTTCATGGTTTGGCAAACAATATAAGATCCAGCTTGCATGGTTACCGGCAGTCATAGCAATTGGTCCGAGCCCTTCCTGGGCATAGATGCCAATACCTTCAAGGAAGTGCCAAAGAAGGAGGGGAACGCATTGAGGCATCGTAACTGGCATAGTCCAGTATGACTGCGGCAGGCTAAGAGTTTACTGGGAGAATACAACATGGGAAGATTTCAACACCTAATAAACACACCAAAAGAGAAACTTAGAATGATCTAGTGATCTCTGTCGGTTCTAAAACTCATCCCGAGAGAGACACTAGTTCATATTCTCATTGAGTTTGATGCCGTTTATAGAAGACCTGAGGGATGTCTAGTATCAGTATGGCCACAGATTGAGAGCAGTCATTACCTATGTACCTCCGAAGGCGCTTTTGGGGTGGCAAGATTTAGAAGAAGCATTATGAAGAGTAGAGAATCTATGCTAGATCTCTAGGTCGCGGCACAAACCTTATTTTAATATCGATTTATCTGACGGCTAAACTATTAATATCCCACCATATGGCACAAAGATCTCTTATTTTTACGCCACCCTAGTAAATGTGAAAATTCCATACATTCTTCAATTAATACCGAACCTCTTATCTATCATAACCGCGGCATTACATAACTACATACATGCATACATATGCGCTCGCACAAAAGCGCCTGTGCACTAAGCGAACTGCTGGCGTAACAAATTTAATTAACCGTGGACGCCAGCGGCATTGTTACCCATACAATCAACTACTTACCTATGTATGTATGTACATCGTCCTCATATGCTTTCCGTACATACGTACATACATATTAGTTTGATCTCACTCCTATTTTGTGGTTGCGATAAAAGTCGTTGCAAGGAATTCAAGCCTGGCCTGGCATAATTCCACATTGACCCATTCGAAGTATGTATCGGTACTTTATTAATTAATTTACCAATTAAATTAACATGCAAATTACGCTCATACATAAGTATGAGTACGAAAAGGAATTTTTTCATATTTTACTTAATATAAATACTAAATATGTAAATAATTAATGACCCGAAAGGACTGCATGGAATTTCGACACTATATCTGAAAAATTTAATAACATTACCCACGTTGCATACTTGTTATTTATTAATTTAGTCGGTTGAATACCTAATTGAATGAACTGTGCATTCATTGTAGGTATTTGTTTTTTTTTTTTAATAATGAGAATAATATAATATAAATTTACATATACACCTATAAAAAATTTATGTATAAATTAAAAAAAAAAAATTGTGGAAAATGCAAAGTCCTGAAATCCAATCAAATTGTTGTAACTAAAAAACTTTGCGAAGTTAGTCAATTTCACGGCTCTTCTTTTCTCGGTTGATTGAATGTCCTATGCACTAATAAATACATACATATGTATGTATGTATACTCGGATACTCACCTTGGTGTAGCCATGATCAAGTATGTATGTACCATGCTTTGACGAAAGTTCAACGATGGTTGCCATATCTACTTAAGTGGGAAACAAACTGTCTTGTCAATACTTAAGCTTGTTAATAAGGCAACGTCTCTTACTTCTTCACTGGCTCTTTAGCCGCTTAATCGATTTAGAGCGAGTTCAGAAAGTTCAAGAACCAAGAACCTCAGACCGATATTCCTACATAGAATAACGCTCGCTTAATAACATCAAAGCGGCAACGATTAAACAGCTTAAGTGCCTTGCAACATAAATCGAGTGGGGTGAATAAATTTCAGGGGTAGAAGAATAAAATTCAAGAAGTTTTTACGCAGAGGAAACAAATCTATTTTGTTCGCGGGTTTGAAAATTTCGACCCTGACCACGCCAAATATGGCAGGGGCTAGGGAATCAACTATTAATTTGGTGCAGCAGTACAGAGGATCAATACCCCGAAATCAGCCTAAATAAGATTCCCTTGGTAAAGACTAAGCAGTCATATTATCTAACGATGAATTACACTGCGAATTCAACGTCAGAAAAAAAGGATTCGCAAAGCAAAAAAAAAACAAAATACTCTGGTAATTTCACCATCGGAAAGCATTCTGAATTGGAGTTAAAGATTGGTGTATGAAAGCGATTACTGTTTATTTCTTTGCATGGTTCTAAGTTCGCAAACATCAAGTCAAATTCATAATGGCTTCTGTAGGAGCTGACGGAAGGAGCAGGTAGAAAAGGGTAGTGGCCAAACAGTTGGTAGATATTTTAGTGAACACCACAATCGTTTTTCGGTTTGGGCCGAGAGAACCTGGTTAGTCTCCATCCAATCCCATATTCCACATTAAATGTGTGCCAATCTCATGACAGCTATAATATATGTACGTCACAAACTGTTTAATTAATGCAGCTCCGATTGATCATCGCATTTCCTTACTGTCGTATTCCAAGCACAACCCATTGCTGCTATGGCTCTATAAAGAATCACTTTTATACAGCGAGCCGCTTGTTCCAAGACCGTCGCACATTCGCAGTTGCACCTATTGCTAAACAGGGTAGGTGTGACCCATATATCCACTAGGGTTGATTATCGCATCTCACACATTGGTTGCTCACGTTGTTCAGAGTGCGCAAATGGTGTCGGTGTCGTGCAACTTCAGTTTCATAGCCAGGAGAAGAGCCATATCCCGTTGCAATCTAGTTGGTATATATTTACAGGCAATTGTGGCAACTGTCTTTAAACTCACCACAGTCTTTCGAAAGTCTTTCCTAAGAAAATTGTCAATTCTGGCAACTATCTTAAAAGATCTTTACTGTCTTCCGAAAGACTAAGAAAGACCTGCTAACGAGGGGTTTAGTGTTTGTGCGTAGAGGGCAAAGTGAAGGTTGCATTTTTCGGTGGAAACGAAATCGGCAAAAATGAAAATTAAATTGAAAAAGAAGCAAAATATAAAACATTTATGAAACAAGTTTCTAAAAATTAAATGATATTAAAAAATATCCTCTTTTTAAAACAATAAAATGTATAAATTAAAAACGAAAAATAGTAAAAAAGAAAAATTTAAATAAGTTCATAACATCAAATGAAATTAAAAAGTATGGTTATCTGTTTAAAATATTATAATCGTAAAATTAAATGAAGTTAAAACATTTTTTCTCTTTAAAATAACATAATCTAAAAGCTAAATTGAAAAAACCAAAACAAAATTTATAAAAGAAGAAAGAATATGAGTTTATAAAAAATTAAATTAAAAAATAATTTTCTTTGAACCTTTGAATTAAAAAAATTTAAATTAAAAAAAGAATGAAAATTAAGAAATTTTATAAAATAAATGAAGTTAAAGCATTCCCTTTTCACTTTAAAATAAATTAATCTTAAAATGAAGTGTTTGTTTTTTTAATTTAAGGAAAAGGACACTAAAAACAAAAAATTATAACTAAAAAATTAAATAAGCTCATAAGATTAAATGGCATTAAAAAAATTCTTTGCTCTTTAAAATAATATAATCTTAAAATTAAAATTAAAAAAAGAAAAAATTTAATGATATTGAAAAAAGAAAAACGAAATTAGTTCGAAAAACCTAATTAAGAAAAAACTATTTTGTTTTTTTGAAAACCATCTAAAATTTAAAAAATAAAATAAAACAAAAAAATAAAACTTATAAAAAAAGAAAAAGTGTAAGTTTATAAGAAGTCAAATGATATTTAAAAAAATATTTTTTTTTTTAACAAAAAATTAAAAAAATAAGTGTCTAAAAATTAAATGAATTAAGAAAAAATATGTTTCTTGTTAAAACAAGTCAAAAAAGAGAAAGTTCCATGTGGAAATTAACTTAATGACTATTTTTTTTAAATGTAATGACACGATTTATTTTTAATGCCCGACTTAGTCATTTGTGTTTATATCCATTTAATGTCTAGTGGAAATCCAGCATTAGGCGGAATTGCCTGTTCTTTTACGAATCTTCTGAAGTGATGTCTGTAATAAACCCTTCGGCATGAAAACAAAACTCAAAGAACTCAAAACCTCATTATATTATTTGGGGGAATCGCATAACCTAACTTTAGCCGCCCATTGATAAATTTTTTGTTATTATTATACATAACTATTTAGATAGAATTTTCCAGAGTCATATCAGAAGCGGCTAAAAAGTTTTCTATCATCTTCATACTGGCAAATATGTTCATACAGTTTTTATATTTAAACCATGTTGTTTAAAATTTTTTATCAATTCCATGACTAATCTATGTATGTAGGTTTCGCGGTCAGTGCTCGGCATGATTAACTCGTCGTACTCCGCATTTTGTCATTCACTTAACGAATTTAATGAGAATTCGTGTGGTATTTGAGTAAACAAGAAATCACCGATGATTTCAACTTTGCGCCTGAACTAAACTTGGCAGACGACAAAAGAATAAATATCATCAAACAGTTGCTATGTATATCTGCACAATATACAACAGGATGTGTGTATGTATGTAAGTATGTAGATAGTATGCATGGGTCCCAGCCAATCAAGGTAAGAAAGCCACCAAATGGTTGGCAGGAAGAGATTACATATATGGGAATCAAAAATACGCTAAGAAAAAAATTTGCAAAGGAAAGGAAATGCTCTTGTAGACTTTGCTGTTTTAGATGTTTGTTATTTTCGTTGTTGTTGTTGTTGCTGTTGTTTTGATGACAATGCGCGAGTATGTCACACAACTCACGACACAATTGGCGAACATGACAACAAATAAAACAGATCGAAATCAAAACAGCGTTAGTTAACATGCCACCATAGCCATGCCACAGCTAAGGCAACAACAACAAAAAATAACAAGCAGAATAACACCACCTCCACATGGAGGAAACGCCAAAAGCGCTGAAGTGCACAGTTAGTATGTCTTATAATACAAATACTACTTAGGTATACATATACATACATACTATCTAGATGTACCCTGTGGGGAAAATCTCTAGTTCTGAACTGGGGCGCTTCTAGAACATTTAGACCCAGTACAGTTTCGCGATAAATCTCTTTTGCATGAAATCAGCTGGCGAATTTAACATGGCGATGTCCTAGGAAGTGTCAATTGCCCCCCGCTGCATCTCTTTTTCGATAGTTCCGAACTAGTCCTAAATTCTGTAGTTCCGAAATCGAAAGACGAAAGAAAAAAGTATCATGATTTTTCAATCTTTTTGGTTCTTCCGTGTGTGCAATTTTAGGTTATTTCGGAAGAAATGTATTTTCAATTTGAAATTAAATTTGTTTGAATGATTGTAAGAAATGTACGTTTACATATCTTTAGCTGTAGCTGAGTTTGCAGAGGTGCTCGCTGTTATTTCTTAGATTCCAGACGGTCCCAAGATGTTGAAATGTTAACACGAATTTTAGTTTTGTATTACCAAGCTATGAAAAAGCATCTGCGAAGCGCAGAATAGAAGCGTATTTGAGCGAAAAATCCGCCGAACACATATCTATGTAAAGTAAACAAGCCCCCCGCTGCATCCCTTATTCGATAGTTCCGAATTAGTTCTAAATTCTACAAATAAGATCTAGTTCGTTCTGCATCCCTTTTTCTATAGTTCCGAACCATTTCTAAATTCGTCACTTTAGATATCGATTTCTAGTGAAAAAACTGAAATAAATTAGTGTTTTAAAAGTACCACTTTTCTCCGATTTTGGGCTGGTGGGGATTTAGTTCATATCGGACTAGTTCGTTTTTGGCGATAAAGACCTAGTACGGAACTAGAAATTTGATTCACTAGTCCGCGGTTTCCCTGCAGGGTAGTATGTCCGAGACGTATGCACCCATAAATATACATATATACACATATAGTATATATACAAACCAGCATATAGCTTCAAGTACTCTTGTATGTGCACTTCGATGGAAATTATTCATAAGCGAGTGAGTACCGCAACAGCGGGACGGACAGGCGAGCAAATAAACAAACAATGGCTCAGGAATGACAGCGAGGCTGGCAACAAAGCAGCGCACCCACTACTGAGGATACACAAACATACATACTTACATAAGTACCATACTAGCCAAACAATAAGGATGCAGACTCCAGCAGTGTCGATAACAAAGATCGCGCAGGAAAGGTATTTATTCGGTGTTGCAGTGAGTGGCGGGTGGTGGCGAGTGTGTAAAGACGAAGGCGATGGCAAAGGCGACTGATTGTCAAGCAAATCAGCGCGAAAGCTGCCAACTGAGTTGCCTCTGAGGAACCCCCCCTGCCCCCCATTACCGGCATCCAATCAAGGTGCCTAAAGAATGGTGCGGTGACAGGGTGTAGTCACGCCAATTGTAGACGGCAGCAGGTAAAATGTCGTGTGGTTTTATGACTTCATTAGCACCGCTGACATTAAGGGGCGCGCTCAAAGCAATTTGCATACACCCACTGGCGCAGGCGCGGGCGCATGATGGGGCAGTGTGGTGTGGAGCGGTACATTGGTGTGGGCAACGTGGTTGATGGCATTCGCGCTGCTCCATAATTTATTTAAATTAGAATGCACTAATTTTCGGAAAACATATTTCATATGACTCAACTTAAATACACTTAAGTTCATGTATGCACATACATACATACTTAGCAGATATTTATGGTGTTATGTATGGCTAGCGCATATGTATGTATGTGTATGGGTATCATGAAGGTACAAATTTTTGCCATGTATGATTAACACAGTTGATTGACCATTACCTTCCACTGCCATAATTATTAACACTGGTAAGCTTTCGTAGTCTGCACGATTCGGTGACATGCCGGTAACACCATCCCCGTAATGACGTTGCACGTGGTATGAGAAACGTGCATGCCAATCAGCATAGTTAGCGTTTCAGAATAAGCTCAAAAGTTAGCTAAAATGCGCGGACCTAAGATTAAGGCGTCTCTGGCGTTGTTCTTTTTTTTATCATTAAGTTTATTTGCGTGCAGAGGTGATCTGAGGGTTGGGAGTTTAGGATTGGTGAGAGCTTCCTAGTGACACATTATAAACTCTGCTTTTTCTTGTTTTTTTGCGCACAACGGGAATTGGTCAAAGCTTGCCTCGCCCAAGTCTAAAAACTTCTTCAGTACTCTGCAATTCCCAGTAAAAGGGTCAATAGTGACTAATCTTATGACATGTATTGGCTTCCTTGTCTTCTGTTTGTATATACATTAGGGTGGTCCGCAGATGTAGGAAGCAAATTTTTACATCGGATTTCCTAAGCCGAAAGCTAGCAGCAAGCAAGCTTTCAAAATATGAACGAAATCGGACCATAAATAATGTTTTTTTCAAATATATCGACTCCTGCGCCACCTATCGGATTAATTTATCTGTCGTATTGCGTTGTCAGCGGATTCAAGTCTTTAGGTCATGGTGAAGTTGGTCAAGAATTTATTGCAAGATTTGCCCGTAACAAACATACATATATACATACCAGGGATATTGCGAATATTTGCATTCGCGTTCGTTATGCGAATGGTTCGCGTCCTTTCACATATTCGCATCGACTTTCG
Source organism: Rhagoletis pomonella (assembly GCF_013731165.1). Classification (NCBI taxonomy): domain Eukaryota; kingdom Metazoa; phylum Arthropoda; class Insecta; order Diptera; family Tephritidae; genus Rhagoletis; species Rhagoletis pomonella. The sequence goes on along the minus strand of NW_023458566.1, from coordinate 1,251,027 downwards.
CGTTCGCTTTGGTTTCAGACCCTATCGTTTCCCCACCGCTGCTTTACAGACAGTAATGGCTTTCCTGGAGCGTTCCGTAAGGTTTCGCTTCGAGTTCAACTTCCTGTCGAGAATTAAGCCGAGGTATTGAAGGAAAAGTGTAAACAATGTTTCTCAACAATGTGGCTGAACAATGTTTCTTCATGTTCTTTTGCACCCAGCGGCCGTTTTTGGTAGAAAAAATTGCAAATTCAGATTCCTTGGACCCCGGAATCCCCCCAAAAGGCCTTTTGAAGGTATAAATATTTGCATTTAAATCAGTTTTTATAATGCTGCTTTGCAACCACCAACTTCAATTGAAAAAAACGCTCAAAATCATTAACTTGGGAAAACTGAGAAATTACGTTTCGATTTATAATCCAGACTTTCAGAAAACCCCTCTTTTTCAGTTATTCCCCAGCCGACTGCCTAACAGTGTAATCAGTTGGCCTCAGGCGTTTCATTAGTGGTGGCGTAGAAATTTGTCCAAGATTACCTTTCCTTGAAAACTTGCAAGACGTACTTGTAGGGCCGCCAAGATCCAGTTAATTTTGCTAGATTAGAGATCATTCTGCTGGTTCATCCCAGGCAGGCGATTTCCGAGTTCCACCATTTCGGGTATCCTTTTGCTTCCTGGACCTGTTTTTGGGTAGGCAGTTTTAAAAGCTATATCGCAGGCTGAGACAAGGTCCTTGGCAAGGACTACGGTTTCATAAATTATTTACGTTGAGTCCAGCTCATCGAAAAAAAACAGACCTTGCCCTTGACGATTTTCCATATTCACAACCGAAATTTGTTGGCAACTCTCCCGCACAAGATTCACAACCGATTTACATGCAATGCGGGTGCATAGCGAAAATCATTGTCACATTTTGTTAAGTGCAGATCGGTAAATGAAAGTCAATTTTGAATTGTTTTTTTGAACATTAAATTGAATTTCAAATCAGCAGCGACGACAACAACAGCAGCAACAAATTCAACTGAGCACGACAACGACAATTTGACTACAACGCCGGTGACGATGATCAACAAGAAACTGCAGTAGCTGTTCAATGCTGTTTCAAGCTACGACAAGCGTTAGATTGAGAGACCAACCGAGTGTTGCTCGAAGCCAAAACATCGCTGATGTGAATGAAGTTGTGGCAGTTGCACAGTTATCTTTTGAGCGAGCTGCAGCTGCTGCTGTTGCTGCCAAATCCACTGCAACAACGTCGCCGCGGCTGTCACATTCACCATCAAAAGCCAGCAAGCAGCAGCCACTCATGATGCTGCCGACGACGATGATGATGAAGACGTCCTACACACATCAGCAGTTGTGCATCTCTGCATGCAATTGAATTGCCATCACCAGCAAACCAGCGACCAGATCTCGACCAGGTGGAGTGTACAAGCCGCACTGTCGCGAGTACGAGTATGTTGTGGCGCGAAAGGAGACTTGGAGTACTTGGAACGTGGAAAGCTGATTTGGTCGAATGCATAGTTAAATCAGTGGCAAGCGAGACGACGGCGATGAATTAGTAAGTTGCCATGTCGTCATGTCACACGGCACGGCGGAGTGCAGGCACAATTTAATTTTGTCTAAGAGTGCCAGCGACGAGGATCAGCGACTCACTCATTTGCTTACCCAACTATTTTTTTAATGCAAAAAAAGCGCAAATAGCAAAAAGTGGCAAGCGTCTGATTAAATGGCAAAAAATTTAATTGACAAATCGTCATTTTGTAGTTGAAACACTACCGGGATTTCTATTTCTTTTTTTTGTTTTTATTGTTGCACAAAACATTTAAATAAAAATGTCTCTCGACGTGAGGAAATCATGATGTCTCATTTCGTTCAACTCACTCACGATCATTGGTTTGTGCAGTCGCTAATGGTTGGCAACTTGGTTGTGCACTAATTAATTGCTACGCCTGCGGCTGTTGCCGGTTGCTGTTGTTGCCGGTTGCTATTAGCAGTTGCCGGTTGCTTGCAACTCTTTTGCTTTAAAATTGCCTGCACATGATCGACTTTCGTCGGTCGCGTTTATATGTAGAAAGATATGTGTGTGTGTGCGCGCTGTGTTGCATATTGCGTGATCAATTGAAGCGTACGATCGGTTGGTGGCGTTGCACGAACGCCAACCGGCGCTCATTCACTCTGGCTGGCACTTGAAATATGTTTGCAACATAGGTATGTGTATGTGTGTGTGTGTGTACCTATATTTATTATGCATTTGCAGTAAGAGTGGGCAGCGCAAAGTGTCAACGTTTTCACTTGGAAAATACTTAATGAAAATACAGACATGCTTTATCGTTTTGATCTGTGAACGTGCAAAAGATCTTTTGATTGCTTAAAATCGCATAATTGCGAAATGAAATGTGAAGTAAATAAATTTTCGTTGACAAGTAATGACAGCTGAAAGTTCCCAATCATTTCCTGATTCGCACGTGTTGCATGATTTATCTAGATACGCGCAGTGCGTCGAATGTGTAATGCCGAAAGATAAGTGATCACTGATAAGAGGGTATGCTAAATGTTTACGGTATAAGAGTATAAAATACGAGCAGACCCGGCGAACTTCGTCACGCCCAAACAAATTTTGTTTTCTTATTGTTTCCTTCAGTAGCTCGTGCGTAGTTTTATCATCAGTAGTAGAAGTTTTAGATTGCAGTTCTCATCCTTTTTATATACAGTGGGACATCGTTTTGTACCCAAAATTTCCAAACCTTCGTTGGCCTTCTTCACTAGAGTTAGGCCTGCCAAGATTTTAGGACCTAGGACTCTCAACTTACCTTGCTTCGAGCGTGTTCCAATTGTCGTCTATCGGATTTCTAACACATTTTGCCGTTGTTCGGGGCAGCAGGTCATCTGCCTGTGTTTCTCCTCCGTAGGTTTGGATACGTGGATAAATCCCCTCCGTAGGTTTTTTTGATACTTAAATAACTCTTCAGTATCGTGTGGATATTTTATGGATTTGGCATTGTAGCGACCACAAAAAAAATGTTCTCCGCCTTCACCACAGACTGGATTCAGTCGATATCGCCAGGATGAGAGACATATCTTAATCACATAGACATATTTAACTCCGATCGTCGTAGCATTAATGTGGTTTACCCCATTAAACCAACCTGTCAAGGCGAACGAAGGCATTGGTCTGCCTGGATCGTCGCGCATTTTCCAAATCATTTGGCTTAACAGCTCCCTATCTGCAGATTCCCACCTTTCGGTGGACATCTGGCCATATGACGTACATCTAGTTTTTTGAATGCTACTTAAACGGGTTGATATGTTTTTCCTTCCACTTTGGTTTCTGACGACATTTGCGGGCCGATTTGTTTCCAAGCGTCTTATCCAATATTTGGAGCACAGCAAAAATTTGGTCAATGGTAGATTTTTCTGACCTAAGTCCACACTCACACTGAAGAGGTCAAATCGGTTGGTTTATTATACGCTCTTATCAGCTCTTCGCCGTCAGCTTTGAATAGCTCAAGCCTAGTAGTTTATAAACCCTTTCCTGGATTATGCTGATGTTAGCCTTATATTTTTCAATGATATCCAGAAATTATATACATACATAGATAGAGGCGCCATCACTCCCGGCACATATCGCTAAATCGTAGTCATTGTTTCGTCTGGCATTGGTTCAAATTTCTTATTGACGCTTCTTGAGCCAATCTCAACCTACCAAAAGGAAAATAACCCTGGCGTAGAGGTGGCAGGACACAGCACACTTAAATTACAATCGTGTGACTATGGTTCTTATTATGAGTTGCATTCGATTTTCGATCTTCGTTGGCTATGTTGTTGTTGTTGTTGCAGCGGCTACAACAACCCCGCCCAGATCGGTTAGTCACTCAATCGTTGTCATCAAGCTCTACTAGCGGTAGCCCCAGGAAGCGTGCAGCCTCTACGGAATCTGTCCATAGGGACAGGAGCGTTAGTGAGGTGGGATTCAGAGGGCATACGAAGAGATGCTGTGGGTCATGGGGCGACTCTCCGCATGCCGGGCATTCGAAGATGCTCTTTCGTTTAATCTGCTCAGGTATGAGTTCAACCTGCTGCAGTAACCAGAGCGCAGTTGGGCTATTATGGTTCGAGTCTCCCGAGGCTGATGAGGTTTTTTCTCGTCCACGTCTGGTGGTTGTGTGCCCAGAACAACATCCACAGGTCGGGAGTCTACATAACTCGAGACTGCCTCTCTGTGAATGCCGTTCAAAGCCTGTCGATAAGCTGTCAGGTCCAGAGGTTTTCTGATGAAGCTCTGGACCTCGTCCATCAGTTCGTAGAGATGCCTCCTGATGTTCCTGGGCGAAGGCCCTTCTGCAAGGAATTCTCTTTTTGGGTGACCACATCTGTGGCTCCCAACCAAAAACTGCTTACAGAGCATTGTGTTATGCTCCTTAACAGGGATTATGTGGCCCTAGTCGTGCAGGTGGCGTTGCGGCGACATCAAAAAGCATCCTGTCGCTGTCCTGAGTGCCGTGTTCTGGCAAGTCTGCAGCTTCATCCACTGCATCCTACTAGTCCCCGGTGACCACACGGGCGCTGCATAGCTCAGAACCGGCCGGCCAATTGCCTTGTACATTGCCAGTAATGTTTCTTTGTCTGTGCCCCAGGTGATGCCGGCTAGCGACTTGAGGACCTTGTTGCGGCTTTGTACTCTGTTGACAATTGCGGTTATATGCGCCGAGAAGGAGAGCAGACTATCGAAGATTACTCCCAGTATCTTGGGGTTCTTCACCGTCAGAATTTGTGTATCATCGATGTGAATTCCCAGTTCTAGTCTGACTTTCTTCGTCCAGGTGATAACAAGTGTGGCTGAGGATTTTGTAGGGGAGAGGGTTAGGCTCCGTGCAGTGAAGAAGCGAGAAAGCTCAGCAAGATAACCGTTTCCTTTCGAGCACAAGTCATCCATTCCACTCCCAGCCTGGCTTAGACAGGTCCAGTGCTACTAGAATGATTCTTTCACAGGGGCGGTTTCGGTTAAGGCCACGATTTAGATGCGTATTTATGGCGTTAAGTGCTGTTGTTGTGCTGTGCACTTTACTGAATCTATGCTAATGCTTCGCTGGAGTCACGTGGTTCGTAAAATACGGGAGTAGCAAGACCTCTAGTGCCTTCGCTACCGAGGACGGGAGGGTTATCGGACGACAAGACTCTGCTTTGTTGGCTGGTTTCCCCGGTTTGAGCTGTGAGACCACTCTCCCCATCTTCCAGATGTCTGGAATGACAAGAGTGGCCATTGACAGATTGAGGACCTCCGTTAGGTACGCTCCTCCGTTAGGTACGCTACTTTCAGCATCAACATGCATATTCCGTCGGCGTAAATTTCTTTGAAGGCTTTCGCATTCCCATTTATCTATTCCAATCATACATTACACATTCAGTTTTCTAAATTATGTTTGCAGTAACTGCGCCATTTGAAAGTGGAAGGCTTTTCTGGACCTCAAACCTGTTCTCATGAATGCAGCTTGTCCCACTAAGTTTTTCTTGATGTCGCATTTTGCTAATAACAGCCCGTCAGTGGGAGACGGTGTTAAGATTAAAGGAGAAAGTATTAAATACAAACCTTTTTGATGCGTATATATAATTTCCATCGCAGAGTCAATCAATATAAGAAATTAAAACACCAATTAAATTTAATTTTTTAAGATTCTTTTCTTTTAATTTATTTTACTTAGTTGAATTTTTAATAGCTTGTATTTGTATTTTCTTTTCAAGTATTTATTATTATTTAGATACATATATATATATGCAGTTTTATATTATATAAATATCGAATTAAATTTCATTTATGTATCTACTAAATAAGTATGTATGTACTTGTTTATGTATACAGGATTTATGTATGTAAGTACGTAAGTATGGTATGGTATGGTATCGTATGGTATGTAGTATTGTATGTATTTATGTATTTTATGTAACTAACTCACACAAGAAGGAAACATTTTCAGTTGCTGATAGTAGTAGTTTGCTTTAGTTGAAACATTAGATTGCTTTTTGTTTAACACTTTAAGTAC
>NW_023458566.1:1243128-1244912 GCF_013731165.1 Rhagoletis pomonella | reverse complement strand
GCTTTAGTTGAAACATTAGATTGCTTTTTGTTTAACACTTTAAGTACTTTTGTAGTTTGCTTTTGTTTCAATTTTTGTTTTTGTTTTTGCTGTTTTGTTTTTTGTTTTTTTTCTTAAGCTTTAGTTTTGTTTTTGTTTGTTTACTCTCTTGATATTTGCTATACACAACGCTTATGCTTTTTAAATGCTTTCGAATACTTTTAGTTTCATTATCGCTTGAAGATTTTCAGGAAAACTTTTTTATTTTTTTTTTATTTTTGCTTTTCATGAAAGCTTTAAACTTAATTGATTTGATTTGTAACTATTTATTGCACAAATGCATTTATGTATGTTTACTGGAATTATTCCAACGTCTTCAATAGCTGCTTTTGAGTGAAACAGTTTTGGTTTATAAATTCCTTTTTACAACGCTTTTTTTTTTTATTTATTTTGTTTGGCTAATTGTTTAAGAGTGTTTGTGTGTTTGTGTGCGAGTGTGTGTTTATGTATGTAGGTTGAAACGCATTGGTAGTAGTACAGAATTATTGACATAACGCTGATATTTACACACTATAGATACATATAGGATTTAAAATATTCATTATTGCAATTAGTTAAATTCATTTAAAAACTACAAATATACATATACATACATATTTAGGGTTCTATGTGTGTGTATGTATGTATGTAAGTATATTTTAGGTTTATTTACACATTAATTAAAGGTATGTAGGTAGGTATTTATTGGTAAACTTATTACATACTTAAATACACTGCACTGGCTCATATATAGCTCATACGCTCATACGGATGAATGTGTGTAAGTGTTTGTTTGCTGGCTTTGTCTAAGTATTCACTTTTAAACTGAATTATTATCATCCATTTATGTGTATGTTTAGGTATGTAATTTATTATTTATTCGACAATTAATCTGAGCATAAATTCTCTTACATTTATTAGGACTAGTCTTTGGTAGCGTCAGTTGCAGTTGTATGTATGTATGTATGTATGTATGTAGTTCTTATTGTATGAATGTATGAGATAGTGATAGTTGTTTTTGTTGTAGTTGTGTTTGTGTTTATCAGCACTTAAAATTTTCAACAAAGTACTCGCACATTCTCACAAATTATTGTTAATGATTTCGGTGTTGTACTTGAAAATGCATTGGGATTTAAATACATACATATGTATGAATGCATGTATGTATGTAGGTATGTAGGTATGTATGTATGTTATAGCATAAATGCCTGTGTGTATATAAACAAATAGAATTAGCTTAAGTTGATTTGTTGTTGTTGTTGTTGAACTCTTTTGAAAGGAATGTTTGTGTTTTTGTTAAATATAAGTAGTTTAAACTTTTAAATATTTAGTACCCACTCGCACTTCCGGTCCGGGGTGTCATGACGGCTTTTGTAATAAGTTTTTGAAGGCAGCAGCATGACAAGCTTAATAAATATGTATCACTGTGATGGAGTACTTACTTAACCTACACATGTACATACATATGTTTGTTTGTATGTATGTACATACTTACTTACATACATATATAAAATAGTCGTAGATACATTATATTTGCCATTACAATTATAAATTTATTTAAATAATAAATACATTTTAATTAAAAACACACATCTACGAGCACTAAATAGTTACAATGTTGCAAGTGATAATTGTTATAATTGGACAACGCTGCCAACAAAGCAGCGCACTACTAAGTCTTTAATAGCATTAATTTTTCCCTAAGGATAGCTACATATTTCCCACTAGAACTTGAAGGGAGATCTCCCTATGTGAGGAATAAAAGA
>NW_023458566.1:1239501-1243028 GCF_013731165.1 Rhagoletis pomonella | reverse complement strand
GCTTTAGTTGAAACATTAGATTGCTTTTTGTTTAACACTTTAAGTACGTTTGTAGTTTGCTTTTGTTTCAATTTTTGTTTTTGTTTTTGCTGTTTTGTTTTTTGTTTTTTTTCTTAAGCTTTAGTTTTGTTTTTGTTTGTTTACTCTCTTGCTATTTGCTATACACAACGCTTATGCTTTTTAAATGCTTTCGAATACTTTTAGTTTCATTATCGCTTGAAGATTTTCAGGAAAACTTTTTTATTTTTTTTTATTTTTGCTTTTCATGAAAGCTTCAAACTTAATTGATTTGATTTGTAACTATTTATTGCACAAATGCATTTATGTATGTATACTGGAATTCCAACGTCTTCAATAGCTGCTTTTGAGTGAAACAGTTTTGGTTTATAAATTCCTTTTTACAACGCTCCTTTTTTTTGATTTATTTTGTTTGGCTAATTGTTTAAGAGTGTTTGCGTGTTTGTGTGCGAGTGTGTGTTTATGTATGTAGGTTGAAACGCATTGGTAGTAGTACAGAATTATTGACATAATGCTGATATTTACACACTATAGATACATATAGGATTTAAAATATTCATTATTGCAATTAGTTAAATTCATTTAAAAACTACAAATATACATATACATATTTAGGGGTCTATGTGTGTGTATGTATGTATGTATATTTTAGGTTTATTTACACATTAATTAAAGGTATGTAGGTAGGTATTTATTGGTAAACTTATTACATACTTAAATACACTGCACTGGCTCATACACAGCTCATACGCTCATACGGATGAATGTGTGTACGTACGTGTGTAAGTGTTTGTTTGCTGGCTTTGTCTAAGTATTCACTTTTAAACTGAATTATTATCATCCATTTATGTGTATGTTTAGGTATGTAATTTATTATTTATTCGACAATTAATCTGAGCATACATGTTCTTACATTTATTAGGACTAGTCTTTGGTAGCGTCAGTTGCAGTTGTATGTATGTATGTATGTATGCATTTCTTATTGTATGTATGTGTATGAGATAGTGATAGTTGTTTTTGTTGTAGTTGTGTTTGTGTTTATCAGCACTTAAAATTTCCAACAAAGTACTCGCACATTCTCACAAATTATTGTTAATGATTTCGGTGTTGTACTTGAAAATGCATTGGGATTTACATACATACACACATAAGTATGTATGAATGCATGTATGTATGTATGTATGTATGTTATAGCATAAGTGCCTGTGTATATAAACAAATAGAATTAGCTTAAGTTGATTTGTTGTTGTTGTTGTTGAACTCTTTTGAAAGGAATGTTTGTGTTTTTGTTAAATATAAGTAGTTTAAACTTTTAAATATTTAGTACCCACTCGCACTTCCGGTCCGGGGTGTCATGACGGCTTTTGTAATAATTATTTGAAGGCAGCAGCATGACAAGCTTAATAAATATGTATCACTGTGATGGAGTACTTACTTAACTACACATGTACATACATACATATGTTTGTTTGTATGTATGTACATACTTACTTACATATACAAAATAGTCGTAGATACATTATTTTTGCCATTACAATTATAAATTTATTTAAATAATAAATACATTTTAATTAAAAACACACATCTACGAGCACTAAATAGTTACAATGTTGCAAGTGATAATTGTTATAATTGGACAACGCTGCCAACAAAGCAGCGCACTACTAAGTCTTTAATAGCATTAATTTTTCCCTAAGGATAGCTAGTACATATTTGTTACAAAATTTTTGCAAACTAATACTAAGATGCTTAAATACTTACATATGTACGTACATACATTTATTTATTCTATGCATATTTTTCAATTTATTTACAATAAAAGTTACAGAGAAATTTTTAGCTGGAAAAAAAAAAATATTTACAATTATTTGAAGCATAAAAACGTGCTTTTGTGTAGCACATTCTCACATAAGTACTTAAGTAAGTACAGTTAGCGCAACTCTAAGAGCAGAAGTTCAGCGGGAGTAGAGGGAAGGAGAGAGAGAGAGAGAGCGAGCGAAAATAAGCTTTAAGTCGGCCTGCAATGAACTTTTCATTGAATAAATGGTATAACATTTTTAATAGTTTACTCTTGTCTGCGTATTCTTTGTGTTTTTTTTTCAGTTTGTTGCAGCAGCATTTTTGTTTAAATTTATTGAATACAAATTCTACGCTTGCAAAGCTGCATTTATTGTTGACTTTTAAATCGCAGTAGCTTCTTAAGGTTTTGATTTCTTTTTAATTCTCTAGTTTTTTATGCAGTCACCATAAAAAAAAATATAGGAAAAAAAATATTTTGAAGAGAAAAATGTTTGCCAACGTCCAACTTTGTATGCATGTGTGCATGTATTTGCAGATGAGTTTTGTTTACAATTTGCAAAAAACTTAAATTTATGCAATTACAATTATAAAAAACAAAACTTCTGATGGTTTAATTTTGACTTTTTAAATGTTTCGGCGAGAAATGTGTAGATCGAGGTTCAAAACTTATTTACTAGATTCAAAATTTTTTAATGAAGACTTGAAAGATTTTTCATAGTGATTTCTGCTCTTAGCCCTTAATGCGGTTTTATTACTTTGCAATAGAATTTAAAACCTAATATCTTGTTTTTATACATACCACCTGTTGCTTTACCAGCTAAAAGAAGTCGACCTAAAGAATTTGCGATTCGAAAGTGCAATCATATTGTCAGTGAAAGCTCAAAGAAACCGAAATAATAATTTTTTTTTCTGCAAAGTTATATAGCTATAGAGAACGAAAAAAGACACTGAAGATGGCACAACGCCGAAACCGGTTTGTCTCCAAACCAAATTTGACAAGGGATGACGGAAATTCGTTCCGAGCCATCATTCGAGAACGACGAAGCCGATGTTACACTTTGACGAGATACGATTAGCAGTTTCGTGGCTCCAGCAGAGCCGACGGCCGGCCAACTCAGCTATTCAAATTTGGTGGTGAGGAGCTGCACCAACTACCGCGGAATAAGCCTGCTCAATGTCGCGTGCAAGGCCTAAGTGAGCATATTTTGTGAAATACTGAAGCGCATATTCAAGGAATAGGTTGGACCTTATAAATTTGGCTTAACCTCGGTATATCCACCATAGACCGGACAGTCACCATATATCGAATCATGAAAAATACGCCATCTTTGTTGATCTTAAAACCGACTTCTTAGCACGAGAAAGAGTTGAGCAAAACTAAAACGGTTTTGCACCACATGCACCATTAGATTTGAAAATAGCTCGGTTTAAGGAGCAAAAAAGCTCTAGAGATGAAAATAAAATAGAAAATTTTTTTATGATTCCCGAATATGAAGCAAAACTGTATGCAGATCTTAGCTTATATAGCAGTAATTTTAGTTATTATTATTTTTTTTTAGTTTTTAATATTTTCTATAAAAATGCATTTTATATAACTGAGAAGTTTTGAGTATTGAGAGTGGTTTTTGTATTTTCGCGTTTTATTTACTTTTTTTTGGCTCCGATCGCAATTTTTAAATTGAAATTCTCTTCTACCGCACAACATTTCT
>NW_023458566.1:1186247-1239401 GCF_013731165.1 Rhagoletis pomonella | reverse complement strand
GATCGCAATTTTTAAATTGAAATTCTCTTCTACCGCACAACATTTCTTGGACCAAATTTTTTATATCATTATTTTTATTTTTTTTTCTACGATTTTTTACACACCAATATTTTAATTCTAAATTAGCTTTTGTAACAACCTTTTCATATATCGATTAATTTGTGTTTGGCTTGGGTTTTTGTTCTACATTTTATTTATTACAACAATGTTACGCCTTTATAACGTTTCCTTTTTTTTATTGCTATTTACATAAATTTGAGTTTACAACTTTCTGTCTGCTGTAAAAATTTCATTTTCACTGCATTGCGAATTGCCATGATATGATTTTTGACCTACTTACTTACTTGTACAATAATTTCATGAAATATGTATATTTGTATGTTTGTAGTTACATATACGAAACTCAAGCACCGACATTTATCCATGCTACTATTTGAACGCGTAGAGCTATGAGTACTTTTGTAATAAATGATCCTTTTCTTATCAGTTGATTAAGATTTTCACTCACTCAGCAAATTTTTAAAGTCACCCTTAGTTTTTTTTTTATGTCTGTCTGACTGTGTGTGTAAAAGTAAGTGTGTGTGTGTGTAAATAGCCCATCAAACCGAAATGTTGAAATCCTAAGTGGACTAAGACTCTCAGGGGTGCTTGTACGTGCCTCGGTTAGAAAAATTATTGATGTGAAACATACCTACATAGTACATATGTACATGTGTATGTGTTTAGAAGAGTAAAGTTTTAAACTGTTGTTAAGTTGTTCTGAGTGCAAATTTGAAAACGAATGCGAATGTGAATACAAACCCGATCAAACAGCTATCGTGAATGACATAAACCGAAATATCGATAAATATCATAAAAAAAATACCGAACTAAATAAGGACTATACTTATCGATAAGAAATCGATAATAATTTAGTATTTTACTGAAACATATCGCAAACAAAATAAACAAGAAAACTTGTGCTTTCATTTATTTTTTAAAAGATTACCTTGAGCCGGCAGAATACTAAATTAAAAGTAGAAAGGTAATATTATTTTAAAATTTGCTTATAGCGTTGTCGATTAATAAAGCGATAACGAAATAGCGAATTTTATCGATAGAACCATACAAAACACTACAGAACATTATTTATGAACGTATACCGATAAATGTATCTATAAGTTATCGATAAATATTTCCGATAATTATCGATAAATGTATCGCAAAGTCATTGATGAATGCAAAAAAAAGTTATCAATAGGCAATCGATAAACCATCGAAACAAAATTTCGATAAATTATCGATAACACGTCCATCAAGTTATCAATAAAGATGACGCTGATAAATTTGAATGCATATAGTGAATACACTGCATTTCATAACAAGCTTCCTAAGCACCCTCTTATAGCCTTTGCTTATTAACTCGTTATTTTCGTGACACGTATTCTACTAATAAATAGTGCTGCAGCAAAAAAATATAATCCTTTCGCTGCTCATACATAGATGTGCCCTAATGAAGTAAGCTACATAGAAAAGGCGATCTAATTGTGTAACTGCTGGTTATGGGGAAAACTGGCAAAAGTGCTGCTAATCAAGATGGAAATGTAACGAGCCAACTTGTTACTTTATTTTCATTATTCCAAACTAGTTGCGAACTAACGGAAATGCGGCCAATTCACACTTCCTGCGCGAAAGCCTTTGCAAAGGCTTCGCACGTCGCTCGAGCTGACTTTGATCCAGCGGAAACTCAACGGCATAGAATCTTTCACTGCCACTGCAGAGCTCCTGCTCCGTAGTCAGTCATGTGCATAAACGTATGTAAGTGTGCATACATACATATATACATACATATGCAGTATTTGTAGACGTAGCGCGCTCACAAAGGACGAAACGTGACTGACATGCTGATGTCATTGCTGTTGTGGACGCCAAAAAAACAAAAAAAAAAACACACACATACTCGTATGCGGCGCGCATAGCATGCTGTGTTGCAACATTTATTTTTATTTTTATTTTTTTGCTTTGTGGAAATTCTCATTTTTTATCTCTCCTCCAACACTTCACAGGAATCGAGCGAGCACCAATTGCACTTGCACCGGAAGGCATGCGAGCATGTATGTATGTATGCGCGCCAGAAAATCAGCGTGTGTCGCCAGTCGGCCAATGGTTACTACGGCTTTTACTACTTTTCAGTCTGCAGGACTATTGGCATTGACACACACACACACGCACACTCACACGCACGTACACTCGCATACTGGCTGGTTGAAGTATTTGTCTCCATTGAAGTATTTTTAAGGATTATGTCTTGCCATGATACCATCGTTAAATTGCGACTGTGAACGTGTGCTTAGAATTTTTGATTGCAGATAATTTGTATGATATGCCAAGGGGGAGATGAAGAGCGAAAGAGAGAGAGAGAGAGAGAGAGGGAGCAAAAAGAAAACAGATGGGATTGCGAGAGATTTTAAGGTTCTTATGGGTGCAATTTAAAGTGGATTGTTGTGCGCTGTTGGAATTATAGAGAATTTGAAAAATTGGAAAACGAAAAAAAAAAACAACAACTTTGCTACTTTGTATGCCCTTACTGTATAAACACGTAACAATTCCAAGTAGTGCATGTCGAAAGTGGCTCCTAAGCCAATAAACATTTATTTATATTCTCAGGACTGTTTTGAAGTAAGCAAGTTTCTAAGAAACATTGATGGAAATGTCAGCATACATATGTATGTAGAAGAGTGTGCGCATATGTCTATAAAATACTTAGAGTGTCGCCTGGCTTATTGTGTAGTCAGCTTGTTAACAAGTGGCTTTGCGAAAGAGATCAGTATCAATTGGTTTTACCAATCAATAAGTAAGACATTTAATTAGGCGCCTACTGGTTGTTGGCAAGATATGGTTACATTTTCAGGCAGATTGTAATTGGTATGTGTGTATCCTTCAAGTGCATTTCGTATAATATGTATCTATCTACTTTTGTGGCATTAAATTTCAAGCGTTTCTTAGCAGCCGCTGATTACCGGCGGTTACTGTGTCACAGCGGGGTACTTATTTTGTTGCTTTTATGCTTTTGTTTCTATATAATTAGCACATATTGTGAAAAATAACCGACTAATTTAGTTCAAGTGGATGATAATCGCTTTGCCAACTGTAGCAGCTGTCGCTTTGAAATATTTAGATAACAGTGACTTTGATCTTGCTACTAATACCAGGCAAACAGAGAGTGTTCCTTTTTTATGACCAGGGGGATCACCTGGTGTTGGGAGGGGCCTTAAAGGTACATCAGCTGCTTTCTAATATTTCCTTTGCAACCAACAAGTTGAGTCTCATTTCAAGCCTAAAAAGATGGTCATCTTTTCTTCTAAAATCGTCTACCTTTTTTCGAAATTTCATACTAAGGCTTTACGAACGAATTTCATTATTTACGATCCAATTATAAAAGCAGGGTCTATATAGTATATAGCACGAACATTCAGCTGTTGCTCTCAGAAAAATAAATGTTATCAGAAGAGCTTATTCTTCTTTTATTTAGACTAACCTCGTTGCATCTTCCGTCAGCGGAACTGTCGGCCAAGAAAATAGCGTTAAAACTGCCACCAGGCTCAATGCTACGGCAAAGTTTGCATCCAGGTCCTACAGTCACAATGGTATAGCGTTAACTCTTTCTGAAAGAATTGACTTCCGATCCTGGATCTAGATGAATTTTGCAGCAATTATAGAGATCGAAGGCTGGCGTGAGATGGGTTAATAGATGGACAAGGGCCTAGGCGCGGCGGTGTTTTGCGCAGAGCTCGATCATGATAAGTTCTTTTAGTTGCGGGACAACTGTAGCACTAACCATGTATAAGCCAAACAGAAGACAGCGGAACTGTTGAGCAGTAACCGAATAAATAAACGAGTCAAAATTGCGGCATAAAAGTTTTCCAGTTTAACCTACTAGACCATAGATGTTGAGAAACATTCCGTCATACATTTTTCTGCTAAAGACCAACTTGCTGCGCTCTACTCTCTATAGTGAGTCTGAACCTCACTGACATATCCTTATTGAAGTCTAGCCTCGTTGTTGTTACTATTCCATTTAAAATCGACTCCAGAGAGAATAATATTTCAAAAAAAAGTACTCTCCTGACTCTTGTAGTCTCAATGCGAAGGAGCTGTATTTAGCAGCGACATAACAGTCATAAGTTTTATCTGAAAAACGCAGCTCCCTAACAGCTACTAGATGAGAAATATTTTTTATTTCGCGAATAAGAGTTAACCTTTTCCGTTCCTCATAACTGTTATGCAGGATAAATTTGTTTTCTGTCGTCAATTAGAGTTATTTCCCAACCTTTACTTTTTTCCTTGCTTGATAAATCAACGTTTATTTTTTACCTTGCTTGATAACAGTTATTACTCCACGTATATTTTTACCTTGTCTGATAACACTTATTTACTCTTCTTTTATTTTCATCATTTTTATCTTCTTTTCCATCTCCGTTTTCGTTAATGTTTTTATCTTACAACTTAAAATATAAACGTTGGATAATAACTGTTATCAAGCAAGAAAAAAAATAAATGTTGACCAATAATTGTTATCAAGCAACATAAAAAGTAAACCTTGGGTTTTAAACTTATCGGCGAAATTAAAAAAAAAATTCATTTAATTTCATAAAATTTAATTTTAAATTTCAGTATGCATGCAGGTATGCAGGCCTAAAAGAGCACTTTAAAATGCCTCAATAATGAAACTAATTTTGGGTCTAAAGACCAAGTTTTTTTGAATAACTAATCCAAAGGAAAGAAGAGTTATGTAAAAGCGTTCTGGTGGTCATGCGAGGCAATGATTTGTGAAAGCTTTTTTCGTTTTTTTTTTTGTAGAATATAGAAATGTAGAATATGTACAAATAGCCACAATATCTTTCAGACCAGATCTAAATAGCTCAAAATGTATATTTCTTTGAGTAACCGTACAACTGAAGAAGAAAAAGGATCAGATATTTAGGGAAGCTTTTAATAGGACTAGATTTTTAAACCGCAACGAATGTTGGTTAAATTCAATTATCAAAACTGTTTTCATTATTTTCACTCCTTGCGGCACATTTCCGGAACCGACGTATACATAAACCCAAGCCGGCCTTTTTACACGATTGTCACATTGATAGCACAACTCACTTGATTTTGTTATCCCTACCAATGCCCCAAAAGTTCAACTACATACACATTCATACATATGTATGTATGTATGTGTATTACTTAAAGTTTACTCGTTGCGACCATACGATCCTTTGTCTATGCTTAATGCTTACAAAATTTCACCGCTGATTGCATCGTCATCCTCATACCCCCATAGCTGCACTCAATGCCATATCCAGTCATTCTTTAGCTGTTCGGAGCTGCATGATTTCGTCCATACAAATTCCGATGGCTCGACGACTACACGCTGCTGCTGCTGCTGCTGCTGCTGTTGCTGGTATTTCTGATAATGATCCCGATATGGATTCACTGGCAGCAACGTCATTGCGCCACTCAACGTCGCCGGCCTATTGCACTTGTACGCTTCTACTCAGCTGGCCACCACAATTGTTGCGTTGGGCCACCGACATGACGAATCGTCACACAATTCAGACGCACCACGACGGCTCACACCACCAACCATACCGCCACCAAAGCCCACTGTCACACCATCGGCCACACTGCTGAGTGTACCGTGCTGCTGCTGCTGCTGCTGCTGCTGCTGCTGTTGTTGATGGTGGTGTTGCAGCGGCTGATGTTGCAATTGCATTGGCCTCGGCTTGTTGCTATTTGCCACCGGCAATGTCGGCGAATCGGACACCGATGACATAGACGAACTGTGTTGGCGTTGGTGCTGCAACTGTAATTGCAATTCCTGTGGTTGATGGTATTCATGCTCGTATTCGTAGTCGGGCGCGCGTTGATGTTGTCCGCTTAGGCTGCGGTGTAGCGAGCTTTGAAGCGCATGTTGATGATATGGATGGTGGTAGTACTGTTGCTGTTGTTGTTGTTGTTGCTGCTGCTGCTGCTGCTGTTGTTGTTGTTGTTGGTGTGGCAGCTGTGGCGGCTGTGTTGCATTCGGTGTGACCGCGGCGGAATGGAGGGGTGCCGCTGATGCGCCCATTGCGGTCATTGTGGTAAGCGATGAGGCCGCCGAAAGCGATGGCTGTTGCAGGCCACGTATACTATCAGCTGGGTGTGCTGTATAAATATTGCTACGTCGCAAGTGATTGTTGTTATTGCTGCCATTCGAACGCTTGTTGCGTGACCACCATTGCACGTGCGTTTCTATGTTGGTTGGCCAATGTGCGCAGAAATCGTGGGACGCGGAACGAGGGGAAAGAGAAGAATGTTAAGAAGAGAGAGATATTTGTAGTAGTTTCAGGGTAAATGCATAAATTCTTAATTTATTCAGTTTGTTGTTTTTGTACTGATTGTAACTGTGAACGGGGGAAGGAGCGCTCAAAATTTGTCTGACGTGCCGCGCGCAGCCACCATAACCGCCGCTTCAACTGTGGACGCAGTACATTCTTCGTCGCTCGTAGCGATAATATCCAGTGCTGTTGGCTCTTCATACGCCACCGAGGAGGGCGCATAACTGTCACTGCCAATGCTCTCTACATCGGCCCTTCTACTGCTGCTCGCACTACTACCACTCGCGATGCTGATACAACTACCCGCAGCTGCCGCGCCAAGCGTCCGCGTTGTTGGTGGTGATGGCGGTGGTGGCAAGGAGCGCGTAAACATATCAATACGTTGCGTTAGTAATTTTTGCCTTTGCGCGGCCTTCGTTAGTGCGTTTGTGCCGACGCCGACGCTGCCGCTGCCTATCATCGCAGCGCTGCTGTAGTAGCTGGGTGGCCGATAGATGGTGGACAAGCTGGTGCGTTGCGTGCTCTGGCTGTCGTTGGTAAGCGATGAGGAGGAACAACTGTTGCTGACATATTGCAAGGGCAGCGCTTGTGGTGCACGTTTTTGTTTTTGTGTTGGCGTGACGGTATGGTGGTGGCTGGGCAACGGATACTGGACGTGCAGATTACGATAGGCATTGGGATACAAGTGGTGGTGTTCGTGTACATATTGATTGAGGTTGTGATGGTGGTGGTGGTGGTGGAGTTGGTGTTGGTGTGGATAGTGGTGGTTGAGGTGTTGGTCATATTGGAGTTGTTGGTGGTGTTCGTGATAGGAACTTGCATTGTCATCTGCTAGTTTAGTACACTTACCATTACGGTTGTTCGACGGCTTTTTTCTGCAAAGAAAGAGAGAGAGAAAGAAGGAAGGGTTTCAAAATACGTTCAATGGTTTGTGTAAATGATTTTGAAACTAATGAATCTAGCATAAGGTGGACGAAATCAATATAAAACTAATGTATTTTTCGAATGTCATGGTGGGATTTGCCAATAAATCTTTCTCATTATATTAACATTTATTACTATATACGTATGTATGTACCGTTATAATAAACTACGCTTTCAACGCCTTTGACATTCATTTAAGGAAATTTTTAAGTGACATAATCCATATTTGCGAATGAGGTGACTTGAAACTAAATATAGTTCTAGGCGATGACCAGATACCCACCTTCTTATATTAACTTTGGAGCAGGATCTAGCGTTAAGATAGGACTATTAATTTTCAGATTACCGCAGCGTATTCCAAGTTGAGATATATGCAATTGCATGGGCGACCTAATTCCATCAAACCTCGCCTTCATTGTGAAGAGTCAAGCTGCTACAGTCAATACCTTTGGGTCGGTAGCAACTAACTAGATATACCGACAGCATAAAGTCAGTTTCTGCTGGATTTCTGGACATAGGGGTATGGAGAAAGCAGACCTGCGCGCGAGAAAAGGATCTATGAGAGAATAAGGCGAAACAATTTAAAGTAAATAGATTTCCTTGAGATTCCTGTTTTCAAGAGTTAAGGGGATTGCTGGAGCAGCTACTAACAGCAGGTGAACAAATCTGTGCATACACTGTATCGCGTGCAATCTGTCCGCCGCTCCGATAAGCGAAGAACACAGAGTTTTCTAGAGCTCCAAAATAGTCTGGCATAGATATGTAGAAGCCGTAGATATGTGGAAGATATAGATTCCACCCAGTACTCTTTATGCGAATGTACCACAAAATTTCGAGAACTTTGACAAATTATGGAAAATTATTTTAATGGGTCCATTGGGCTTAGCCCGAAAAATCAGGTTGGATTAAGGACATATCTCTTCGAGCTTGCAAGAGGGGGCACTTTCATTCCACTTTCACCCGCCTGGAATGGAACTGATATCCTTCTCGCTTCATGCAAGCTCTTACTAAGGGAACCTTTCCTTGGTGGAGCGGCTACCAGCTGAAACCTGCAATACAACGTACCTTACGTGGCCGAAATGGAATATTCGGAGATCGAGAGCAATGCAGAAGGCCTCGGGGTCAGCCACAATCACTACTGCAAGAGCTGCCATGGCGAAGAAGAGCCTGAATCAATCAGGCAATTACCCTGTTATTAGCCTGCACTATGCAGGAATAGACAGAAATTCTCAGGTATAGGATTATGGCAGTGGCTAAGGTTCATACACTTCACAAATTGGTTTAAGGAGTAGGGGTTTTGGATCCATGTGGCATCACAATGGGCCCTTGACTGGGCCTTAGTGTGCTGGCTTCCTCTAAGTTTAGCAGCCATTTAAGTCTAATCTAAAGTTATGTAGGGACAGGTTTGGGCAAATTCTTTTCTTCGCATCACAATGTGCCTTTGCGGCCTCCGTGGGAACTCTTTAAGCAGAGCTGGCCGTTTGACCTAACCAGTCTGTAAGACTAATAAACTCTGAGGAATGTTTATGAAATAAATAAGTAAGTAAGCAGCAGGTGAATTAGAGGTCTATGGTTAGGTAATAATTTGTATTACAGTTAAAATGAAAGAGTATAACAGAGAAGAAGGTCTCTGCGGATAACAGAAAGGACATAGGACATGAAAAGTTAGAATAATTAGCAGTGTTGAAATTCGCATTAATTTCTTATATGCGTCAGAGCTCTGAATAGATAGATAGCTGCTTCATAGGTACTTACACTAGGGTTAGGAGATCTATCTAAATCCCACTACACCTAGGTAATTTCAGACCTCGATCCTTCAATACCGGCCTATGTACGGTTTAGAGTTATGTTTAATAAAAGTTCATCCTAGCACTAGTTTTGTTGATAGGAAAGCTAATGCAAAATACCATTTAAGTTATAACTCTTTCTGTCATAAGTATTTAATTCATTATTTCACAATTAACTGAGCCAAAAATAGCGACGGCAGAAAGTAGTGCCCGAAACGAGTAAGTTGTAGTAGAATGTTTGGTTTGTGTCAGCTGTTACTAAGACCTGATGAAATTACTAATCCTCCTAAACAGGCTCAGCAAGGGACATCTCCCATGCTGTAATGAAAATTTTACTAACCCTCATAAACGCTGGGCGCCCAAATTTGTGTATAATACATACATACTTACATATTTGTATATTAGTATTCCAGCATTTGCCTAGCGGTTAAATAATGCCAAGGCGACAGACATGTTTAGACTCATTAAAAGCGTTAAGTTGCTTAAGGACAAATATGAACGGATAGTAGGTAGTTATTTTGTTTGTGGAGCTCGTATCAAGTTAGGTTATGTATCCACCCATGACAAGATTGCCACAATTGGGTTAATACCTAAGCTATTATTGCTATCACAATGTAGCTAAGCCTTCTTAATTAGTTTCATTATTATATATTTACATATAACTAAGTAACCCCCAAACGAATGCCACAATTCGGTTAAGAATATTTATGCTAAAGTATTTAAGCTTATTCAAGTTCTTTTTACATACATACATATTTATGTATAGCGAATATACATATGTATACAAACATGTATATATGAAATATTTTCGAAATTTCTCACTTACCTTCGGCAACGTACAACCGTCACCATGATGATTGCGCCCAGCAACGCCGAAATCACCGAAACGATAATCAGTGTTAAGGGCCAACCCAATTCGGAAGCTTTTTCTGTGTGGGGAAAGAGAAAAGAACAAAAAAAAAACATAAACGGAAATTAGTTATGGCATACCATATCCGGCGGAAAAAGGAGATAACAAAATCCTTTACAACAACTAGTCATTCACGGAAATTCACGGCAGAAAAATTAAAAGGCCATTCAGTGGAGTAGATAAATACATACTTGCAGGCAGAGGTGGAGTTATGCTTACACATACACACATCAAACACACATCTAGTATGCACATTAGAGTGCCACATGCTCCAAAGGAAGTAATTTACAGAAAAAAAAACTGTTTCTCTTTCGCCTAGAGAAGCTTAATAAAATAATTCAAAATCTAAAACTGCGTTGCTTTCAGCTCCAAAGCGCTTATGAAAAAGCTTGATGTATGAACACTTTCATATAGCTACAGCGATTTGAAAGCTTCACTCAGCTCGGAACGGCTTTGTTCGGCTCGGGCCCGCTTACTGTGTGAACGTACCCTGAGGCATTCGCTACACGCAGAGAAAAATTCTGTTCTATTCTATTCTATTCTATGTAAAAGCAAATCCGACAGGATAAAATTTTTCACTTTTTGTTCCTAAAATTTTAAAATATATTCAGTCCTAAGCCTTTCAAAAATATCAATAAACATGAAAGCAGGATTTGTGGCCAAGAAAAAATCTTAAAATTAGAATTTCTAGTTCCATTTAAAATTTTTTGAACCAACTGAACTTTTGTTACCGAAATCCTTGACAAGGCCATGATTTAAGTATCAAGTTTTTTTGGTATTTTTTCTGAGTGTAGGGTGGTATGCTTCTTTTACCCAATCACGTGGGTGCTTATAATCAACAAGATATTAATCAGAATAAGAGGTAGCGCTTCTAGAATCAATTCGTATGCTGATGATCTAGCCATTACCATTTCTGGTGGATGTCTAGCCCCGATGAGTGAAATTTTCAAGCGAAAATTGAAAGACTGGATAAGAGAGAAAGAACTGGAGCAGAGAGGTGAGGCTCTAATAAATCCTGATGAGAGGGCCTAGGTACTACTATTTGAGGGAAAGTATTAAGGAATGTAAGATAATCTCGGTTTGCACTACAGCTGAGTAATAGTACTCTAACGTGTAAATTATTTACGCAAATCTAGGAGTTGTTACGGATAGTAAATTGGCATGGAGGCTGAGTGTAGAAGAGAAGTCTCAATGCCTAAGAGGAACTACGATACAATCTGGGTCTGGAAGTAGTAAAAACTTGGAAGCTTCTGAAATTTGTCTGCAGCTTCGGGACTACTACAAAATTTTCTAAGATCTATGGGATCCATGCTGCAACTAAAGCAGCTGATTTTACGGAAAATCTAGGTCCAGTTAGTCCGAAATTAGATCAGCAATGGCTACAATGACAAACATTCCTTGCGTTAACCTATAAACCGAATTCGCGAACTGCGCCTTAATAGTTGAGTCACTATAAACAGCGCACAAAGGAATGGAAGGGAATGTTCGGGATATGCTAGTGAGAAGCCAAGGAAAATACCACTGGATAACACAGCAAGCGTCCACATGTATCACCATTATTTAATTCTGAATTAAACGCAGCAATGACTTCGAAGCCGAAATCGTAAACAGCCTGCAATCGCCAAATATATTCAAACATTTCCTAGGCTGGATTGCCAAGGTACAGAATACTGTCTTACACCATTTCATACCTTAAAGCTAGGACTGACACAGACTGAAAAATGCATGATATGTGACAAATGTAAGTCCAAAGGCACACTAGAATATCTTAGGTAGCATCACAGCCTCGATTTCGGAATCTACTACTTAGGAATCTTGGCTATGTTTTCTTCTTCTCACACACTAGATTAGAAAACAAACTGACCTCCACTTTCTTGAGAACACTAAGGATCAATTTACGGTCTATGTGAGATGTTATGGAAAAGCCAGTCGAAGCTAGTCTACATTTAGCTCTTGAATGATGCTGAACTGCTTAAAAACTATATTCCGCGAATTCTAAAACGAACCTTTTTTCCATCCAATCTGCGAAAAAGTGCAATTTTTTTAGGTGTGTTCCACCCTAATGTATGTAAATTTTCATATCACTATGCGAGGTATTAGTTACGGAGACACATACCATGAATATATTCAATGCACAGTTCCGGAAAAGCACCTAAAGCCTTTAGCTGTCTCCGCCTCGTAAATGCGCTGACAGCAACGAATCCTTTTTTCCATGCATACCTTAAAACATTTGCATAGACAATGATTGCAAAGCACATACACATAACCACAAGCACAAACATTCGCAAACTTCATCCTTAACCACTGCAATCACATAGTACACCCACACACGTTCGCCCATCTGGTGTCCAAGCACCTTGCATCAGTCGCACTCGCACTCGCACTCCATGCCACTCCACCCCACATTCCAATTCAATTTCACTTAATGGCAGTATACTTTTACACTAAACCACTCAGCACTCACCCCACGCTTTCACGCCCACTTTACTCACCTATTGTGCCCTCGAATATAAATGTACTCTTCGTAGGCATAGCCCATGAGCACAAATCACACGTTGTCAGTCCATCACTCAGCACCGGTTCATCGGGAAAGAAGGGTGGCCGCGGTGGTGGCGGCACAAAACGTCCATTCCATAAGCCATTCTCGCTGGCGTCAAACGCCAATGGTGAGCCAAACAAATCGTCATCGTCGTCGAATATATCGAAGGACACATCACGAAAATTGTTCAAATCCTCAGCTGAGCTGGCGACAAGATTTTCTATGCTTGGCGGCCGGAAGGTTGGATATGTGACAGGCGCAGCAGCAGCATTACTGCTGCCTCCAACTCCGACTCCACCGCCACCACCACCACTACTGCTACTTGAGCTACTGCTACCGGTTCGGTTTATATTTGTGACAGCATCGATGGCAGGCAGAAAATTGGATAGCAACATATTGGCGAGGCGGTTGGGCAGTGTGGCATTGGGATCAACAACATTTACGCCTACTCTACTTCCACCTCCGGTATCCGTATCGACATCTGGTTGCAATCGTCGTTCCAATGTATCCGGCTGTTGAGTTGATATGCTATTGTGGTTGTAGTAGCTGATGCTGCCGATGCCGTTGCCACTGATGCTGGATGGCACTGCTTCCTTAGTTGCTGTTGTTGTAGTTGTTGAGTATGATGTTGCTGCTGCTGCCCCTGCCGCTGCTGTTGCTGCGGATGTGAGTATTGTGGCGGCTGCTGTTGCAGCTTTAAGCACTGCCGACCTGATGGGTCGCAGGCTGCGGGTTGGCGCGGGCGTTGATATTTCACTTGGTATGGCAGGCATTTTATTTACTTTTTGTTTTGCACTTTTTTTCCGACTATGCTTAGCTGCTATTAGTTCGTTTTTTTTTTGTTTTGCTATAAACTTTGCACAAGTAATTTTTGTTGCTGTAGTTTCTTTTCACAGTTACTTTAGTTAGTTTTTATCGCTTAGCAGCGGATTAGTTAGCCTTCATTGCGCTGCGCCGTGTGTGTGTGCCTGCCACTGCAGTACGACTTAAAATGTGTACTTAAGTTGAGTTTGAAACCGTTTTCACCCGAATCGACGGCACCTACGTCCTCTCGTCCTCTCTTCCTATCCTTCTGCCTTTCCCTTCGCTTCTCCGCTCTTCCACCCTCCTGCTGTTTAAAATTTTATGCCATACAATCATACAAGGACATAAGTACGCGCTCACACACACACACACATACAGCTACGAGCCTTGAGCGTGTAAAATTGTTCTGTCTCTCTGCAATCTTTTATACGATTATCACTATGTGTGCAGGAATTTA
Organism: Rhagoletis pomonella; assembly: GCF_013731165.1. Lineage (NCBI taxonomy): Eukaryota > Metazoa > Arthropoda > Insecta > Diptera > Tephritidae > Rhagoletis > Rhagoletis pomonella. The sequence continues at coordinate 1,225,633 of NW_023458566.1, read as the reverse complement.
TTTTTCAGCACAATCTGATGTGCCGACACATTTTTTGTTGAATATCCCTCAACTCGCTATCCTTTTGCTTTGATTGTGACCTTTTTTCTCTCTACTCGGCTCTGCTCTTATCTTCTCCTGCTGTTGTCACATGTGATTGAAGTCAATTGCAGTAACTAAACCTTAGCTGTAACGAAAAAGAAAGCAAAAGAAATGAGTGAAAAAGGAGATTAAAAATGTGGATAATATAGTTTTTCGTTTTTTGTCTAGATTTTATTGCCACGAAAGGACAAACGTTGAACTTCATGTTCGACAGCAAAAAAAACAAAAAAAAAAACAAACATAGAGGGAGAGCGGTTGAGTGAGAGTGTTGGTGGAGTATGTGTTAAGTGTGCGTGTAAAAGTTGTTGCAATCTGTTAAATAAGCCAATAGAAAGTACTTTTCTTAATTGAAACTCACTGAATGAAAAAGGATGTGGAAGCTTGTAAAGTGTAATTTAGCGAGAATTGTGAAGTGATTTGTTTCGGATGCTTTGGAATTCAAGTGGGGGCATAGTGAAAATTGTCTGACCATTAGATATCGATTGGAAAACTAAAATGTGTATTGGTATGAAAGTAATTATTGGGCATACTGCAAATATTGAAATAGTTTGTCTGATCACTTTGTTTAAACCAACAAAAGCAAAGTTAACAAAAAAAAAAATACTTTTTCGTAAGTTCTTCGAAATTACGGAATGAGACTAGGTTGCAGCACTTGTGGTCATCTTGCCTCGCTTATGCAGTGGCGAGAATATAAGTAGGAATGAGACATTTTAGAATTCTTTTGATATTTTCGGTTCGATTATTTAATGTTTATTATCTTTTTTTATGAAAGAGTAGATCGGTAGGTATCTAACAAAAACCATTAAGTCAAGCATTGTACAAAAATTAGAAAAATTCGACAAATTTTCATCCAAGTTTGAGCTTTTTAATTAGATTTCTTAGAAACATTCTGAGTATGCAGTTTTGTAGCCCATTAAATTTAAGTATTGCAAATTTTAAGTATATAGCACTTACCGTTGATCTTAGGAATTTTTTTTTGCTTTGTTTCTCATACTCAAAATCTTTCTAAAAAATCTGATTAAGATGTTTTAAATTTTGAGGAACATTTGTTAATGTAATGGTGATTTCGTTTCTACAAGAAATGTTGCTTTCTCATCGTCCTCTTATTAGCGTTTGTGCGTAGTGGGTAAAGAGAAGGTTGCATTTTTTGGTAGAAACGAAATCGGCATAAGATTCGTCAAATTTTTATAAATGTTCTACAAAGCTTGAAATTTTGATTTGCAAGTTTTTTGTTTAGATAATAGCAGCTATATTTTCATAGAAAAATAATAAACATTTTTTAAACAAACAAAAGTAGCCAAAATGTGCTTAAATGTCTTTTCACTATTTACATTCTCGCCACCGCTATGCGCCGTACGTATGTAGTTGTGAAAAAAGAGGTAATCTTTCTAATGTTGCAGCCACTGAAACTTTCCTTGAGGATGTCAAAACATCGATTTCATTGAAGGAATTAAAACTTCATATAAACTAGTTTCCATATTTAACCGGCATCTTAGAAGAAAGCCGATGAGACACTTTTCATTGCAAATATTAGAAGAAAATTCCAGCGCTCAAATATTTTGTCGACCAAGCGTCGAACTTGTATTATGGGATGGTAGTATAAGTACACCTCTAACTACTCCAATACGGGAAGTATACATCACCGCCAAACTTTGCACCCTTTCGGCTGCAGAAAAGCACAGAAATTGAGGGCTGTCAACAACAATTTTTAGCCAGTTTTTACACGAAGCCATGGGTGACATGGTGTGCCATTATTCTTTGTAATATCTAACTACATCAGTACAGGCCACCAGACTATGACAGAAGAGTTCGTGGCATATATTAGAGGCAGGCGATTTTATTTGGGACTGATCGGCACTAGCTAATATGATGTCAAATTTGGCGATAGTGATTTCTTTGATGAGCTCATCCGATGCAAGTCAACGTAATTTTTACTTTAATACAATTTTATTGTTGATTAAGCCTGAACGAAGCTGCAAAGATTAGAAAAACCCGCATTGTATAATAACGAAGACCTTTTGCTCAGCTTTCAGCTGCGGTTAAAGATGGCAGAAGACATTAGATACTTACATATATGTATAGTAGACAAGTTAAGTCTTTTCATTAAATTTTCCTTTTAGTGATTTGAGTGAAGAAAAAGCAAAAAGAGCATAGAATTTCGAAGTATTCTCACCAAAGAGCTCGTCCGAACGAAGCTGTGTTCAAATTATATTTCAAAGCTTCTTCGCTGTTCACTTTTGGTGCCAAATAAGCGGTTAAAAGGGGATCCACAGCTTTTCAATTCCTGCTTAGACATTTAAATATTTTCAACTAATTTTACCTCGGAAGAATTTTTTCCTTCTTAAATTTTTTGACTTAATTTTCTAAAAACATGCATATACACTCACCAGAATATGTTTGCATACAGTGTTTTTTTTTTAAATATTTGCAATGTTTTTCGTAATAAATTTTTTTCGTTAATTTTTAATAGAAACATAGTTCATTCTGCATCAAATGGCATATAAATTAATGATTCAAAATTTTAACAAAATTCGACAAATTTTCACCAAAATTTTCAACTTTTAAAAAAAAATTTAGAATTTTAGTAGAATGCAGAATAGTTGAGTATGCAGTTTTGTAGCTCACTCAGTTTCAGTATAATAAAGTGCAAGTTTTCAGTGGCTATAATCTACCGTGTTTTATTGAGATTTTTTTTACTGACTTTCTCATACAAAAAAACTATCACGCATCCGTTATATGGAAAAAACGAGCAGCATCATCAGCAAATAAAATTCCCTTAAAACTTGCACTTTATCATACTGAAATTAAGTGAATTCTAAAAAAAATTTGTTTAAAAGTTGAAAATTTTGGTGAAAATTTGTCGAGTTTTCCTAAATTTTGTAAAAACTTTGAAGCATTAATTTATAGCAGAATGAACTATATTTCTATTAAAACTTAACGAAAAAAATTTATTACGAAAAGCATTGCAAATATTTAAAAGAGAAACATATTCTAGTTAGTGTATGTACATTCTTCGCTGTTTCTTGAATTCTAACATCATATCGAGGAAAAAAACCTTTGAGTTTGAAAACCTTACAACTGCACATGGGCTAGGAAATGTTGCTAAGGTGCACTCGGCTCTTTGTCACGTCCGCTTGCTGGTGTGTATGCGATTTATGCGGCCGGCACAATAAACACTATAAGTGCATAAGCCAGATGTACACCTTTTAAAATCTATAACTTAATGTACTAAGTATGCGGCTAACCTGACCAAAAAGTAATCAATGGCAATTCATTTGGAAAAAAGAATAGTGTATAGTAGTTGTAGTGAACTATTCTTTTTAAAAGGATCAATAAATTGTGGTTGAAAAAGGTATGCATGACTTACAATATCAATGAAAGATAGCGCTGTCAATAGGAGAAAAAAAATCAGTATAGTGTATAGAGTTGCGGAAGATCACTATATGCGGACATCATCGCCAGAACAAAATTTGGCCGCAAAATTGATCTCGACTCTTTTGTGAGCGCATTCGCCAGAGATCAAAAGAAGACCAGGAGCAGCTATGCGACGTTCGTGACATTTGTATGCTTTGTGGCAGTTTATTGGGGACAAATTCTGCATTTTTTTTTTTTCAAACAATAAAACAAACGCACGCAAATAATAGATATCCTTATTGCAATTCTTTACATGGCTTATCCCTTCTTTCCTCTAGCCGCAAAAATACAATACTATCGTGTACAATCAAAGAATTCCATGCGACAAAGCCGCTGGGGCTTTCTTTCGTCGACTCGAGCTAATGTCACCAATTGTAGCGACAGAAAAAAAAAATTTTGAAAATAAGATACCATTTTCGCTACGCACTGTAACCATTGATACAAAAAAATTTAAATTCATATGAAATATTCATCCCCTAAGGACTTAAAAGTAGATATTCTACGACGAGTATAAAGCAGCTCAAAAATCGAAATTGACAGGCAACATTTCTTTGTATTTTTGTATCTACATAAATACAGAGTTTTGTATGAATAAATACAAAACGTAGTAATTCTAAATGGAATGCGCGATTAGTAAGTAAAGCGTAAACTTGATGTTAAACATTTATTTTTGACAGAATTTGGAATGCCAATCACCTGAATGAAATACAAACGGGAATTAAAGATATGACATATACATACATACCGTGTATATATAGTTAATCCATCGATTTTTGAAAATCGACATATGACCGAGCATGAATTTCGTTTTCCTACTGTCGAATGTCGCATGTCAGATATGTGCACTTCTCCGTACATATGTTTGTACATATATACGTATGTATGTAGTTGTACCAATGAGCAACAAATGCTTCAATCCAAGTGATATCTTGACAGTTTGACATAAACGACGGTGCTTCGGATTATTGTTATTTCAAAATTTTTTTTTTCTTCTTCCAAATGTGCATACAATGCTACTGACATGGCTACGTATGTACATACATATATACAAGCGAAAATGAGGGTAGGTAGCGCGAAATGGATTTCGTTAAGGCATTGTCGGGATAAATAAGGATTTCACAATTTAAAAAGTGAGTAGAAGTTTTTGTAGGTATGTGAAAGGTAACATTTTTTTTTTATGCTGTTCACAGAACACAGGGTCCCACAATAATCAGTAGACAATAAATAATTTGTGGCTTGATATTTCAATTATAAATTACACTATTCTACCTTTTGAGTAGTATTTCAAAAATATCGATTTGCAAAAAATTAAACCTTGACTTCAACCCTGCTGATTTAAGTGAAAAATGAGCTGTTGAACGCGGTTTGGGAGAGTCTGATAAATTGCAAGACAGAAGAAAAAAAAGTGTAATTAATCATTTTAATTTTTTTTAACCGTATTTATATTGTTAAGAATTTGCCAATCTAAAAGAGTCTCAGACGCAAGAAAGTTTTCAGGTTAATAAAATGAATAATAAGAAAGTAGTCACCCCGTGCTGTGACCATAAGCGCCCCACATACCTATTGAATTTTTTTGTTTGTTATTTAATTTTAGATATTTCTTATAAAAAATATAGCTTTTTCTTTAACAACCCCCGTAAAGGTCCTGGTTTCAAACTTTATGCAATACTAAAAAAAAATTAACAAACTTTCGTACAAATTTTTAATAAGAATTCTAAGAAAAATTTCGAGTTTGCAGTCGCCTTAAGCGCTCAAAATTTGCCATGTATGTAATTTATACGAAAAAAAAACAAATAAGGAAGAAAACGGTATAGAGTTCTTGAAAATCCATATTTGGGCCGTTTATTTTGACAGTGGCATAAGACACCTCGTACTACTTGTGCTTAAATGACCGTCTACTTGTAACCGAATGCATCTGCAAATCGTTCTATCGTCGTAAACTAATGGCAAAACCTTCTACCATTGGTTGATGAAGTTGAACGAATAACCGACGCATTCAAATACCAGTAACCGGTCATTTAAGTACAAGAACTGGGAAGTGACTTATGCCACTTTAAAAATAAACGGCTCATTTTTCGATCGGAAAACTCCGCCTCTCTTCAGGAGACTTCTAATAAAAATACCCAATTGTTTATGTAACCAGTTTTAATATTAACTAATTTTTACATGTCTAAATCCAAAAAATGCAGCATAATGAAATTGTACATATAAAGAAATAAGAAAAAAATCGCTAAACCTTTACTTTTTTTTGATTTTATTTCCTAATAGAGGGCTGCATGAATTCATTCAAATTTCTAGCCAAACAGAGTACAGTAGATTTGAATATTTTACTTCACATACAAAACACTCAGCGTTTGGAATTTTGTAAGTTATGAATATACATTTTGTTTTATATTTTCTACCTTCAAATGGAAGAATGAATAGAAAACATTCAAATCATTCAAACTCATTTCGGTAAAAGTTTTTTTCTACAAACAAGTTTTTTCGTATGTAATAGGAGCGCAGCAATACATACATACATAGTAGTGGATGTAGAAAGGGTTTTGTTTTTTGAGCTTCGAGTTGTGTTGTTATTGCAGAATATACTTATACATATTGGGCACTGAGATTTCCATCTTCTTGAGGAACAAAAATCATAAAGGATTCTACAAATTTTATTATGAGTATACATGTATGTTTATGCTAGCATAAAGTAACCTGGAAAATTGTAAGGGTGTAAAGTAATTCGTCGATTCAAAAAAAATAAACTGTACGCCGGTAATTTTCCTTCATTTTCCTTAAACACATACATTTGGCCACCCGTGGCTGCCAGTTTTCAACAACTTCTTATCTACAACGTACAGACATCTGTAGACCATATCGTTGCTCACGTGCCAAGTAATACCAATTCAGATTTCAAACAAAATAAAAATATTATTTTACTACAATTCAACAATAAATGGAACTGTCAGCGCCGTGACAATTCCAATGACTTTTTTTATGTGCCATTGATTGGTTGGTAGTGTTGTGTGCGAAGCATACTTGCGACGTGTATATGGCGGAGTGAAATCGACAACAAATCAAAATTTGCAACAAAGCAAATGTCAAAAGCGTCAAAGCGTCAACATTGCAAATAATTTTTAGTTTGTGCGCTCGATAAATACAGATATGTACAGCCATCCGCAACCATACGAACAAGCGCGAGTTGCAGTAACGCCCTCAAACACACACACACACACAGAAGCACGCACCCATAAAAACAGAATTGCGCGCGCGAAATTGCGAAAAAGTAGTTCAACGACACACCCACTAACAACGCTGTGCAGCGCGCAGTAACACACCTGCCTCAAAATGTTGTACGTGCACGGCAAACTTGTCGCTGCCACCAATTGCTGCATAGCGTTTACGTGTAGAGTAACTTGCAACATGAACAGCAGTAGCAGCAGCAGAGTGGGCCACGGCCTGCAGCGGCAGGGAAATCGCTTGCTAATGTTTTTCTTAATGTGTATATGTATGTTAGTTTTTTTTTTATTTTGTTATCGAAGTTAGCGTTCAAAAGTAGTTATTGCTGCTCTTCGCGCAACAACACGCCATTCCTTCTTACCTTGTCACTTGGGCCGCAGCCCAGTTGCATGTCGCATGTTGAAGGTGTCATATGTCTTGGTTGCATGTCTGTCAATTTTTGCTTTATTGTTGCCGTGATTTTTATGTCAGCTACACACACACACGCAAGCAATTGATATTTTTTTTTGTTTCAACTTTCATTATTGTATTACACAAACTGCTACTGCTGTTGTACTAGATACTCGTCAACAATGTTAAAAATTCAGGATAGCATGTTCACTTTGAAACAGCGGGGTCAGCTGTAGGATAAATAACTCAGCAACATTCATATGAAGTTAGTTGACAAGTTGTTGAGTGAGTGAATGAGTGAGTGAGTGAGCGAGCGAGTGAATAGAGGCAGGACAAGTAGGCGCTGATGTGCATTGAGTGTGTGAATGTGGCATGAAAATGTTGCTAGACGAATGGTTGGTATTTTCCTTTTTAGGCATAGGCACGTACATACAAAAATTCTTGCAATGAACTGAGATTGAGGTAAAGTAGATAGAGCAAACATTTACAACTTTTTACAATGAAAGTTTTTAGGTTGACTGGTTGGTAGTAGGAGGCAATGTCGTCAAATCTTATTCTTCTTTTTTTTCATATAAGTAGTGAAAACGTGTGCTATCTATTTTTATCAAATATAGACAGTCGTCAAAGTATACTACAACTAAGTTGCACCATTTAAAGTTTAAATCTTGGCATTAAAGTGTTCAGGAAATTTTTTGTTTCGCAAAAAAAGAAGTGTTTTCACCAGTAATCGTAGAAGTGTTAATGGTAATTGTAATGGCAATGAAAGTGGTAATGGTATGCCAGTGGTAATGGCAAAGGTAATTGTAATGATAATGACAATGCTAATGGTAATAGAAATGGCAATAATAATGGTAATGGTAATAGCAATGACAATGGTAATGATAATCGTATTGGTAATGGTGATGGTAATGGCCCGGACATGACAATTAAAATGGTAATGGTAATGGTAACGGTAATGGTAATGGTAGTGGAAATGGTAATTGTAATGGTATTGGTAATTATAATGGTAATAACAATATCTATTTAGGGTAATAGTAGTGGCAATTACAGTAAAGGTGGTAATGATAATGGTAATGGAAATAATAATAATAACGGTAATGATAACCACAATGGTAACGATAGTGATTATGGTAATTGTGATGGGTAATGGCCACTGTAATATTTATGATATAATAATGGTAATGGCAATTGATAACGATAATATAATTGATAACGATAATATAATTTCAGTTGTTTCAAAGTTTTTACAAAATTAATTCACAAAAAAGTAATACACAAAAATTTTAAACTTAAAAGAAAATTTTTAGAATATTTTTGAGTAGGCTGTTTTGTAGTTCACTTAATTTTAGTGCAAGTTTTAAGTGGCTATAAGCTACCGTTGGTTTTTGAGATTTTTACTTTTTTTATGGTGTTGCGCATTTTCTCCTCATAACGAATGCGTAATAGTTTTTTTGTATAGGAAAAAATGCCCAAGAGCGTAAAAGTCGAAAAGTTTGGTGAAAATTTGTCGAATTTTCTTAAATTTTGTAAAACTGTGAAACATTAATTTATATGCCATTTGATGCAGAATGAACTATATTTATATTAAAAATCAATGAATAAAACTTATTACGAAAAACATTGCAAATATTAAAAAAAACCACTGTACGGAGACTTATTATGGTAGGTGTGCATATGTAATATTTAAACTCGATTTTCTTAAGTATTTTCACTTATTGCACATCTATAAAGCTGTTTATACAAACATACATATGTAAGTCTCAATCAATTAATTTGGAAAATGTTTAAACCTCACTTAATAGATACAAAGCTTATTAAGTTTGATGAGTGGAAAATGTACTAAGCCCCTAAAGAAAAATAAACCCTTAATGTTTCTACTTCTCGTTGATGTTATTTCTTTACGAACCATTACAAGCACCAGATTACAAGGCAAATTTCATTAAGTGAATACAAGTGTGTTTGTGTAGGATAATTACTTCAATAGTAATAACTAAATTAGCTACCTGCACGTCACTTATCCGGTTACGTCAGTTATAAAATGTCAGTCAGTGTCAATTACTGCTGTCATTATATGACAAACAGTTAGGCACGCATGCTTACCAACTAAGTATGTATGTACATATAAGCGCGTTTTCCACGTAATGCCAAGGAACTGGTTTAAGCATTGGTTACTTTTATTTGAAAAAATAAAAAAAAATCTAATAAAATTAGGCTCGAGGTAATTTGTAAAAAAAACATACATTTCGGTAAGTAGTTTTGAGTGCTTCTACAGACCACACGCAAGTTAAAAGAAAGGAAACTTGTCATGTTGAAAATTACACATGCTTACATACCTAGTGCGTGGTGAGCAAATAAGGTTTACTGATAAAATAAATTCATAACAATGTGCCTACTAGTTATGGGGTTTTAAAGTTTAACCAGCAAAGGCGATTTCTAACGATGTAAGTGGACAGCATTTTATAAGCAGGAAAGGTCTCGGTGTCACTTTAATTACTAGCTTCTAGCTTTAAATAAGGTACGTTGAAAAGTTTGCAACAAAAATTAACATGAATAAATTTTTTGTCACAGTTAGCGCGTTGCAATTTACATATGTAAATAAGCTTTCCTATATATGTGCGAGTCATCAATATGGAGAGCTTAGAACTACTGTGAGCCAAAAAGTAGTATACTAGGTTAGGTTAGATGATCATCCCCGGTTGGATACACATTACATACACATACACAGAGCCAAAAAAATTCAGTGGGCGAATTCATCTCATACCAATATCTTCTCTGCAGTAATATTTATGACAACTCATTCCTTAACTAATGGGCAATTTTATAGGAAATTGAATTGCCTACAAGTTTTTAACTTACATTTTTTCTGTAGCTCTAGTTGTTTACGAGATAGGGGTGAAATAATTGAATTTCATTAAGAATTGGAGTTCTGCTAACGTTGGGCATGACTGCTTCAGAGCATTCAATTCTGAAGAAAACTCATCATTGATTAAGATTATACCATAAAATTGCTCTGAGCTGTACACTTTTGAAGAAAAAACTCAAAGTTTACGTGAATTTTAAACGGCTCAGATTTTCAAGGAATTTCCCACAAAATTTCGAGGTGGAAGTGAAAAAAAAAATAGTCACCAAAAAATCACCCTAATGTGCACATATACATACAAGTCAAGTTAAATAAAAGCTTGTAAAAAAAACAAATAAAAAATTCAAAAATAAAATCGGCTCTGCTTTCAACTCCAAAACGCTTCTGAACAAGCTTTCCTGTAAGAACACTTTTCTATACATACATAGCTGCAAGAATTCGAATACTTCGCTCTGTTCGGAATGGCTTCGCCCGGCTCGGATTCGCTTCCCTTCGCCAGCAGCAACATAAGCTGCATGCCTAATATCTGCTAAGCCAGAGAAAATAGCATACAATTACCAATTCTTACCTGCAGTTATTTTTTTGTGCTATAATTTTCTACTAAACATCCTTAAGGCATAGGCATGCGTTAGGCATTTTACTCCAAATCTTTTAATTTTCAAGCAGTGTGAATATGTCAGATTCATTTTTTCCACTCACGTCACATTGCTATGGCTAGGTGTGCGGTTTATTTGCGCCGTAAGTTTTATACGCAAGCTCTCACTGATATCGGTCTATATACTTTTGCAGATAACTTCAAAGTAAAACTCCACATTCATGCTTGAATTTAAGTTATACAAATTTGATTTCACCAGCGTATACGCAAAGCAGTCAACATTTTCATGGCATTAAGCACGCCCGCATGTAAGCGCAACGAAGAGCAGCAAAAAAAAAAACAGCACACATCCTTGAGCATATAATAAACCTTTGTTCTTAAATTCTAACAGATTTCGTTTCTAATTTAATAAAATAACACTTAGCCTTTGGCGCATTTGTGCAGAAGACAGCGACGTGACCTCCTTACTTGTTTAATTTACAAATTTATAAATTTCCCAGAAATGTTTTGCTGTTAAAATTTTCAACGAAAAACGCCCGCCTTTAAAATAACAGCAAAAATTCTTGCTTGATTAAACTAGAGAACTTTTGCAGGGCGTAACGTAGCGTAAGCAACGCAAGCAACGCTTTGCCTTCTCGAACCACAGCCAAAGAAGCCGGAAAACACTGCCACAACGGCTGGCTGGCTGGCTGGCTATCTTCTATGTATGTGGCTCTACGCTCAATGCCACGCAATGCAAGCTACTGACGGCATAGAAAATCGCCTCAAGCGCCAGGCGGCAGAAATGCCAGCTTTTCTCCTCCTCATACTCTTACTGCCTCGCTACCATCCGCTGGTTGTATCGAGAGTACACCAAGTACGAAAGTGCGAAAGTGTTGGCGCACGTTTCTAACATTAACATGGCCGCGCACTCCCTCCCTGCCCCCCCTCCCAACATGGCAGGAGTGACACGGATAATAATAAACTGCAGGTGAGGTCTTAACTCGCGCATTAGAAACATTTTTCGTTTACAAAGAATTTCCACTATACATATGTAGGTGCGATTGTGAAGGGGAGGGATGCTGCATGCCGCATGCCGCATGCTACATGCTACATGTTGCAAGTGCAGTTATAGTCAATGGCAATATTGTCTTTTTTCTTTGTTCTTTTATTTTGCTTTTGTGCAGTGGGCCACATCAAGTGCGCCTCATTTGCTTTGTTGTTTTTGTTTTTGCTGTTGCCTTGCCTGCTAATCTACTACTGCTGCTTTATGTTATTTATGCACAACGACAGGGTAAATTAGTGAAAGCCTAGTCGAACGCCGCGCGCTCGTGGCATTGCAAAAATAGCTAACGCTTAGCTATGCCTGCTCCACTCACTCACTTTCCCTGCAACACAGAGTTATTTTTACAAACTTTTTTTCCTGAATTTCTACTGTCATATTTTTATATTCAATGTTTATGTGTTTGTCTGTTTGTCTGTTCATCAACAACCAGCCTCATTGTATATTCCATAGTGCGCCAGCGTTAAATTTGTTACTTGCAACATACGGAAGTAACATTGCAATTTGTGTATTGCTACACTGCTGCACTGCTGCAATGAACGTTGTCATGTTGCTTAGTCAAGCGGCAGGTGGCAGGTGGCAAGCAACGTGCAGCAGTGGCAATAACAGTTTCAACACGATGTGCTACATGCTCATATGCACTTAGATACTAAATTCTACATATGTATATATGTATATGCAAGTTGCATGCACTTTTGCATTTAAATATCCATACATGCATATATGTATGTGTGTAGAACATAGAGAAATCTCTCTATGAGACAGGAGGCAAAATATTGGCTCACATTAAGAACGTAAACGATATTTACTCATTTTCAAAATGAGAAACGTGATGCGCATAAATTTCATAAATATTGCATAGAGTAATAGCTAACACACGCACATAAATATACATACATACATACATATGTGCATACGTATGCCAGTAAATAAATGCAAGTGTATCATATGTGTTCCGGACTAGAACGTGCTGCTGCTTTAGACAGGTGGCTAAACGTGTACTGGAAGAAAATAATTTTCTTAGTTTATTGGTCTTACCTTTTATACGAGTTGTGCAGCTGAGAAAAAATTCAAAAATAATACTAAATTTATATCACTGTGCAACAGCCGAAATTAGCCCGGACTTTGTTTACATTCCCAGAAAGTAACTATATTCACGTACCGGCGTAAATAGTTTTGAAAAAAGTGAAACAAATTTTTAAAATAAAAGTCTAGATGAAATTAGAGATTAAAACGTAAAAGGTGAAGTCTCGTGAGTAATATTTTCGCTGAACATTTTAACCCATTAGCTCCCGCCTGAAAGGGCCATTTTGATCCTTACTTCAAGAAACACCTCAAAAAGCAAATTTAGAAGGTCGTAAGAGGATTAAAATGTTGTAGAGAATTATTCATAAGAAAATTTTACTAGGGGTCTTCCTAGGCAAAATTTTCATGTCATCAACGTAAAATTCTCTAAAAAGTTAAATAAAATATCTACGCCAACAAAAAATATAAAAGTCCCACTCAATTAAAACCTTTTTTTTTGTAGAAAAAAGTATTTTCTTTGCTGCTCCGAGCATTTAAGTATTATTGGGCTAAATGCCAGGTTTTTAGTTAGTTATATCTTTTATGTCTTACCTCGACGAGCAACTAAGAAGTTGATACGAAGCTCGGGCGCAAAAATATGTACGATTATAAACGCCACGGGGCTTGTGCGACGTATGGTAGGTAGTTAAGGATTAAGTAAAGGATCTTAGTTAAAGCCTAGTATACGAGTCTTTCCTCATTTGGCGGAGTCAATAGCTTGGGCCTGGTTTTATATAGAAGTGGAGAACTATCATTGAGGATATAATAGCGAAGCCATCGGTGACTCTATGCTGATTTAGGAGGGAAATTGCTTTTCGGAGTCCTCGCCTCGTAGAATACGCCAGAGAAAACTACGCTAGTCAGATCCCTAATTGCAATTAGTGAAATGCCTACCTAGGACCACTTCCAACTTGGCTCTTAATATCGTGCTTAGGATACTGCGCCAAGGCATGCAGTTACAGGTAGCTGGGCCAGGATAGTTAACTAATTCAGGATATGAACACTTAAATACTTTATTAGCTTTCCAAGAAGGCACCGGTGAACTTTTAAACGTATGTGTCGAAGCTTGCCGTTCAGTGCACAAATCAATTAACTCCATCAACAAAAAGTTGGGAGGTGCGATGAAATAATGTACATTACTTTTTAACCCGCGTCATTCGGAAATTTTTTCTAACACAAAATACGTTGTGCATCAATTTGATGTACTATATGGAAAATGACCCTAGTATTCAATGAAATGTTGGTTTTTCAACTTTTATTAATGCCCAACGTTTGTTTATTCATTTTCTGATAATAAGAATAAAAATGCTTAAAAGATCTTTACGCATTTGTCGCGAAAAAACCAATTCAAAACATTAACTAATTGTTTAATATTTTAATATGTTTTCGAAATTTGCATCAATTTGATACAAACGATGGACGCGGGTTAAAATTCCATTTATATTATAAAATTAGATAAATAATGTTGTTATAAATAGTATGTACTATTGTTTGTTATATAACGTTATTATAAAAGTAAGGGTTTATGACTATACCAAGTGCTGAGACACATAAATAAAATAAATTTAAGATTTTTCAAAAAGTGCAGTTAATCGAGTGTGAGTGCACTGAACGGCTCATATCTATGTAAGGTGAATATATTCACTTTTCAAATATATCTTTAGCCGCCACAACACACATAGTTATTACTATCTTATACATATTGGTAATATCAATTTTGCTGAGTGTATTTAATAATGAATTTCCTTGCACATCACTGCATTATATCCGTGTGTTACCATTGGCTTACAGTCGGTAGCAGTAAAGGAGTCCATTCTAAGGGTATACGCAGTAGTTACAAATTTGCGTTAAGCCGACAGCTACTGCAAAGTACGCACTCCGTTTAGTAGAAAGCACATAATTACATGGATATGTATGTATGTGCATTAGGATGGTCCAAAAATGCATGTTAAAAAGCAAAGTCGAAATTCGTATGCTCTCATCCGCTAGGATTGTTCGTAACCGAAAAAATATACCCCTATCTTTTTTATTTTGAAATTAAAGAATATTTAGCGGTCGCTCAAAGTTGTTCATGTATTTTATATGTGAAAAAAACTTTTCGTAGAAATGGTATAGAAGTCTTCAAAATTAATATTTTCTGATCGGAGAACTCTGTTTTTCTGCAGAAGGTTGCCAATAATAATACTCAAATGTTTATTTAACCATTTTTTCATAGTAACTATAATTTACTGGTTGGCCAAAACCCCCGAAAAATGCAATGGGGGACCAATAAAAAATAGTTAGTATTAAAAAAAAATTTTAAATAAACAATTTAGTATTATTATTGAAAGTCTCCTGAAGTTTACCGATCGAAAATTATAGATTTTAGAGAATTCTATATCATTTCTACGAAAAGTGGGTTTTCCCCATATAAAATACATTGAAAAACTTTGAGCGCTTTGAGCGACCTCTAAATATATTTTGATTTCAAAACTTTACTTTTTTTTGGGCCACCTTAATGTGCATACATATGTACGTATACACCTTCGTTCATCCATTCATACCCAACAGGGAAAATCGGGTGAGTGTGGACTAAAGAAAGAGAAGAAATTTGCGCGAATTTTGAACGAAATTTGAACGTGCTAATTAAGCAGATTGGAATATGCCTTAAGTGCCCAGAGTGCTTTTAGATGTATTTGTTTCTACATCACTTTTATTGAACGAAATCTTAATCGCTTATAATTTTTTTATTCGAAAATATCCTTTTGTGAATTCTTGGTTCACTCTCACTCAATTGATGCCTGGTGCCAATATGATCAATTTCAACCAGATTCATATTCATAAAAAGCGTTATTTTCAATCAGAAGGTTTGTCTAAGCTCAAAATTTTCCTACAAGGCTTAGTAATTTGTATATATGCATGTAAGTACTTAGCATTATGTAGTGAGGTTGCAAACTAGTTGCGGTTCCTGTTTTGAGGTCGTCATTTGCGAAGTTTCACGACAGCAACTGCCACAACTGATTTGTACTCCTTGTATGCGATGAATGAATAATGTTGATGGCTATAATCATGGCAATATGGCGCATGCTACATACATATACATATATACTCCGTGTAAAATCTTGTGTGCATAAATAAATAAGTCAAGAGGATGGATGTGTGCGTGAATTTATGTACATACATATGTATACATATTTATGTATATACTAGAGATGGTCGCTTTTATAAGCATTATCATATGCCCTTACCTTTTTGTTGCGGAACATTTGACAGACGGAATGAGAGTCTAACAAAATCCTTCTTTGTCTTGTCTATTCGAATAAATATTTATATCTATCTGTCATTTTACAATTTCATTTGAAAAGCGCTCCGTCCTAATGTTACCATATACTAAAAACTTGAATTTCTTTGCGCGCTCACATTGGTATTTATGTATGTATGTATCTATGTATCTAAGTATATACAGTTAGTTTGATGGCTAGGGCATTGTAATTAATATGGATGGCTAAATGAATTGCGTGCAACATTCGGTTCACTCACAAACCCATCACACACTAGCATGGCCTTTGACAAATTAAGGAAGTAGAGCGCAAAAATGCGTGACATGAAATGTATGGTAGAAAAAAAACTAATCTATTCATCATCATCACCGAAGCAAGAAGTGTGCAGGATTTAATAAATATGAATATAACCATGTAAACCAAAAAGCAAATATGTATATATGTATGTACATATGGATATGGTAAGTACATATACACATATTCATACATTCATAAAGCTTCATGGCTAGGTACTAAGAGGAAAAGAGATGGCATATATAAGAAATCTGACCTAGAAGAATTGGGTTTTTTCATGCATTAAATATTGAGTGAGTTGGAACTGCTGAAAATGACTCGGTTTTTTCCCTATAGTTCAATGTTAGTCGAAAATAGCTTTAAACCATTGCTGGTCCATATTACAAAAGATGGCACGCATGCCTATGCACTAGGGATGGAAAAGACGCGCGCAGAATCGATTCT
The DNA here is from genome assembly GCF_013731165.1 of Rhagoletis pomonella. Classification (NCBI taxonomy): domain Eukaryota; kingdom Metazoa; phylum Arthropoda; class Insecta; order Diptera; family Tephritidae; genus Rhagoletis; species Rhagoletis pomonella. Next base: position 1,208,966 of record NW_023458566.1, on the reverse strand, counting down.
CGACTTCAAAATCGACTTTCAGGTTTTGGATTCTTAAAGTCGATTGATCACATTTGAAAGTCGATTTTGGACTAAAGTCAGAAACGGCTTTTTCATCGGTACTATGCAGTGGTCATCACTGTTTTAGTCTCTCGATCTAAGTAAAAAAACTATCAAAGCGGATTTCTGTACTACATGGCTGCGCTTAGAGATGACTCTATCTCTTTTAATAATAGAAATCTTGCCCAATGCTAAACACTTCAGATCAGTGATCGTCACGCTAACTTATTAAAACAATTCAATGGTGCTTGCGATGGGAGAGCTGCTCCACAGAGGATGTATCATGGTCTGGAACAGTGACGATCAGGAACAGCTGACTGGTCTGAAAGAAAGTGATGAAATGACGACAGCATCTATATGCGTCTGACGCGTGTCCATATGAAACCTTTAAAAAACTTCTTCCGCGGTATACATATGTATGTTTCGGTCGTAATTGATCTAAGGCAATAAGAGCAATCTCACACTTGTTTGTGGCAGAGTCCAAGTGTTGTACCATCCACTTAACCGCTGTTAGTAATAAAATGCATTGAATAATAAGCTTTTGAATGTACTTGCTTATTTTTTTATTAAAATTCGATAGTGCTGTCGATAGTTTTTAGAAGTATCGATAGTACGACTACCAATAGTTTTCCAGCTCTACACTACAATAAGCTAACGCCACAAAGGAGGGCGCTTTTAATGCAATAATCTTGCTCCAGAGTCTTATAAACAGACCACCCTAATATATGAGCCTTCAAACAACTTATGTATGTACAAATGAGTGCTATGACTCAATATTTACTTAGAAAATGTTATCTAGAATTTCTTAGATCAGACATTTAGTCATTTTCCTGCACTCCAGCCTCGTGCATTTACGTGAGTAATGACGCATAGATACATAAGTACAGTTGTATTTTCGCACATTTTGCAACTTCATGCATGTAAATGTTTGTATAGACCAAATACCAAAGAGTTTTTTGTCTTAAAATAAAAGAAGTAGACAAATAAATATCCATCAAATAAAGTTCGTGATACTAGACTGAATCTTAATGTCACACTTTTTCTTCATTCATATACATATGAACGATGGCGTAGACAACCGTGCGATTCTTGGAACACTTACTCGCATGACATCAGACTACGCAACGACTCTGTGGAGTCCTTATCGGGATGGTGGAAGAAGGTAATAGCAGTGGTTCAAAGCAAACAGTTTTTGAGAAGATTGATACCACAAAAAAAGGTTAGTCTAATGTTTTTCTAACTTGTGTAGGAAATTAAAAGTTGTTGAGCTTCAAGGACTTGAAAATTTGAACAGTGATCGAAACAATTTGGTTGAAAATAACCCTATTTGATTTTTTTTTTACTTAATCCAGTAGTTTCATGCATACATATTAATACTTTCCATTAGCAGTTTAAATGCTTCTTTAAGGATTTAGTTACGTATGTAAATAGACTACATATATTTGTTGTTTTGAGAGTGATTACTTAAGAGAATCGATTAGAGCTCTTCACATTGAGGACGCTATTATTCTTCCCATTTGTCTTACGAAAGACAAAGAAAAATTTATTTAGCGCACGCAATCTATTAATAAGCTTTTGAAACGTCAAACTTAATACAATATTTATTTGGTCCAGATATGCTTAGCACTTGTGTTGTTGAACTTGCTGATGGAAAACGTTAAACACCAAGAAATATGCCTAGTTCTCGTACCTACATAAATAACATGAAAATAAAGATTAATTACAAATTCATTACTTGCACTACGGCAAAAGTTCAAGCGACATACAAAGCAGCAATAGAAAAACAAATGCATAAGTGAACATTCTTACGTACATAAATACTATATGTTCGTATGTCAAAACATAAATAGATAAAGGGTTACCCAAGTGAGTACGAAAAGCTTAGCTTGTATACCACTTTAGGTTAATTCATTTTTTTGGAGCATTTATTCGAAGAAAGACTCAATGGCCGTTTGAAGAAAAACTAAGCAATTGCTTTTTCTTAAAGTTCCATACCTTACGAAAAGCGAATAGATGGTCTGAAAAGTGTTTTATCAAAATGTTATTATAAAAAAATTATGGCGTTTTCTTTTCTAGTCAAAAATTTTACCTTCCCATTACCTTCTAAGAACAAATGATAAGCAGAAGCAGCATTTTTTGTAAACAGATAAGAAAAATGCTCGCCAATTAGTACACCCTTTAATTCGTTGATATGTATGTATGTACATATGCCCATAAGTAGGCATATATTTATGTACATACATACACATTTCACCTGTAAACGTTTTTACAAGTGGAAAATGAAAGAACGAAACTCCAATCAATAGCCATAAATGAAAATAACAGCAAAATTACAGCGGAAGCTGTTCAAGGCATTGGCAACGGCGCTGGCAGCGACAGTAAAAGTGGCTAAGAATAAAGGTGCGCATAATTCAGCCAGTCATATGAGGCAAGCACATAAAAATGTGTGTATGTATGTATGTATGTCGATTAGCCAGCATCCAATTTATGCATGCCTACCTACATACAAACATACAACCATAGGAGAAACTTCAGGTGCGCTGAATATGAAGAAATATGTATATTTTTTGATTGATTGGGGCAAGCGTAGTGAATCTCAGTGAACCCAGAGTGGCCGCATGCTGGGCGAACAGAGCGTACCATAAATGATGTATGTATTTACCTACAATTTACGAGTGTGAGTACCAACCTACATACATATGTACATATTTATGCATACATATACTGGTATTTGTATTGACTTATTTCTTGTGCTCCAGCAGCATTTACAAGTTGTTAACAATTCGTTTTGCGCTCGAAAATAATGTTTCGTAGAATTAATTAGAAATTTTTCACCAACATTAAGTAGGTAATAACACTTACATACATACATAAGGATGTGTGCATGAGTTGGCATATATAAGCTATATATACTTATACATATACATATGTATGTACATTAGGGCGCTCCACGCTGTAAATAAGTGAAAAAATATTGGCTTCGTTTCAAACTCCCACAAATTATCTTGGCTATTTTGGTTCTTCAAAAGTATGTAGCCCGTAATGGTCCCCAATTACTTACTAGCCGCATTTGGGAGTTTTCCCATTGGATAAGAGCGTATGTTCTGTTGCTGTTGAGCCTGGCACAGATTGGGCATGCTACCCCGTATTTTTATGGAGCATACCATATTTAAGTGCCAGTCCCTTTAGAGTATTCCTACGTTATGTGGATGTTTTTGACGATGTTGTAAAGCTCTATAAAAATCGAATGGCGGCTTGGTCATGTCTGTATCTTCAGCTAAAAATACGATGCAAGGCTCTGGCAGTCGAAGGCTCTGTTTTAGAGACAACTCTTTGGAGTGCGAATATGTTGTGAGCACCGTATTTTCTTATCATTTGCTCCCCGAAGGAATTTTTGTGGTGAAGAAGTCGGTGATGAGTTGTTCATATATTTGAAATTTGTGTCTCGCGTTCTTCCAATTGTTTTGTTTAAAATAAGGGTCAGTAGGAAGAAAATGATGTCCAGTTTTTAAAGGCGTTACCCCAGGCTGCAGTAGTCAGCATACAAAGTTACGTTACCGGTTAAGTTTCATATCCAATATGATTCCCAAGGATGTTGGCTGGATGTTGGATGAAGGCTTTTTTACAGTTAGTTACAATTTGTTGAAGAACAATATATTTTAACTAAACTGCCTTTCAAGTAGACGTGTTGGCTTTTAGCTTTTGTCTGATATATGAATCCCGCACTTTTTCGAAATTATTTGGAAGAAATACCGAGAGTGACTGAGTTGCTCGTACAAAGACCTTCACCTTGCGGTATGGATATCACCTTTGTCATGGTTCACGCAAAGCGCCTTGTAAATTGCGTTAAATGGGGAAGTTATGGTGTGTAACAGTGCAAGAAAATTCAGCTCATGATTTAGAGGCCGTTGAATAAAAAATTAAATTTATTTGAACAAATCGAGTAAAAGGTCTGAAATTTTAAGAAAAAGCAATTGCATATTTTTTATTTGTAAGGAGGACTATAGTCAATAAATTTTCTTATTTCAAACAGAAAATTTCATTTCATTTATCATTTCGTTAGGGGTTAAAAAAAATCAATTTCTAGCATCCACACAAATTTGATGATAAAAGACGATAATAGAGAAGCAATTTCAACGAAGTTTGGCTAACATTTCAGTGATATCCCAAAAACTAACCCATTTATACGAAACGCTTCGAGAGTTGGCATTTTTTTTGTGAGTCTGCCTAATGTTCGCACATACATATGTACAAATGTACATATGTTCATACATTTAACACCTGTACCTACATATGTACATACATATGTAACTAATGGTAATAAGCACCAGCGCAGTAATCATTATGGTAGTTAGACAATTAATTACTTATTTACTGCAGGGAAATGTTATGTTGCGCTGTGCTCTGTTGTAGATATTTGGGAGCGTGAGTTGCTCGAAAGCGGTAATTTGGTAGCATAACTGTAAATGCCGCTTGTTCATTGCTGTTTGCTGTTGCAAGTGGCATGGAAAGCGCCTTAAATTTTCTTTAAACTTTTATGCTTGCAGTAAAAATGCATACGAACGGCCAACTTTGGCATACGCTTTGGCCATTAAGCGTTGAAAATAATAATGAATAATCATTCGTTTTAGCAATTTGTGCTTTTTTATCACTTTTATTTTTTTTTGTAGGTTCGTGCATATGTATATGTGTACAATGTACAGTGGCGAATATATAAATAGGGACGCAACACCTTAACAAGTTTCGGCTATTTTTCGCTTGTATATTTAATTTTTATTATATTTTTATGAAGTTAGAGCTTGTTATCTAACAAAAACCAGCTAAGTCCGAAGTTCAAACTTTCTACCAAAACTAGGGAAATTCGACAAAGGTCCATAAAAATGTCCAGCTTTTTAACTCGATTTTTTTTTTAGGAAATTTTAAGTATGCAGTTTTATGGCCCATTCAATTTCAGTGTAACAAAGTGTAAGTTTGAAGTAGCTAGGAACTACCGTTGATTTTTGGTAATTTTTTTTCGTTGAAGGTGTTGCTGAATTTTTTCAATATAAAAAATTTTTGAACATATTGTGCATGGAAAAAATTGCCTAAAGCAACTTCAGACTTGCACTTTTGTTACTAGAATTTATAAGACTATAAAACCGCATACCAAAAGTTTGCCTAAAAATTCTGATTAAAAATTCGCAAAATTTTATGGAATTTTGTTGAAATTTGTCGAAATTTCCTAATTTTTGGACAAAGTAGGAAACAAGGAATCTGAATCTGCAATTAAGTTTTACCAAAAACGGCCGCTAGGGTGCGCTTTAACGCAAAAAACATGGAAGGAACGTGAAGGAAAAGTGCAAACAATGTTGCTCAGCAAAGTTTCTAAACAATGTTTCTAAACAGTGTTTTTTCAGGTTTTTTTTGCACCAAAATCCACCCAGTAGACGTTTCTGAAAAAAATAAAATGCAGATTCAGATTCCACTCACCTGAAAATCCTCAGCAAGGCCTTTCGATGGTATAAATATTTTATTTAAATCAATTCGATTAGCTGCTGATTTGAATTTTATTTAAAAAAGTAATTTTCCTTTTGGTTTTATTTTTTTATTACTAATTCTTAAATTTGAATTATAATTTAAAATTTCAATTTGCATTTAAATAAATTTTTATTGCAATCCAGACTTACAAAAAAAACTAGTCGCGTCCTTATTTTTATTTTCGCTACCGTACATAATTACATAGATATGTACATATGTATGTATGTATGTATTAAAACATATTTTTTTTAAACCATTTCAAGCTGCACAGTTATTCAGCACGGTAGTAATTAATAAATAAACTTTCAGCTAATTTTCCTAGAATTTTAACTAATTTGTGTTTTTTTTTTTGTTATTATTTCTGTTTCAACTTTCTCTCTACTAATTTCTTTTGCCTCAATCAGGCGCAGCTGGAGTGGCCACAACGGCAGCTGGCATATTATTTTCAATTAAACTTTTGTGCTCTATATTTCCTACACATACATACATATGTATATAGTCATGTAGCTGTTAGGCAGTTAGACCGTGGTCACCATTACGGTCACCACCACAATTCGCACCAGCATCTTTTTCTTCTTCGTGATCAGCATCATTGGCCACAACATTTGAACACCGCTTTAATATCCAAGCGGAGACTGAGTGCACTTCTTTCTAATGCATTGTGTACCTACTTGCTCGACATGCCAACCTACATACATATGCACATATTTGTGTGTGTGTGTGTGTTTGTGTGCAACGTTCAATTTACTTTTTATAACTTCATTTGTCGGTCATCTGTGGCAGCTGCCACATGGTGCGCATCTTCTATTTTTTTCTTCTTTTTCTTAGCATATATGTATGCACCTTTATTTCTACACGCTCGGTTGGACGCCCCAAAAAAAAACAAAATTGGTTTCAACAAATTTTCACTTTTCCTTTGAATTTGCCTATTCTCTTTCATGGCATTTTAGCTAATTTGCTTTTGGCCATTGACCACAATAGCAGCATCATTTTAAAGAACTATTCTTTTCAATTACTGTGCATAACAAAATGTTTTGTTGTAACTGCTGTGGCGGGCATGTTAAGAAAGTGATCATCTAGCTCATAAGGCATCTATGTATCTGCTTGAGGGCGTAGACACAGTTAGTTACAAAATTACGCACAACTTCTACTGACCTTGGGTGAACAAAACTGTAAGTTGTAAAAGACAAGCATAGCATTACAATTAACACACTTCAAGACTCCTGCGTCGTGTAGAACATCATGAAAGGCCAAGTGATAAACAGCAGTACACTGTCACGTCTTTGTTTTGGTTAATGTAATTATGTACGCATTGAGCCGTTAACCAGTAAGAGATCTTGGTTTACCTAAACCCCTAAATTAAACCATACACTTAGCATACAAATTTGTTGCAATTAGCTTAAAGACTCCTGTGCCGCGGTAAATAGCTTGAAAACCCAAGGATATTGCAATTATTTACGCATTTAGCCGTTAACCAACCATGGTATACCTAATCCGAGATTAAACCATGCACTTAAAATTGGTTACACAATCCTCGCATATTCACAGCTCTAAATCGTAGGTGGCTGACCGAGCTGCCCAATTTGATGTGACATTGTTACTTTATGCTTGTCATCGAAAACTGGCAATGGCATCAACAATTACTTACTCATATGGCACGAATTGTTTAAGTGTCATTCACTCCAGGTGGTTAGGTTTTTTTCTACTTAGTTCTTAGAGAGATCCACATGTTGCAAGAAATTACGCTAAATTTTGTGTTCAAAAATTACTTGCTACATACGTACGTATGTGCATACATACATATATTCACACTCTAGTGCATCCACATTTATTTCCTTGCCTTCAAAGTAATCACCATGGCAGCTAATTCGCCTCTTGTAACCCTTTCGCAAATCTTTAAAACATTTGCCATCTCTGCTTCTGATCAAAAATTGTGAGGTGGTATGTGTTTAATCCTGAGTTTTATCTTAAAGTTCCAAATGAACCTTGCCACAGCAACCAAATAGAATGGTCAACAAAATTCCATTCTAAAAATAACAGCCAAACACAATTTTAAGGCTAGATTGGAAGTGCCACAACTGATGAGATCAACCGAACTTCTTTCGGAAGTACAGTATTTCTTTTTTCGCTCTTGTACTTCGTACTTCGAAGTACAGTCCAATGTACTCCTTCGCGATATTTTGTACTTCAGGAGGGAGATTCTGTAGCCAGTTAACGACAACTTTTGGGTCGCTATCGCACTTTTTGACGCATGATATAAATGTTTTTGCGTCAAAAAGTGCGATAGCGATTCGAAAATTGTCGCTTACTGGTTACAGAATCTCCCCCCCGATCTCGTACTTCTCCGATCTTCTGGACGATCGTCACATGGCCTGGGAGATAAATTCGTTGAAACCATTAAAGTCGCCGGAAATCGATGGCATCATACCTGCGCAGCTGCCAAGGGCTCTGCGAACTGCATGAAGACCGGGCATATCCTCAAGGCTTGGAGGGTAGTCAGGGTTTCGTTCATCCCGAAGGCCGAAAAAGGCTCTCATGTTTCCCCTAGGGATTTTAGGCTTATTAGTCCCTTAGTTTTTGCTAAAAACGCTAGAGAGACTGATAGACCTGTACATAAAAAAACGCGATTCCTCGTGACTGTCTTCTAAGAGCTCAATATGCTTATTGCAAGAAAAGGTTGGTGAATACCGCCCTGCACATATCACTTTACCAATATGTAAATAAATAGATACATATATAGTCCAGGAAGAAGCAGGTCGTCCACTTAAGGTTATTCCTTGCCGGTGACAAATATAAGTACAGCTCAACTGAGATAAAGGGAATATATCAACGACCGAGTGGACGATCGCCCTATCTCCGCAGCCGGTCCAAGAACGCCATATCTCAGCTTCCGATATATTGAATTTATATAGAGATAGGGGGTTTTCGAATTGCAGCAGAGATAGAGCGATCTTCCTCTCAGCCGTATTTGACAACAGTATGTTAAAGAAAATTTCGTCAGAAAGTTGTTTGTCAGAAAGTTCCTTCGATGCTAAACCAGTTTTTATTCTTTAGCGGATTTTACAATATGTAGCATCAGCCGAAGGCCTTTGTAGCCAGTGCTGCTTTGAGACTTATTTGTAGTATATTAAGTATTGTACAAATAATTAAAAAAAAACTAAAAATAAAAAATAAATGTCTTTGCACTGCCCGAAAAATTCTGTTTAGGAAATCTATGTAGACAGCCGTGGTGTGCCTAACTAGAGTACACATAATCGAGAGTTATTTTCATTTGGCCAAATACTATATCGGACTAGGGCTAAGGAAGATCAAGAAGCAATACTCAGTGTATCTGAAGTGCGTACGCATATATTTTAAACATTTATACAGGCCATAAGCTTTGCTAAGCTTTCGCTGAACGCACTTGCAAGTGAGCAGAAGGTTTGTTTATTTCGCGCTTCTCAGCTGGTTTATAGTAAGCTTATCTCTCAGTTCAGCCATAAGCGTTGTGTGGCGCCTCTTTAACAAGTCCTTTGGACAATTTTCTCATATAAAGGCCTAAAGGCATCCTCAACGTAGTGTCGCATTACATATTACATACGCCAATGCCATTTTAAGACCTTCAACAGCTCTTGCTGCTAGCTATTTAACTGTTTATTTGTTTTTTTTTTTTTTTGGTTATTGTTTTACAAAAGCCACTCAAAAATACAATACTTGCATGCGTAAATTTATTCATGATCAGCATAATTCTGTGCAGATTCATTTGCTTTCTTTTCACAACAACAAAAAAAAAACGTTATTTATTTATTTATTTTCATTTCGATTAATTTTTTATGTTTTCAATTTAAGTATTTTTTTAAGTATTTTGCTATTCTGCAGCTTGCTTGTGTGTTTCCAATAAATAACATTTCGTTATGTAAATATTATGGAAATTTCCCCCCCATTTCGTGTTGTGATTGTTGCCATTTTATTATTATTATTATTATTAAATACGTGTTTCTCACAAACTTTGCTAAATTAATTTTTTTATGAGCTGCGCTGCAGAATAATTAATTTGAATTTTATTGCTGCGTCATTTGTTCGCCACTTGGTTGGGATGCAGTTTACTTTTTGTGATTATTTTTCCATTATTTATTTTAGCGCTGTAATCAAGTGTCGTGTTTGAACATCAATACAAATACTATTTGTGTACATATGCATGCATGTAAATTTATTGTTAATTTTTTTTCGCTCTATTTTAAATTGTGAATAAAAAAGAAAACAAATCTCGCGAATTGCCTGCGTAAGTGCTTTCTATAAATAATTTACAATTTTTTTTTGTTGCGTATTTACATAATTTAGCTCATAAATAAATATTTGTTTGCTATTCTAACGCAATATTAGCTCGCTCACAAGTGAATGCTTATTGAATATAATACTTAGTTATAATGGGATTTTAATACGTTTTTTATGATGCGCATTTCTAATCGGATAACTCGATACAGAAGAGAAAGATTAATAGTCAAATTAACCAGGGTTCATTGACAGTTTTTATATCCATACATATGTATGTATGTGCATACATAAATGGGAAATTCGGATAATTGGATATACTAAAGGCTGCTAATGAGCTTAGCATTTTTTTTGTTTAATTTTATATAAAATAAACCTCTACAACTATTTAAACGACACAACTACTAATCGAAACTAAAACTCCATGTCTCTAATCTTTACTAAATTTTTATGACCAAAAAAAAGTTATTCGAGTCTATTTTTTTTTAAATACCAGCACATCTTAATTCAACTTTGAATGGAGTTCGTTCCCTCTACCTTTCTCTTTCATCCTTTCTATAAGAAATAAAAAGGGAGAGAAAATACCTTTCCAGTGATACCTCACAAGTCTAAATCGGAAGAGTTTAGGTTCAGTTATTCAAGTTTTTCTTATACCAATCTTTGAAGATAGTTAAAAAAACAACATCAAAAATCTCATTATTCAATATTTTGAAAAATATTTTTATCCAAATTTTTTAAGCTTAAACCGTTTTGCCATTTGAGGGAATTTTTTCAAAAAACATCTTTAAGAAACTATTTTTATTCATAAAAAACTCCATTTTTGGAGGTATTTTCAAATCGATCCAGCTCGCGTAAATCTTAATATTTTTCCGAAATATTTTGGTGCACGTCTTAAAATATAATAGATTTTATAATTCCAGGGGAAAAACAGTACCGATTTTTTATTTTTTTTTGTATGGGGAGTGATGCAGTCTAATGTATATGTATGTGCGTAATACTTTGTAAAAATCTTCAACGCCATTATTAAATTACTTTTAAATAATAGGACTTTCAAGTTAAGGCCTGCGAGCAGGTAAACCTGTTAGATGACTGTATACGGTGCTGCGGGGCGTATACGTTACATACGCAACTGCAATAATGTGAGCACGAGTGGTTATTTTTATGTATTTTTTTAGTATTTATATGTATGTATCTTTCTTAAGTTTTCATTTAATTACAATTTCCACCGATGCTTTAGTCAAGCTTCACTTCTATCCATCTGTGTTAAAGTTCATCGGTGTCTTATTCCTAACACTAACTGTAAAAAAAAACACTCAACATTAGAGAGAGAGAGAGGCCCTGTAGTAAAAACTTTTGACGAACTGCACTGAACCAGTTTTGAACAGAAGCATGTTTGAACCGAACCGGTTGTGAAACAGATTACCCACTTTTTTCTACTAAATAACTGAACCTTTTAGTGTGCTGGGTATTTGTACAATGGATATTTTAACACTTAATGAAAAAAGTAGCAAAATATTTGTATAAGTGGAACTAATCTGATCAGATAAATGCGCGCCGAGTTGAAAATTTTACTAAAAAAAAAATTTCAAAAAAATGTTCAGCAATTCTTTAACTCGCTTGCAAGCATACATACATATGTACACATAGTTTCATGAAGCAACACGTTCGTATTTGAACGAATGCACCAAATATAAATATACATATACATATGTATGTATGTTTATCTAGGACCCTTTCCAATTTTCATCTCAAGTGGAAACCCGATAATGATTTTATGCTCATGTTAAAGATTACTGTACAAAGCCTATTAAAGTGTTAACAAATTTATATTACTATATTTATTCAAAAAATTTATACATATACACATTTACTTACCACACACTGTGCGCGTGCAAATGAATCCAATCTTGTAGGATATTTGAGCTGCAAGTAAAAAAGAAAATGGAAAAAAAAATTAGTTAACAATGAGAAGAGATACTTGAAATGCACAAAAGATACGAAAAAACCTAAGCTGTCAAATATCAATCATTATTATCCTTATGAGATTTGAACAATAATTTTGTGGAGTGCGCAGATATACGATTGGATGTAGTAGAATATATGTATAGAAGAGATATGTACATATGTTTAAACAGTTACTAAATACATACAAAAATATGTACATACGTATGTACATTGTAACACAAACAAAAAACACTCTGCTTTCTATGCGTACAAAAACAAACACAAGTGCGTGCGTGTTAATGTACATCTATTCAAAGATAATAGAACAACGTCATAAAACATTCAACTTGTAAATGTCCATATGATGATATTTATACACAAATACATTTGCCCTAGCGCTAGCTTAGGGATATACATATGTACATATGTATGTCTGTAAAGAGAGAGTGCTCCTTGCTAGGGATCAAATTACAGGCGTGTCTGTGGTTGTGGCTGCTTTTGCCGTTTTTATTATTACTTCTCAAGTTCATTATGCTCCTAGCCGCCTTTGAGGGCATTACCCATTATAAGTTGGTGATTTCAACACATTCCAGCGATTCTATTATACTATTTTTTTATGTGTTCAACTATTCTTTGTATTCTTCTTCTTCTTTTTTTTGGGTTGTGGACAACGCGACCGCAGGGTTATCATAGCACATGCCTTAACACAATGAATGGCCAGCTGCTGGCTAGCGAAGAAGACTAAAGACCATTGGCTTGGAAGCATTTTATTGCTATATTTAGAATACAAAAAAAAAAACATAGAATCCAGTGCTGGTAGAGGTTTTGTGTTAAAAGGATAAATTTAATATTTTCTTAAATTTCAAATTATTTTTGGAGGATGCGCAATTGTGAAATGGGTGAACGAGTGAAAAAACTCACTAAGTGAATGCCTTTGTTACGAGCATATCTCAGCTGCTGGAAAATTAAGTGAGAAAATAAGTCGGGAGTTTTTAAGTCAGATACCAAATGTAATGGTTTTCATAGTTCGTTTTTATGAATCGATCGAGAAGTTCTTTCACCAGTTTCTTATTTAACCGCGGCCACGATGAACTGCATGCCTCACAATCATCTCGTTTGATCCACAATTTATTTATATTGCGTTTGAAGCCGAACAGATATAGACGAAGTCAGCGTCTTTTTCGGCTAGAACCTTGATATTTAGTAGGAGACTTAGTAGGAGCCTCTCCTGCGGTGGTCCACTCATCGCTCTCGATATACCAAGGCATGCGAGATTTTTAACTTTTCCAATTGTATTGTTTTAGATTTATTTATTTAGAGATTTCGATAAGACTACCTACGTACCTACGTTGTTTTCGAAAATCTCATTGTGCGTGTAGCAAGCAACTGGAAGCTTCTAAACTCTCTCATCCACATTCCTTTTCAAATTAGTTTGAAGTACAGGTTGATACCGGGCTTTTCGCTTCAAAGAAAACATTTAAAAATATCGGCGGAGTAAAAGTGGAATCTTTGTTTTTATGGGGAATAAAATTAGTTCTGTTTTGAAGTGGTTGGATCACTTAGAGATATCCAACAATCAGAAGAGTGTTGCCTCTGATGTTGATGAGTGTTTAAGCGAACGAAGCATCAAAATTGGTTTACTCTGTGTCACTCCGGAAATTCGATGCTAGAATTGAACCTCACAATGGGCGGGCAGTTCTTAAAAAAGTCACCAAAAATCGTTGAATAATCAAGGTAGGCCGGTATATTTTTCTCGTGATATTTCTGAGCAACTCAACATCGATCAGATTGCAGGTTGCTTACAAAAATTATGTGCAAAGAAGTCAGCCAAGAACCGGCAAACGGAAAAAAACTTGGAAAGACACCAAAGAAAACACCTTCGTGTGTTTGGTTACTAATGATGATGGTTTATGTGCATTTTTTTTGGCATGGTCATGGCTAGCTAATTAGGGTCGATGGTAAAATAGATGATTCAGTAAATATTAGAACATTTTGGAACACCAAATAAAAATTTTGTCTTTCCATAACTTTCCAATTAAATGAAAATCGACGTTTGACAACGATCCCAAACATTCCTAAGGCCGTCAGAAAAAATCGATATTTTGGATTATCCAGCACATAGACTGCTCTTAAATCCTTTACAATGAAGTCAAGTTTGAAATTGCATGAACTCATGGAGAGAATAATTCGTAAAAAGATGTGTCTATTATATAGGGTGATGCCAGATCTTTGACAGCAATTATTTGCGATATGTTAAAGTTTTTTTTGTTTATTTTTTTTTCAGGAAATTGGCGCCAATGGCTTTGGAAAACCTGGTCATGAAGCGTTACAGTTATCCAAACGTTTCATGAAAATGGCCATTCTACAAGAAGTGCATTTTACTTTTTCATTTAATTTTTTCGAAACGATGAGATCAAGTGATCGCCAAGATCTTGCGATTTAACACAAGAGGACTTCCTTCTTTTGGTCTAATTACATCAATAAGCCGACGAAAAGATACGATTCCATAGCTGAAGAAGAAAATCATACGCGTTATAAATGTTATAGACCACGAACTATGTCACAAAGTCATGGAACGTTTTGATATATTTATGCATCCTGCGTGGCCAGAGTAGTCGTGGTGTGCATTTAATGGACAGAAAAGAATAGAAAATTAAGTTGAATGTAAGAAAGAAAGTTCCGCTTGCCTGCCGTCTACTTGAAATTGTCTTACATAAGACTCTCAACTATCTTAGCCAGAATTACCCGTTAAAAAAGGTGATGAAAAAAAACATCAATTTGACAAATTTTGTCATAAAAGGAAATCTGCGATCTCATAGAACCACCCTGTAGCTATGTAAAAATTTATGAATGTTCATATCTGTTTACTATTTATCTTTCTTAGCTCAATTTCAATAGATTCTCCAGACAAGAAACATGTGTCAAGCTCCTACTATTGCTCCCAACTTCTAACATACATACATATGTATCTTGTAATCTTGTGCATCACCTAGTAAATAACTTGTTAATAAGATGCACCAATCGACGCTTCCAACTCTACAATTCCCAGCAGGCTTATGAAGCTATTGATTGGGCGTAGTATTCATACAAATCCTCTCTGAGCACTTGGTGTCTCACTCTGAAATCCAAATGAATGTGTTAATCAAGGGGATTATATTTGAATTGACGCCGCTAAGCCCCACAGGCAGAAGAGTGCTTGCAAAAGGGGGTGAATGTTTCGTTGGTTTTACATTTGATAACAAGTATTTTAGGGTTCGGCTGATTTTTAAGGCTTTTGGTGTTTTGCAACAGACAAAAAAATATTCCCATTAAATTATTTTAAGATGCTGCTTACAGCCGTTAACCCGATGAAAGGTTGAGGACGTTGCATGTGTGTGGACTCAAATGCGATGGGAACTTGGTTCGCACTGCTAACATTTGAGATAATGGAACATAATTTTTTTTAAATTCTAGGTATGTATGTATTTATTTTTGTACATATGTGTGAATAATTTGCATCTAATAGCGGTAGTCATTAAAATTTTACTAATGTCAAAAAGTGCCCAGTTAAAATTTGCATCTCTTGGAACAGTTAACTAACTCAGTACTATTTATGGGAAAAAGCTGCAACAGAACTACGCTGAAGGATATTGGTGATCAATTTTCTAGACACCTAAATAAATTTCAAATTTTTCATAGACTTTAAATTCACCACAAAGCGCTTGAGAACTTTTCTTGATACATTTCTGTGCACTAAGCTACGGCTATGCATCTTACGATTTTCCTCTGCTGTTTCATAAGTTCAGACAACTTTTATCTGCAGTTGTCATATTCTTCATAATAAATGTACACTTACACATACAAGTTGGTACCCATATACATAGATACATACATATTTATACATTCAGCATAAACGCGTTTATTGCCACAGTTTACTCTCTAAATCAGGCAATGTCCTATTGTCTGGCACTTATGTATGTATCTACTTTGCTTGGCTCAAGTGTTTTTTCATATTCTTTCATTTTCTTTTTTTTTATGTTTTATATGCATAAGGTTATAAAAAACCGCCGCTGTTTAAGACTTAAGACTTTCCTTATTGCTTTATGTTTGTGCATATACATACTACATACATATGTGTACCTATACTTCTGGCCTGGCTGTTTATTTGCTTTACAACAAGTGTTTTGTTGTGTCCGAGAAAAACCGACAAAACAAACATCAATAAAACTGCATGGATGTTTATATAAGCATGTAAATATACGCTATTTTTTGGTGTTGTTTGCTTTTTTATTATGCCATTCCTTGACTTTGAATATTTTTTATTACCTTTTATTTGTGCTTAGTGTTTGTGTTAATGTTTATATGTTAAAATGTTAATACACAAAACAATAATAATAAATTTTGATGTTTGACAGGACTTTGTTGGCGGCTAGAAGAGATAAAAGATTTACAGACATTCATACATATTTATGTATGCAGCCGCTTACAGCACGTGCAGGTATACAAACATATATGTATGTATGTAGTGTAGTTATGTTTGCACGTATTAAGTAAGAAACTTAAATCAAAATTTAGTTATAATAGGCTATAATTTTTGTAGCATTTATTTATTTCTTGCTTTTACCCCAAGTGTGTGTTTGTTCTGGGAAGTACAGCGCAAAGGCTTTGCAGTTCAGGAAATATGGTAATACTATTTATAATAACGTGAGGAGTAAAGTCGATGTAATTTTTGAAAGTTACAGCTAAGCTTTACTGTTGCAACAAGCCGATTTATATTCACCTGCATCTGCAATAGACGACATTAAAGGCTAGCAAGCCACGTAAATAAACATATGTATGTTCACACATACGAGTATATGACGATTCGTATTATAGACTCTTGAATTGTATTGTGTTTGTCAGGGACCGAGATGGCGTTTCAAATTTGGTTTAGATCTGCATGAGAACAGATTGTAATGTCAAGAACGTTCCCACAAACGAAGCAAACGGGAACAAACGTATTGAGAGCTGTTTGAACGAGAACAAATTGCGAACAAAACTGTCGGAAACGTTGTCAAGAAGAACAATATATAAAAGAGATACTTTCGAGAACGTTTCCAATGAGAAAATAATGAGAGCGGAAGTATCGATAATGTTTTCAGGGAGGATCAAAAAAGAACTAGAGAACAAATGTTTTGAGAACTTAACGTTAAGAATGAAAGGGGCGTCTGTGTATTGGTATGAAAAATCGTTTCAGTGAGAATATCGATTTGCTAATTCTACGTCAGATGAAATTTGGATAATTTCAACTTCCAAGTCGTTTGTAATTAGGGTGAACTGTCCATTTATGGAACAATTTAAAAAAAAAAAAAAAAAAAAAAATCGTTACCTAAGTCTTTCGTTCTTTTTTTGGTATTTAAAAATTTCAAACTAATGAACGCTATGTAAAAAATATTGTTTTCGCATCCATTCTCCGTGAATAGTTCAGAGAAGATTTGTTCACGTCTCGGTTTCTGTCAGAAAATTGCTTAGACTTTTGTTCCCTTTCTAGTTCTTTTCCAAAATCTTCCCATTTTGTTCTCTAGAAATATTCCCAAATATATTGTTCGCAATTTTTTCTCTTGTGGAACGTTCCACGGGGTTTTGTTCTGATATAACTCCCATTGAGAACGTTCTGAAAAGTTTTGTTCTCATTTTGGTTTTCGTTTTGAAGCTTTTTTGGGAAAAAAGCTACGATAACGGCATTAGTTGCGATCACACCTTTCGTTCTAGGTCCCTTCTTTTTTTCCTTATGTCTTAAAACAAAAATTCGGGCTGAAAAAAATCTCTCAAATCAATATTTTTTCTTGATATAAGTAATATCTCTAATGAAACCATTTTAGCGATTTTTTTATTTTCCTTCCTAATAACAGGTTTCCACAAGGTCCTAAGTAGACATTTGTTTCTGTAATGAGCTTTTCATTCGACTCAAATCTCTTACGGCCGATCCATTTCTTCCGGTTTTGAAACAGAAACTGGTATGTGGTTCTATATCTCCAAAATTTGCTGGATCAAGGAGCAGCTCTTAGCCCTAACTAAGAATTTTGGACCAAGATTGTCTACTTTGAAAGGCTTTTAAACTCGAACTAAAGAACACAGTTCGCTCAAAGTATTACTGTGTTACCATGCGGCTGATTTAAAAATAAATTCTCTGATTTCAAACTTGGTGGAATATTGAACTCCGAACAATAATGGAATACCGGCAGCACAGCGGGGTCACTATGCCTTTAGTTGAGAAGCACAACATCTCGCTCAGCAAGCGATACCTGTTTGACTGCTGCCACAGAGACAGACATCTTCTGTAAGCCGAGTCACCTCCTGTAAACGTCAGAAGGCATCTCTATGAACTCACGGACGAAATTCATCACACAACCACTGAACCCGATATTGTACCGACACGACGTCGGAGTTTAACCTCTACCCACGGCAAACGGAGAGCTTCAGCTGCCTAGAGAGATCCGCTTAACTGTTACACAATCAACGTTTGGAATCATTTCCTACTGATCTAGACTCGAACCCGACATACGCAATACATTTGCGGCCTGTGACGGTATTACCCACGATACCAACTACCTCTTAAATACACTCATACCTTTCTCTTTGATCCTAATCCGTCTAAACTTTAACTCTACATCCAATGCAATCCCATCGATATTTGCAAGCAATCCTCATGCAGCTAGAGCGCCTACACCGATAAGTATCCTCTGATGTCTCGAGTTGCTTCAAATTGATTCCAAAGGCATCTCGCCGCCGAGCACTTTTGCCATTTTACTCTTTCGCTTCCTTCGCTTTAACACATAATTCACTCTCCATCAACTCCATCAACTATTCTGATAATAATTTTTGCATAATTCGCATAAAACGCTGAAATCAACTGAAGTATTTTACAAAGCGCAAAGAGAGAATTATATCAGAATTAATAAAAACACCATAGGGAATGCAATGAGTGACAAAGTAAAAGAAGCAGCTCCTCGCAGCAGAAAGAGCGCGCACCGGCAGCCTGCAGCTGCTGGCTGTTTCCCACCTTTTCCTTTAAGGAGCAACAATTGCACAAATAGAAAGAGAAAGCAAAGTTAGACTTCAAAGCAAAATGATGTCGGAAAGGGAATCAAAAATTCGTTAGAAAAAAGGAGGGAGATTTGCCTATCAGTTACAGACTAGTTAGAGAGTAGGAAATCCAAGCGAAGATAGACAGCTGACTGCACAGATAACGCATAAAGCGTACAGCAGGTGCAGCAGTAAGGTGGTGGTGGTGGGCGGAGGGAGCAGCCCTCAGCAGAATTTGTTTGTTGGAGTACTTTTCAATGCGAATTTACATAATTTAAATCAATGTATGCATGGAAATGTAATACGCTTCGAGGCGCACAAATGATATCCTCTCTGAAATTCTGGTGAATTCAGGTGAAAATAGGATATTAAGTAGCTTCGATTTGGGAATGAAAAGAGGGTGCGCGCGCGCTATCTGGGGTGTAGTGTTGAGTGTTGGGGGGAGGGGGCTTGAAAGTGAGTGCGAGCGAATTGGCAAGTGCAAAAGAAAATTGTTCGCAAAAAACCAAAAAATAAATAAAATGCTCTTCACAGGTACATACTCTAAAGGGGATGGGGCAAATGTGTGTGCTACCCAAAAGAAAATTGAAATTTTTTCGCAAGAAGGCAGCAACAAAGGAAAAGTAAATTTAAAAGTAATTTTCATCAGCAGAATAACATCAAATTACTTGAGAAAATAATTTTTAGAAAATAATAAAAATATTTGCCATTCTATAATAAATTGCCAAGCAAATGAAGTGGAGTAGAAATAAGCGCACAGCTTTCAATTTAGACGAGACAAGACAAGAAGAAGAAGAGAAAAACCCCTAAAAAATATACTTGTAATGTGCCATCATGGAACTGCTGATAAAACAAATGACATGAAGAAAACGAAGGCGACGGACACGTCGCGTCACAGCGCGCAATGAGTAAAATATCAGCAGCAAGCATTCAATAATAGCGTTGACAGATCGATCAGCGTATCGCATAGCGACGACACAAAAAGGACACCCACGGCGCCGCGCTAAGATCCTGGAAAACGCATATATATTGTGGTTGGTAGCGGGGGGGGCAGCAGAAAGAAGCAAGGGAAGATGGGCAGAAATAAAGAAAATGAAAAAAAAAAACAACACAGCGCAGTGAGCATTCACTTTTTTGTCAACATGTGCGCCCATTTCTCACTCGCTGGATAGCAAGCACATTTCTATTTTTATCGCTCTTTGTCATTTGAGCTGGAAAAAATGCGCATTGCACAAACAAATAAACGCAGCATGAAAAAATAAAACAACAAATAAATAAAGTGAAAGGAAAATTAAAAGAGGAAAAGGAAAAACCAAATGTGTAAGAGCTGCACAATGCAGCTTTGGGTACTGTTTCTGTTTTTTTCCTCTTAGATTTTTTGTTATTTTAATTTGAATTTTTTTCCGTGCACTCGAAGAGATAAATATTTGAAGTTAAACATTGGGCGTTGACAAGACACATCAATCTTGTTCGCTATGTACGTAAATTTTTTTAATCTGACATTTTTGGCAGCAATGCGGGGCGTTTACAGACAGAGTATATATTTCGAGCGCATGAATATTTGCGTAAAAGTGCCAACAGGTTCCGAAAACTTGGCAAGCATCTGCCGGCATTAGTCATTAAAAACGACCCAGGCTGCGCGGAGGGCAGAATTATAGGATATCTAACACATACATATATATTCATGTAGTATGTGCCTGCAGGAAAATTCGTGATAGTCGATATTGACGAACCCTCAGGATTCAATGTCTAAAATAAGAGGAAAATAATTTTAGATTTTTATAAGCTCTTCTAATCAACTGGCAAATGCCTTTGGGGCAAACAAAAACTATCTCCTCTGAAAGAAAACATCATATTCTAATCCTATGGTATAATCTAACCAACATCTGCAGTTATAACGAACAAGTTTTGAGATGTTTCCACCGTCCACCGTCGTCCTCCAAGCGGCTCTAATAGGACAGTGCTCTATCAATACACCTAATAGAATTGAAAGTTACGATTTTGTCAGTCCAAGGAGATGCTTTGAACGCCTCAGTTCCACCCTTGTCCAGCAAGATCTTGTCATAGCAGTTGTGCGGGGTTTCGCTCAGCGTTTGCCGACGTTACACGATACCCAATTTTTCTAAGAGCAGTCTACATTAAGCCAAAGGTATTGCTACTTAGTCCATACATATACATACATATGTGAGTTTGACTAGGATCGAAAGAGAAACTGCAACTGCATTAAGGGCTTCCGTCAAGATTCGTCCCATCCGTCTGCCCCCTTCCAACCAATACTGGCTGCCGTCATTAATCTCTAGAGGATATGTGAGTGGAGAAAGAGCTATTTTTTGCTAGTCTGGCATAACAACTATTTTTTTTATTATTACTTTATAAATCCAAAATAACAATTATTTTCCATTTTTATCTAAATAATGTTATTTTTGATTTTTATATTATATGTCTTAGATAACAGTTATCGGAGACTTATAGTTTATAAAACTCATCAATAAAAATCAGTTACCGACTTTTATTTTTTAAGTAATACGCATAAAAGTCATTATCATTTTTCGCAGTTAAGAACATGCTGGAGAACCAAAGGTTACTACGACTTATACAAATGATTTTTATAAATATGATTTTAAAAATTTTATTCATAAAAGTCTTCAATAACTGTTATCTAAGATATGTAATTTAAAAATTCAAAATAACTATTATTTGCATATTATTTAGATAGAAATCAAAAATAATTGTTATTTTGTATTTATAAAAAAACATTTTAAAAAGCTGTTATTTAAGGAGTAATTGAATAATAGTCACAAAATAATTGTTAAAGAGCGATTTTTTTAATAAAAGTTGTAACTGTTACGGTCCCTGCTTTAAAAATATCTTTTGTATAAAAAGGGTGGGGGAATGAAATTAGTAAACGCACTGTATAAAAAACCTTGAGCTAAAGTTAGAAAAATGTGTGTGCTTAAGTGCAATATATCATGTTTTCCCTGCAGGGTACCCAAAATGCACCGCCAACACGCCAACAGTATTGCCTATGCCCCGCACAACGCACAATACTCATCAAGCTGGTAATAAAGATAAATTCCCGTCCTGCTGGTCGACACAATACGCACAATAAATATCCCTAGGCGGATTTTGTGGAGTGAAGATGTTCAAATGCGTAGCCTCCCCCCCTTCCGTAATGAGCCCCGCTGCACTTCTACTACCGCTGCTTTCGAGACACTCACACAACGGTCTAATGCCGCCTAATGCGCGCCGCTTCAACACTCATACTAGGCAAATAATAACAAACAATAGAGATTCAGTTGCCACTGCTGTGTAGGCTGCGTTGCTATTATGGGGCGGGGCATGCCCAAGGGAATTTGGGGAATTCTCCAAGCAATTTACTTTACTTTATATGCAGCTATATTGACAATACGCTATCGGCGGTAACATCAACAATAGCAGTGGCAGCAGCAAAATAGCAACAACAACAACACCACAAAAAACACATCAGCAACAGTAATAGTTCCGCTAGCTGTTTGAACAATAACGAGAACATATCACACCGTTCAGCCACGGGGAGACGCCCAACCAGCAGCAGCGGCGGCAGCAGGAGCAGCCACTTTAATGTTGTCATCAAAATCGGTTTTAACAGTACACCGTCTGTCGTGGCGGTCACTGTTGCGCCCCTTTCCGTTGCGTTGATTATCATGGCAAGTAGGCGGCGCAGTAGGGCGTTTTTGTGGCTCGTAAGCATTTGATTTTCATAGGAAATTGGAAATTTTAAGTTTAGTCGTAACAATTTTACAGCTATTACGTCGTAAATTTCATTGAAAGCGATTAAAGGACCAGGAAGGAGGTAGGCGCATACTTGTCATCAGCATGTAGGCAGGCATAAAATGTTGCATCATGTTTAATGGTTGGGAAATTTTAGTTGTTAAACACTGACCG
>NW_023458566.1:1184500-1186147 GCF_013731165.1 Rhagoletis pomonella | reverse complement strand
TGATTGTTCAGATATGAGATTTTTCGTTATAACTTCTCCATTTATGCAGCTACATGAAATTTTGCAGTACTTGCACCCATTATCAGCAGAATACTTACAGTGAAAATTACAAAGATCGGGTCACTATAACCTATAGCCCCCATACAACTGATTGTTCAGATATAAAATTTTTCGTTATAACTCCTCCATTTATATAGCTGGGAACAGGAAATTCCGCACTGTTTTCAATAATTATCAACAGAAAACTTACAGTGAAAGTTAAAAAGATCGGATAACTATAACCTATAGCTCCCATACAACTGATTGTTCAGATATGAGATTTTTCGTTATAATTCATCCATTTATGTAGCTAGGCACATGAAATTTTGCACTGTGGTCACTCATTATCAGCAGAAGACTTACAGTGAAAATAACGAAGATCGGGTCACTATAGCCTGCAGCCCCTATACAACTGACTGTTCAGATATGAGGTCTTTTATCATAACTCCTCCATTTATGCAGCTAGGAACATGAAATTTCGCACCATTTTCACCCATCATTAACAGAATACTTACAGTGAAAATAACAAGGATCGGATGACTACAACATATATCTTCCATACATCTGATTGTTCAGATATGGGATTTTACTGTAAAACTTCTTTATTTGAACAGCTAAAACCGATAAATTTCGTAAGCTATTTTATAAATAATAATACAAAGTCTACTGAGAAAATCATCAAAATATATGCTGTATAAGCTTTATCTCCTATAGCACTGATTGTTCAGATACCAGTTTTTGCCATATATCTCCTTTATGTAGGAAACTAAACCCAATAAATTGTGTTACCGGTTTACATACCGATCACATAGCAGTGAAAATCACTTAGATTGGTGCCATATAAAGTATATCTTCCATACCTCTGATTGTTTAGATGCGATTTTTTATATAAGTATGTAACTCCTCTATCGATGTATGCAGATGTATTCAAAAGCAGTAATCTGTCAAAGTAAAATTTGCAGATGTTCATGAAAGGTATGAAGCCTTCGGCATAGCCGAAGACAGCGCTGCTCTTACTTGTTTTTGTTTAGATTTTTGCCTTCACTTTTTTTTTTTAATGGAGGGATCTTCTTGTGCGCGCCTCCTTAGTCAATAATTTTCTCAGCCACTATATGTATTGACTTCGTTAGTTTGGGTGTAACGAATTTTTAATTGAAAATAGTCGCCTTCTTCTATTCACTCTCTGTTTCTGTGCTTCTTCGCTTGTGGTTTTGAGAACTTTTTTTTTTGTTAGACAATTTATTTATTAGAATTAGAAAATATTTTATAATTAATCCTCATGCGTAACTACCTCTACTTACACGCGTACATACATACATATAAAATACATACATACATACATACAAAATTCTTGTGCGCAGTCTTAGGAAATGAAAGTAAATGAGGCTCATTAATTTTCAAGACAGCTGTGCGATTTGACGCTTTAATAAAGATATTTATTAAACAAAAATGTTGCCAGTAGTTGTATGGGAATTCCAGTTGGACCACAAAATTGATCGATGCGAAAAATATTTTCCACTCATACACGCATACATATGTATATAATACATGCATACAAATTTTTCTAATGCGAAACTAGCCGTGAAAAATTGTTGATTGATTGCACAA
>NW_023458566.1:1174299-1184400 GCF_013731165.1 Rhagoletis pomonella | reverse complement strand
TTTCAATTAAAAATTCGTTACACCCAAACTAACGAAGTCAATACATAAACTGGCTGGTATAGGCTGAGAAAATGATTGACTAAGGAGGCGCGCACAAGAAGATCCCTCCATTAAAAAAAAAAAAGTGAAGGCAAAAATCTAAACAAAAAAAAAACACATATTTGTATAAAGTGCTAAATTATACACTAACAAAGCGTTTGAACAACAACGGCGAAAACAAAGTTATAAAAGTCTCAACGCTTAATAACTTGAAAACAAGTCTTTTTCTGATTACTATCGCATTATTGAATTCGCACAGCGGGCGGTGTAATTAATCAGCTGCTTGAGAAGCTTTAAAACACAGCAGCGCGGCGGCGCGCCGCTATGGTGGACGAGGGCAGCTAAGGTCCGTCCATACAGAGAGAGGCATACAAGTTCACATCTGTGTTTTACAGCTCTAATCTAGTGCTAAGTTTATACAAATGTACATATGTACATATGTAAAGGTTTAGAGTTTGCCACAAACGCCAAGTGTGTCTGCTGCTACAAAAATCGAACATCAAAAATCACCGCCAAGTCAAACCATACCAAACTCGATTGTTGCACACTCACTTTTGTACAACCAAATATGTAGATGTAAGCACACTAGTATTTACATACATACCTACAAACCAAGCCAAGTTCTACAGCACATTTCCTTCACTGCTGCAAACTTCGGTTGCCACAAAAAGCGCATGTGCACAGCTGATCAAAGTCGATGTTGTCTGGACCGCGTCATTTGTTTAGAAGAGGAGATGTATGTACATGTCCATACATACATACACATGTACATATGTAATGGGTTGTGAGGCTTCACGCCGTGACATTGAATTTTTACAGTAGTCTATACTAATGTTATGTACGTCTTCTAATTATGTATGTATTTAGATAAGTGGCTTGTGTTTGTAGAGTGACGAGAAAAAGGCGGGCGCCTTTTCAATTTACGATTTTTTCTGGAACTACATACCTAATTAATTAACATTTATCATTAGTCAAAAGTTTGTTAGTCTAGTAATCTTATATATGGATACACGTTTATTTTATACAAGGTTAGAGAGATTCTTCAAGTCCAAACGGGAGCGACTTCCAATTTACTCGGATGCGGCAAGAAGGCTCTCAACCACATAAACTGCCTCGACGTCATTCTTTAATCTCAAGATTCCACTAGATATTGCAAGTTTCTTCCTGTGTGTGCTACTTTATTAAGAGTAAATTTAAACGGTTGTTAAATAGTAAGCCGAGATAACAAATATGTGTGATTTCGCAAGCAATCGGGCAGCCTTATTCATTGTTCATACATATATATACAGGTACATTAGTGTGGTCCAAATTTTGTATGGAGAAAAAAAATTCATCCTAGAAAACGGCGCACCCCTTCAGTTTATTCATTTTGATATTTGTAATACATACTTATCTATACCAACTTTCAGTTTTCTACTGCAACCAATCCAGGAGGCTCAATGAACTTGAAATACGCTACTGAATCGCTGTGAAACTTGCCAATATTGTCGGTGATTTTTATAAAAACTACTGTTGCCATGACAACTGAATCTTGTGAAGTTTTTTTTAGATAATTTAAAGTTAAAATGTGCATAGGTTGATACATCAATTGCAATCATCGAACTTCGTCCTGCAAACTTTATTAACTTAAAAAATAAAATTTATTAAAAGCGCATTTTCAATACCTATTCGTCATGGTAAACCAAAAAACTTTATTGTTTTTGAATTCTACAGAATTTTCTCTCATTTGGTACCCATATTGTTATTCTACATTGCACAGATTTTTTTAAATAATTTTGTGAATCAATCATATCTTTAAAATATCAAGGTCCTTTGAAAAAAAGTAAGTGCGCCTGGGCCACACTAGAGAAGTGAAACTTACGTTTCATATCTATTTTGTTGCATAACCAACATATGTACATATATATATACATACATACATCTGCTTTTGCTTAAGGTAATATTTCATGTCTTTTTATACCCGAGCGCACTTGTGCACAAGGGTATATTAATTTTGTTCACATAACGGTTGTTTGTAACAGCCAAAACGAATTGAGATAGATATAGACAAATGTATACATAAATGATCAGGATGAAAAAATAAATCGATTAAGCCATGTCTGTCTGTCCGTCCGTCTGTCCGCCTGTCCGTCCGTCCGTGTACACGATAACTCGAGCAAAAATTGAGATATCTCAACGAAATTGAAAATGGGTGAAATCGGACTGTAACCACGCCCACATACAATATAACGGTAATTTCCAGAAGTACGAAAACTGCGATATTTTAGTAACTACTGAAGATAATTCACTCAAAATTGATATTTACAATAACTTTTTGCCGAAAAATAAGAATATTATACATCTTTGGAAAATGGGCGTAGCCACGCCCACTTATGGTTACATGTGTATATCTTAGGAACCGCTGCACCAATTTCTTCCAAACTTGGCACAGTTGTTGGCCTTCGCACAGCATACCAAACGGCCGAAAATTTTTAAAATCGGACGATAACCACGCCCACATCCCATATAACGGTAATTTAGAGAAATACAAAATCTTCGATAAATCAGTAAATATTAAAGCTAATTTATTCAAAATTGATGCTTGCAACAATTCTTTACCAAGAAATACGTTTATGGTAAAATTTTGGAAATGGGCGTGGCACCGCCCACTTATGATCACATATATGTATCTCGCTAACCGTTCTACCAATTTGTACCAAACTCGGTGTGGTTATTGTGCTTGCCACATAAAAGCAAAGCATTGAAAATTATTGAAATCGGATTAAAATTAAGGCCGCTTATCATATAACGGTAAATTTCAGAAATGCTTGAAACATCAATATTTCGAAATTGAAGGACGCTAATTTACTCGAAATTGATACACCCCGTCTTACCATCTGCGGTAGGTTTCGGAAAGGTGAAAAAACATATATTTAATATTTGCGCCGGGTATTTAATGTTCGGCTTCGCCCGAACTTAGACTTTCTTACTTGTTTCTAACTAGATCCCTAACTCTACCCCTGTTTGTTCTAATTACATTTATGTTGTTCTGTTTTCCTTTATCTTCATTTTAATCTCTATAATCTATCGATAACAAAATCGATAGTAACATCCAACAAAATATCGATAACGAAACCGATAAAAATGTCGATAACAATGTCGATGACAAATTCGATAAAATTTTCGAAAGCAAGATTCATAATAATATTGGTAGAAAATAGATACAAATATCGATAATGAGATAGATAAATAATCGATAAAAAAATCGATAAAATATCGATAACAAAATCGATGACAAATTCGATAAAAATTTCGGTAGCAAAATATATAATAATATTGGTAGCAAAATCGATCAAAATATCGATAACTAAATTCATAAAAGAATTAATGAAAAGCAGCAAAAAAATTTTTTTGTAACGCAAATAATTTCATTGTATAGTTTAATGTTTCTTAAATTTGCACCCAAAAAGTTTTTTTCATTCGGACACTTTTAAAGAAAAATAAAAATTTCCAAAACACTGCAAACATTTTCAATTGTTGATACAGTGTACTTTTCGACTACAAAACTCGTCGCTGCCTGAATATCATTGAAAAATATTAATCTTGTTAAATTCGAGACCCTCTTGAGGAAGCCTTACCCATATGCCAATTACAATCAGATGTGTGTCCAATGAATCAAACACCTTGCGAAATTGGGGGCAACATGAGTTTTTTCCACCTGCATCCCTCGAAGCTTTCCAGTCATTTCTGAGCGAAATATTCACCCAGTTTCTGACGGTGTCTTTGATGATAAAAAGTGAGAGTGCTACATTAGGGTGGTCCAAAAATGCATGTGGAAAAAGTAAGGTCGGAATTTTTATGCTCTCACCCCCTATGATTGTTCTATAGCTAGAAAAAGTATACATTTATTTTTTTATTTTGAAATCAAAAAATATTTAGTGGTCGCTCAAAGCGCCCAAAGTTTTCCGTGTATTTTATATGGAGAAAAACAACTTTTCGTAGAAATGAAGTAGAATAGTTAAAAATCAATATTTTTCTACCAGAAAACTCTGTTTATCTGCAAGAAACTCCCAATAATAACACCTAATTGTTTATTTAACCAGTTTTTCATCGCAACTATAATTTATAGGTCCGCCAAAAACCTACCAACACCCCGAAAAATGCAATGGGGCGACCAACAAAAAATCGTTAATATTAAAGATGGTTAAATAAACAAGAGCTTTCCGATCGAAAAATATTGATTTTCAAGAACTCTTTACCATTTCTACGAAAAGCTTTATTTTTTCCATATAAAAATACATGGAAAACTTTGAGCGCTTTGAGCGACCTCTAAATATTTTAGATTTCAAAATAAAAAAAATAGGGTATACTTTTTTCGATATAGAACAATCCTAGGGGGTGAGCGCATTACAATTCCAACTTAACTATTTTTGGACCACCCTAGTGCTACATATAACTGGTTGCGCTAGAGGAGATAACTGGTCGAAGCTAAAGAGCCAGATATCACATTAGCAATAGCATTTAGGAGTTGTGGAAACAAGTCACTTCAATCTTTTCATTCGAATGGAGAGGGATAGCTTATAGCCAATTCTCACTAAGCCAATTGGCAGTCATATTCAATGTTCTTAGCGCTTTACTGCAAACAGCTAATAGAGAAGGACTACTAATGAGGCAGGCCACATAGTCTTTACAGGCCTGGGCGTAGATATTTGAGTCGTTAAGGTTGGCAAGTATGGAATCAATAACCAAGTACAAGAATGCGACGTCTTGAGGAAAGTACCAACGAACTTCGCTCGCATTGACATATTCCCCTCTTTTTGTGTGAATCCCAAAGAACCTCTTTGCGAGTTTTGAACGGTGCCCTGCATCTACTCACAGATTTTGCACAAGCATCTCCCAAGCCTTCCTCAACTTCTATAAGATGCATGGTATGCAATCAGTTAAGTTGCTTCTAAGGATTCTTTTCAAATATTCGAAATTTCTTTCGTTAATTATATAAATGAGCGGGAATTTCTCAAGAATTGCGGTTTTGCCTTCAGAGAAGCTTTCATTAAGCAATCCTTGGTTGACTGCCAATTTCTCGTAAATATACATATATATATACATATAAGCTTTAGCTATCCTTTTCCCATTATAACTCCTATTCCTTTGCTAGGGTAATTTTCCATGATTTTTTACATAACTAAACCTATAAACGGATATCGTAAAATGTTTGCAACTTGTAAATTTACAAAGTCGTACCGAATGTATTCAAACAATGTGCAGGACCTTCAGCTATGCCAGCTTGCTATGTGCAAGTATGTATGTATGTACTATGTACTCCTATATAGGCAACTGCGTTTACCAACTGTCGCCAACAGTAGTAACTAGTTGCCATGTCCACTAGCTTCTGGGGGAATAGCAGAAATACTCGCACCAAAGTAGTTACGAACTTTTCGAACTATTTTTTCCACACAGTCAAAGTTGCATAAATGCACCAGGCCAGTGTTACCAATGGCCCAACCAAGCGACGGCTGACTTTGGGTTACTTAAAAATAACACAACAACTCATGTGAACTGTGTGTGTGTGTGTGTGTGTGTGTGTGTTGTGGCAACAACTACAGGTGCAGTAAAGGAAACAAACAAAATAGGTAAAGGAAAATAGGTTTACAAAGCAGGCAGAGAAATCTTGCAATCAAAAGAATTTCAATAACTTTAGTTGGGCGAGGAGCACGCCACAGCGACATACTCCTGCATAGCGTAGCGCAGCGACAGCGACAGCGACAGCGCCAATGTGGCAGGCAGGCAGGGTGTACGAGTGTCATCCGTTGCAACAGCGTCGATTTTTTTTTTCACTTCTATTTTTTATTTGTTGCAAAGTGAACACTGGTGCTTACTGCCGTTACTGCAGCTATGCGCCACAAGTTGGTTAAAGGTAAAAATCTCAGTTGCGATGCAGTGCAGCTACGAACTCATAGAAGAACCAAGGGTCTGCTATGTGTCATGGCATTTGCTGTTTATTGTCATTCTTGTTGTTGTTATTGTTGTGCTTGCTGTTCTTATCGACGAAAAAAATTGTCACTTAATTGCAAAGCGAACGTGATCAAAGTATTTGCCAACATTGCAACATGAGCAATTGCCAATTGAACTTTTACTTTTACATGAAGCAACTGCATACATACATACATATGTACGTTTGCATGGTATGTATTGGTTGGCCACGGCGCGGCGACAGTAGCGGCTTGTTTGCTTATGGCCAATGCACCTACTGCTCCGAAGGTAAAGTAAATTGGTAGCTACCTGGTTGCTGCGTTATTTTAATTTATTTCGTTTTTTTCTTAGTTGTTTCTCTGCTGTGTAAGGCACCGCAATTGTAGTTTTAATCAATTGGAATTTATGACTCGAACGCCAAACTATTGATGAGCGGGCAGAACAAACTTGTATAAAACGAAAATACATGGTTCTTCCATCCGAAGATTTCTTTAAATTTTGAGCCCATGAAAACTGTAAATATTCAACTAAGAACATCAAAAGACTTTTGGCCTTATTCATTATTATTTTGGCTACAAAACTGCTTACTTAAAAAAATTCTGGAAAATATTTAAAAAACTTGTAAATTTTTAATGTACTCATTTTACTCAACTTCGGTGTAAAAAGAAAATCATAACTCAAATTATTGTAGAGTGCACCCCGTAATAATATACTTAAATATTTCGCATTACTCAGAGCTGCCATGATGATTTTTTTTAATTTTTTTTTTTGAGATGGCATATTTTCAAAAACAAATTTTTTTTATCTAAAAATGTGTATGTGAAAACTTTTTCAAGAAAAAAATTTTAAAAAATATTTCTTTTATGTGTGTGTTATGTGTGATTTCAGTAAAGTTTTTAAAACTGTATTAATCAAGCTCAAATTTCACATTTATTTATTATTTATGTTTATGCAACCCTAAAAATTTGAAACAAATCAACCTCGTGAAGTGTGACCCCGTCCATTTTGGTATGGAACGCCCCATATACATCACAGATATTGAGGAAAAATTAATATGGGGGTCTATATTAGAGCAACAGAAGCCAAATCAACAATTTTAAGAATTTTTGTATGCCTGTCTGTATGTTTGTACGCGCATCACTAATGCATGGAATCGAATGCAGATT
Organism: Rhagoletis pomonella; assembly: GCF_013731165.1. Lineage (NCBI taxonomy): Eukaryota > Metazoa > Arthropoda > Insecta > Diptera > Tephritidae > Rhagoletis > Rhagoletis pomonella. Next base: position 1,177,246 of record NW_023458566.1, on the reverse strand, counting down.
TCTCCGATGTACTGCTTGAGGCCTAACTTAAAATATAGAAGGAAAAATTAGAGAGTTTCCACCTGTTTTAAAATTATAGTTTAGGTAAATTCGAAAGATAAACTAAATATTGCAAAATGACTATCAAGAGAAAGAGGTTTAAGAAGGTTACAGCCCCAAAAATTGTTTGTGGAAGGTTGCCACCTGTTTGTACTGGTGCCTATGAAACTAAGTAATGTCATTTGCATCTTCTATTTAAAGCTTCCAACAAAAAGTGTTTGTGTTTTTCCGCTAGAGAGAATTTTGAGGGCAAGGACAACTGTATCAATGTCATCTGCATATATCAGCAGCATCTTACACCTAACGAATGTGCGATCCTGAATTATATACATAGTGAGTGTTAGCAAAAATGTATTAGAAGCGTGATCTATAGGACTTACAGTGCCATCACCCACTATAAGCTAGTACAAATTAGTAAAACTGCACAGAAATTGAGGAACGTGGAAAATACCTCTTGTTTAAAACCTTGTTTGGTTTGGAAGGCCTTTATGAAATTCTACTTAATTCGATCAGTGCCAGAAGTTATGCTCAACGCCACCCTCTGTGACCGTATTACTCAAATCCCAAAATTAGAGATGGCGTAGTATAGATAGGTTCCCTTCGAATTTCCGTACAGTCGTTTGGCGATGACAGAGACTCAATCTGGAAACTATTCTGGGATTTTAGAGATTTTCTGGATTCTCGGGACTTATCGATGCAATAATTGATCAGTTTTGTCATCGATGTTTTTAAGGATTTTGTTACCGAAAATTTTATCGATATTGTTATCGATTTTGCTATCGATATCTTCGGAACTTATCGATACAATAATCGATATTTTTATCGATTTTGTAAGCGATATTTTTAACGATTTTGTTATCGATGTTTTTAATCGATATTGTTAGTGGTTTTGTTATCGATATCGTTGTAGATTTTGTTATCGATATTCTTATCGAATTTTGTTGTCGATATTTTGATCGATTATTTATCGATTTTGTTATTTATTTTATTATCGATTACTTATCGATTTTTTATCGATTTTATTATCAATTATTTATCGATATTTTTATCGATTTTGTTGTCGATATTTTTATCGGGTTTTTAATAAATTTTTGTTATCGATTATTTATCGATTTGTTTATCGATATTTTTATAAATTTTGCTATCAATGTTTTTATCGATTTTGTTTTCGATATTTTTATCGATTTTGCTGTCGAAATTTTTATCGCATTTGTCATCGATTTTGTTATCGATATTTTTATCGGTTTTGTTATCGATATTTTGGTGGATGTTGTTATCGATATTGTTATCGATAGAGTATAAAGATAGAAATGAAGATAAAGGAAAACAGAATAACGTAAATGTAATTAGAACGAACAGGTGTAGAGGTAGGGATCTAGATAGAAAAGACAAAAAAAACCTTAAGCGAAAGCAGATGTACGTCTTTATGTACATATGCATGTATATTGGTTATGAGACAAAATAGATATGTAACTTAAGTTTCAATTTTCCAGTCTGGCCCAGGCGCACTTACTTTTTTTCTCTAATGGGGTCCAATTTTAAAATTCCTTCTTCCACCCCTGCTACAGATGCGTACGACACAAGCGGGTGGACGATAATGCGATAAAGCCACTGTATCAGCCTTGAATTCAGTGATAGGTAACGTAATACCAATCAAAAAAAATTCTTATTGATTTTATTATTATGAGAGATAATTTTTGCGTTTTTATTAGACTGTTTTGGTACTGTAAGTATATTTGTACATACATATATAATTTAAATTTCACCGGCCGACGAAAAATAACGAATTAAGCCACTTTGCCAAAGCCAAGCTCATAAATATGCATGAGTGCTTGTTTCTATGTATGTATGTGTGTAGCCAAGCAGGCTTCTCTATTCACCCACAATGAAGCAATAAAAATTGGAAAAGTCATAAAAAAGTAGAAAAATTTCAATGCAACAACGATAAGCTACAAAGAGGAAAGTATTTATTACCTGTTATTTGTTGTATGTATGTATGTACATACATATTTACATATGCTCTTACATGGATACACATATGGTATAGGTACTTGTGTTAGTCACAAGATACAAATGCACAACGGGCTTATTAAATTCGAAGTGCACTTTTTTATAGACATACATACATATTTACATATGTATGTAGGTGTGTTTGTGTGCAGTTCCTGTTTAATAACATGTTTCGTGTTTCTGACGTTCCCTTGAACAACAACTCAATTTGTTTGACTATGAAAATCACAAACCCTGAAATTTCCAATTGACGTGAAGCACTCGTAGAGAAAGAGTGTGAGTATTTTATTAACAGCAGTCACAATCAGAGAACTTATAACACTCAAGAAATACTCAATGCCATAATACTCAAGAAATTAAAGTGACAGAGAGAAATCTCAAACAATGAGTGTTTCGAATATTCACTGTATACCGTCTAAAAGACCTCAAGAGCATGCAAGAAATCATAACAAACAAAGATCAGCAAGAATTTTAAGAGATAAAATTGAGTGAGTGGGTGATTGACTAACTCAGTGACTCAGTGAGTGAGTGGGTAAGTGGACGAGTTGCTGAGTGAGTGAGTAAATGCCGCAACTGCTGCTCATGCTCAGTAGCTCAACAACTAACAGATATAACAATACATATAAGTGGTGCAAGAGGGTGGGCAGCCTGGCACGAAGGTAAGTATGTATCTCATAGATATGAAATCAACAGCAGTAGGTAGCTCGACGGAACGTGCTCATCTGGGCAAATGTGAAATGAAACGTAGCATCACAACCACGACAACCAACCAAGCAAGCAAACATAGGAAATATACAAATGCAGAGTATTTATAGATAGACCACCACCACCACCACCACCATCTGCCATCGACCATCGATTCCGGGCTTGCAATTGAGTGAAAAGCTACAACCGAAAC
>NW_023458566.1:1165127-1174199 GCF_013731165.1 Rhagoletis pomonella | reverse complement strand
GTTTCGGTTGTAGCTTTTCACTCAATTGCAAGCCCGGAATCGATGGTAGATGGTAGATGGTAGATGGTGGTGGTGGTGGTGGTCTATCTTCCATATAAATACTCTGCATTTGTATATTTCCTATGTTTGCTTGCTTGGTTGGTTGTCGTGGTTGTGATGCTACGTTTCATTTCACATTTGCCCAGATGAGCACGTTCCATCGAGCTACCTACTGTTGTTGATTTCAAATCTATGAGATACATACTTACCTTCGTGCCAGGCTGCCCACCCTCCTGCACCACTTATGTGTATCGTTATATCTGTTAATTGTTGAGCTACTGAGCATGAGCAGCAGTTGCGGCATTTACTCACTCACTCAGCAACTCACCCACTTACTCACTCACTCACTGAGTCACTGAGTTAGTCAATCACCTACTCACTCAATTTTATCTCTTAAAATTATTGCTGATCTTTGTTTGTTATGATTTCTGGCCTGCTCTTGAGCCCCTTTCGACGGTATACAGTGAATATTCGAAACACTCATTGTTTGAGATTTCTCTCTGTCACGTTGATTTCTTGAGTATTATGACATTGAGTATTTCTTGAGTATTATAAGTTCTCTGATTATGGCTGCTGTTAATAAAATACTCACACTCTTTCTTTACGAGCGCTTCACGTCAATTGGAAATTTCAGGGTTTGTGATTTTCATAGTCAAACAAATTGAGTTGTTGTTCAAGGGAACGTCAGATACACGAAACATGTTATTAAACAGGAACTGCACACAAACACACCTACATACATATGTAAATATGTATGTATGTCTATAGCAAAGTGCACTTCGAATTTAATAAGCCTGTTGTGCATTTGTATCTTGTGACTAACACAAGTACCTATACCATATGTGTATCCATGTAAGAGCATATGTAAATATGTATGTACATACATACATACAACAAATAACAGGTAATAAATACTCTCCTCTTTGTAGCTTATCGTTGTTGCATTGAAATTTTTCTATTTTTTTATGACTTTTCCAATTTTTATTGCTTCATTGTGGGTGAATAGAGAAGCCTGCTTGGCTACACACATACATACATAGAAACAAGCACTCATGCATATTTATGAGCGCGGCTTTGGAAAGGTGGCTTAATTCGTTATTTTTCGTCGGCCGGTGAAATTTAAATTACATATGTACAAATATACTTACAGTACTAAATAATATCATATGTCAATAACGCGCTCAGCCAAAACAATCGAATGAAAAATCGAAAATTATCTTTCATAATAATAAAATCAATAAGAATATTTTGATTTGTATAACGTTACCTATCACTGAATTCAAGGCTGAATACAGTGGCTCTACCGCATTATCGTCCGTCCGCCCGATTGTGTCGTACGCACCTGTAGCAGGGGTGGAAGATGGAATTTTAACCAATAACCAATATACATGCATATGTATGTACATTAAGACGTACATCTGCTTTTGCTCAAGGTTTTTTTTTGTCTTTTCTATCTAGATCCCTACCTCTACCCCTGTTCGTTCTAATTATATTTATGTTATTCGGTTTTCCTTTATCTTCATTTTTACCTTTATACTCTATCGATAACAAAATCGATGACGAATGCGATAAAAATTTCGACAGCAAAATCGATAACAAAATCGATAAAAATATCGATAACAAAATCGATAAATAATCGATAACTGAAATCGATTAAAAACCCGATAAAAATATCGACAACAAAATCGTTAAAAATATCCATAAAACATTGATAATAAAATCGAGAAAAAAATCGATAAATGATAATAAAATAAATAACAAATTCGATAAATAATCGATAAAAATATCGATAACAAAATTCGATAAGAATATCGATAACAAAATCTACAACGATATGGATAACAAGACCACTAACAATATCGATAAAAAATATCGATAACAAATCGTTAAAAATATTGCTTACAAAATCAATAAAAATATCGAGTATTGTATTGTATTGTATGGGATTTGAGTAATACGGTCACAGAGGGTGGCGTTGAGCATCTGGCACTGATCGATTTAAGTAGAATTTCATAAAGCCCTTCCAGACCCAACACGGTTTTAGACAATACGTAGTTTCCACGTTCCTCAATTTCTGTTTTAGTGCAGTTTTACTAATTTGCACTAGCTTATATTGGGTGTTGGCACTATAAGTCCTTTAGATCACGCTTCTGTTGAATTTTTGCTAACACTCACTATGTATATATGTAATTCAGGATCGCACATTCGTTAGGTGTACGATGCTGCTGGTATACGCAGATGACATTGATACAGCTGTCCTTGCCATCAAAATCATCTCCAGCGAAAAGTACTCTCTTAAACACAAAGAACCCCACTTTTTGTTGGATGCTTTAAATAGAAGATGCAAAGGACTTTACTTAGTTTCAATGGCACCAGAACAAACAGGTGGCAACCTTCCACAAAAAAATTTGTGGCTGTAAGCCGTCTTAAGCCTCTTTCTCTTGATAGCCATTTTGCAATATTTAGTTTTTTTTTATCAATTTACCTAAACTATAATTTTAAAACAGGTGGAAACTCTCTAATTTTTCATTCTATATTTTAAGTTAGGCCTCAAGCAGTACATCGATGAAAACTGCATTCGATTCCATGCATTAGTTTTCGAGTGTTGCGCGTACAAACATACAGACAGACAGACAGACGGACAGATATACAGATGGACATACAAAAATTCTTAAAATTGTTGATTTGGCTTCTGTTGCTCTAATATAGACCCCCATATTAATTTTTCCTCAATATTTATAATGTGTGTATATGGGGCGTTCCACACCAAAATGGACGGGGTTCACACTTCACGTGTTTGATTTGTTTCAAATTTTTAGGGTTGCTGCATAAACATAAATAATAAATAAATGTGAAGTTTGAGATTGATTAAAACATTGTGAAAAACTTTACAGCACAAAAACAAAAACAAATCGATTGAATAGTTTTCCAAATATCTCGAGAACGGGGCGAGTAAAAAATTTGAAAAAAACACACATACACACTTAAAAAAAATAGTTTTTGAATATATGCCATCTCAAAAAAAAAAATTGGTAAATCTCATCATGGTAGCTCTGCGAGTACTGCGAAATCTTTAAGTATATTATTACGGGGTGCACTCTACAATAATTTGAGTTATGATTTTCTTTTTACACCGAAGTTGAGCAAAATGAGTACATTACAAATTTACAAGTTTTTTTTTTAAATTTTTTTTTTTAATCTTTTTGAGTATGCAGTTTTGTAGCCAAAATAATAATGAATAAGGCCAAAAGTCTTTTGATGTTCTTAGTTGAATATTTACAGTTTTCATGGAGTTAACATTTAAAGAAATCTTCGGAAGGAAGATCCATGTATTTTCATTTTATAAAAGTTTGTTCTACCCGCTCATCAATACTTTGGCGTTCGAGTCATAAATTCCAATTGATTAAAACCACAATTGCGGTGCCTTACACAGCAGAGAAACAACTAAGGAAAAAACGAAATAAATTAAAATAACGCAGCAGCCAGCTAGCTACCAATTTGCTTTACCTTCGGAGCAGTAGGTGCATTGGCCATAAGCAAACAAGCCGCTACCGTCGCCGCGCCGTGGCCAGCCAATACATACCATACAAACGTACATATGTATGTATGTATGCAGTTGCTTCATGTAAAAGTAAAAGTTCAATTGGCAATTGCTCATGTTGCAATGTTGGCAAATACTTTGATCACGTTCGCTTTGCAATTAAGTGACAATTTTTTTCGTCGATAAGAACAGCAAGCACAACAACAACAACAACAACAAGAAAGACAATAAACAGCAAATGCCATGACACATAGCAGACCCTTGGTTCTTCTATGAGTTCGTAGCTGCACTGCATCGCAACTGAGATTTTTGCCTTTAACTAACTTGTGGCGCACAGCTGCAGTAACGGCAGTAAGCACCAGTGTTCACGTTGCAACAAATAAAAAATAGAAGTGAAAAAAAATCGACGCTGTTGCAACGGATGACACTCGTACACCCTGCCTGCCTGCCACATTGGTGCTGTCGCTGCGCTACGCTATGCAGGAGTATGTCGCTGTGGCGTGCTCCTCGCCCAACTAAAGTTATTGAAATTCTTTTGATTGCAAGATTTCTCTGCCTGCTTTGTAAACCTATTTTCCTTTACTTATTTCGCTTGTTTCCTTTACTGCACCTGTAGTAGTTGCCGCCACATACACACACACACAGTTCACATGAGTTGTTGTGTTATTTTTAAGTAACCCAAAGTCAGCCGTTGCTTGGTTGGGCCATTGGTAACACTGGCCTGGTGCATTTATGCAACTTTGACTGTGTGGAAAAAATAGTTCGAAAAGTTCGTAACTACTTTGGTGCGAGTATTTCTGCTATTCCCCCAGAAGCTGGTGGACATGGCAACTAGTTACTACTGTTGGCGACAGTTGGTAAACGCAGTTGCCTATATACGAGTACATACATACATACTTGCACATAGCAAGTTGGCATAGCTGAAGGTCCTGCACATTGTTTGAATACATTCGGTACGACTTTGTAAATTTACAAGTTGCAAACATTTTACGATATCCGTTTATAGGTTTAGTTATGTAAAAAATCATGGAAAATTACCCTAGCAAAGGAATAGGAGTTATAATGGGAAAAGGGTAGCTAAAGCTTATATATATATATATGTATATTTACGATAAATTGGCAGTCACCCAAGGATTGCTGAATGAAAGCTTCTCTGAAGGCAAAACCGCAATTCTTGAGAAATTCCCGCTCATTTATATAATTAACGAAAGAAATTTCGAATATTTGAAAAGAATCCTTAGAAGCAACTTAACTGATTGCATACCATGCATCTTATATAAGTTGAGGAAGGCTTGGGAGACGGTTGTGCAAAATCTGTGAGTACATAGATACAGGGCATCATTTAAACTCGCAAAGAGGTTCTTTGGGATTCACACAAAAAGAGGGGAATATGTCAATACGAGCGAAGTTCATTGGTACTTTCCTCAAGACGTCGTATTCTTGTACTTGGTTATTGATTCCATACTTGTCAGCCTTAACGACTCAAATATCTACACCCAGGCCTGTAAAGCTATCCCTCTCCATTCGAATGAAAAGGTTGAAGTGACTTGTTTCCACAACTCCTAAACGCTATTGCAAGCGCAACCAATTATATGTAGCATTCTCACTTTTCATCATCAAAGGCAATGGATGGAAAGCTTCGAAGGATGCAGGTGAATCGAAAGCCTTAACCCCAAACCAGTCAGTGTGAGAATTTAACCGACTAAACCACCACCCGTCTATGTGCCGATACGCCCGGTACCACCGTAAAGTATTTCATCGGGAGGCGGTTTGAGCACTAAGCTCTACGTCCATTAATGTTCACATGATACAACCCGCTGTTAAAGTCGATCTGGTGTTAAACCAACTCACCTATTTAGATTGTCCTACTAAGAAGTTCGTATTTATGTAAAGCATAGTCCGGATATAGCAATTTAATGTCGCTTATTCGATTTCTAGAGGCTCGCCCTCTTAACGCCGTAAATTCTCAAGAAAACGGGCTTGTTGCGCCTAGACTGTAGCGGCTGCTTATTTAGGTTGCGTCGAAGGACTTTAATCATTTCGGCAGAGAAATGGCAGACATCGTTCCATGCTTCCTCGCACGTTAGCATTATCGGTACCATATTTTCTGGTGTTATACAGGAGCCACGTTTAGTATTAAGTGCGGATCTCTTGGAGTCGAAGCGGGGGCATTTGAAAAATGCGTGCTCGGCGTCTTCAATGACCCTCGGTCCACAGTTCTCGCAATAAGAGTTTTGCGCATGTCCGAAGCGATAAAGGTATGCTTTAAAGCATCCGTGTCCACTGATGACTTGGGTCAGATAGTAGTCGAATGTGCCGTGTTGCCTGCTAAGCCAAGTGCCAATTTTTAGTATGATACGGTAGTCCGTATCCGCCACTGTGCTTCAGTGCGTTCTTTTGCCGCAGTTTTAACTGCGCTGCGTCCTGTGCGAAGTTGGTTACGGTTCGCATTTCTTGTTTCGTGTAATTCTTCAGCTACGAGGTCGAGTGGACATAATCTAGAAGTCTAGTGGATAGAATCTACTACGCCTGCTACTAGACTGCTGTCTTCGTCCTCCGTCGTTCGCCATTAGTCTAGACAGAGCTGCTGTTGCCGTCGCTGCTTTCTTGTTAGCGTATTCCAAATGATCTCGGTAGCAAAGGCTGTGATCAACCAGGTGCTTTACGTATGGCTTGGACTCAATGATGCTGTCTTCTACTCTGATCTCTACTTTTCCACCTTCTTTCGACTGCTGATAAGAACAGCCTCCATCTTTACATTTAACCAATCTTGGGCAGCTTTTATGGGTTTTTCCGCGATTTCTACTAATTTAGAAAGTGTCTTTGCTGTTACAACGACGCACACATCGTCCGCGAAGCCAATTAATGTTGCCCCTTTAGTGTTGCTAGCCGCAGGATGCCGTCATACATAATATTCCATAAGGTAGGTGCAAGGACAGATCCCTGCGATACACCTGCCGTGATCTCGTACTCAGCTAGTCCGTTGTCACTATCATAGCACATCATTCTATCATTGAGGTAGCTGGATATTATAGTTTGAAGATACCTTGGCACATTCATGCTTCGAAGAGCTTTTAATATTGCTTTCCAGCTCGCATCGTTTAATGCGTTCTTCACGTCTAAAGTCGTCACCAAACAGTATTCTTCGCACCCCTTAACCAGCACTTTCCTTCTACTGCCTTTTGTGCAATCGATTTCATGGTTCCGATCGCATCTGTTGTCGCTCGTTTCTTCCTAAAGCCATGTTGGTTATTCGACAGCTGTTTGTCTGTTAATTATTCGAGCCGGGTTTTGATTATTTGTTCGAACATCTTGCCGGTAGAGTCTAGCATACACACTGGGCGAAAACCAACAGGCGAAGAAGGGTTCGGTGTCTTTGGTAATAGCACCAATTTTCGCAGCTTCCAAATTTTTGGGAAAACTTCATTTTGCAGGTATGTACTGACGCGAATCGCCCCATATGTACTACATATGTGTTTGTGGAATGGTGTGGGCGATGTTAAAAGAGAGGTATTAATCGCAAGGAGAGTTGGACTTTTAAGGTACGTGTTAGCAATGTTAACCGCGTTAAGACTTTGTATCTTAGGGACTGTACTAGGACTAATGAGCAAGTCTGTTGAGTGGTTGAGTTAATATTTCTATCCGCCGGATGGGCGATCTCAGTTGATTCCTACTAAACCTAGACCGATCTGGGTTTTGTTAATACAAATATTACTTGAAGAAACTTGTTTAGCACAATAATAGTTTTTCTCACTGTAGTTGATCATTGGAAGGGCCTATTTTTGAGAGGATATAGTCAGACGCTTGGCGGAATAAAGGTGTTTCATAGAAAAATGTCTACCGGGTGGGTTTAAATAATTGGCAATCTTATTGCTCTAAATATGTTTTCTTCTGTGAAAGTCAATAGGCGTATTCTCGGAGTCTTGCAAAGCCCTTGCACGGTGCATGGATTGCACGAAAAAAACCGGTTTTCCTATGGGACAGCTTTGCAAATCGTGAAATCCGTGCACAGTGTTGCGAGAATATCCTAATATATTAGAAATTAAGTGCATAGCAGTAGCTTTTTATAAAAATCACCAATAATGTCGCCAGTTTCACAGCGATTCGGTAGCATATTTCAAGGTCAAATGAGCATCATGTATTGGTTGCAGTAGAAAACTGAAAGTTGGTATAGAAATTACAAATAACAAAATGAAAAAAACTAAGTGGGTGCCCCGTTTTCTATGATGAAATTTTTTCCCCATACAAAATTTGGACAACTCTAATGTACCTGTGTAAATATGAACAATGACTAAGGCTGCCCGATTGCTTGCGAAATCACACATATTTGTTATCTCGGCCTGCTATTTATCAACCGTTTAAATTTACTCTTAATAAAGTGGCACACACAGGAAGAAACTTGCTATATCTAGTGGAATCTTGAGATTAAAGACTGACGTCGAGACAATTTATGTGGGTGAGAGCCTTCTTGCGGTATTAGAGTAAATTGCAAGTCGCTCTCGTTTGGACTTGAAGAATCTCTCTAACCTTTTATAAAATAAACACGTATCCATATGACTTATAAGCTTATCAGACTAACAAACTTTTGACTAATGATAAATGTTAATTAATTAGGTATGTAGTTCCAGAAAAAATCGTAAATTGAAAAGGCGCCCGCCTTTTTCTCGTCACAATACAAACACAAGCCACTTATCTAAATACATACATAATTAGAAGACGTACATAACATTAGTATAGACTACTGTAAAAATTCAATGTCACGGCGTGAAGCCTCACAACCCATTACATATGTACACATGTATGTATGTATGGACATGTACATACATCTCCACTTCAAAACAAATGACGCGGTCCAGACAACATCGACTTTGATCAGCTGTGCACATGCGCTTTTTGTGGCAACCGAAGTTTGCAGCAGTGAAGAAAATGTGCTGTAGAACTTGGCTAGGATTGTAGGTATGTATGTAAATACTAGTGTGCTTACATCTACATATTTGGTTGTTCAAAAGTGAGTGTGCAACAATCGAGTTTGGTATGATTTGGCTTGGCGGTGATTTTTGATGTTCGATTTTTGTAGCAGCAGACACATGTGGTTTGTGGCAAACTCTAAACCATTACATATGTACATATGTACATTTGTATAAACTTAGCACAAGATTAGAGCTGTAAAACACAGATGTGAACTTGTATGCCTCTCTCTGTATGAACGGACCTTAGTTGCCCTCGTCCACTATAGCGGCGCGCCGCCGCGCTGCTGTGTTTCAAAGCTTCTCAAGCAGCTGATTAATTACACCGCCCGCTGTGCGAATTCAATAATGCGATAGTAATCAGAAAAAGACTTGTTTTCAAGTTATTAAGCGTTGAGACTTTTATAACTTTGTTTTCGCCGTTGTTGTTCAAACGCTTTGTTAGTGTATAATTTAGCACTTTATACAAATACGTGTTTTTTTTATACCTTTCATGAGCATGAAATGGTATTATAACTTTGGTCC
>NW_023458566.1:1161378-1165027 GCF_013731165.1 Rhagoletis pomonella | reverse complement strand
TTTCTAATGCGAAACTAGCCGTGAAAAATTGTTGATTGATTGCACAAATTAATGAATAAATATATATATATTTTTTTAATGTATTAAAATCTCTTCATCGTGAGTTTATTTTTTTCTTCTTAAGCATTTCTTTTCTATATTCATGTGGAAGACTTGTTTTCTATCCTCATATTTAAGGTGAAAGCCTCAGCTGCGGAAGACAAATTTGCGCAATTATTGCAGAGAGATTGAAATCCAAGGAGTGTTGAGCGAAAAAATCTCAGAGAGATTAATTTAGATTTTATGAAATGTGTTTTTGACGTAGAATACGTCTTACGTTTCGATATGGAGGCTATGCTGAAATGTTGTAGTTGTAATTTTCAGAGCTTTACGAAAACGCTTATTGCACGAGAACTAATCAAGCGATTTGAAAGAAAAGTGTGGCGTTTCAAAGATATTATTCCAAACCTATCGAAAGATTCATTTTTTGTAAGTAATCAATTCGGTTTTTGTTGTAGAAACAACGGTAAATATTGGGTTAGATGGGGTCAACTGAGCTTTTAAAGTGCCCTAGCAACTTACGATTTGCAGGTTAAACATTCATTTTCGGTATATAAGTTCCTTGGAGCAATAGAAATATTATCGTGTACAAATTTTATATAAGATCAAAAAATATTGAGCATTTTAAGGCAAAAAATTGTTGAAAAAATTTGCAAATTTTTTTTATTAGCAAAATGCTCGAAAACCGCTCGAATAAATCTACAATTTTTGTCTACACTAATTTTATGATAAACTTACCGTTTTGCTGAAAATCGCGAAAAATCCGTTTCTCTAATGATGAATTTACTCAATTTGTAATTCATTTAATAAAGTAATTAATAGGAATACTTTCAATTACAATTGGTATAAAACTGTGATTAGCACTACAGATTTCAGAACATTGTCCATAAAATAAACCTGGTCGATTTATAAAAAAATTAGTTTGGTTTAACGACCAGGAGAGTTATCCGTAAAAAAATATTGATTTTTAAGAATTCTTACCACTTCCACGAAAAATTTGTTTTTTGACCTGCGCCATTGATATTTACAATGATCTCTCGGCAGAAAATAAAAATATTATACATTTTTCTAAGAAACTCGGTCAAATTATTGTACTTCATACAAACAGGCAAGATGTTGCAAATACTTAATTGAAATCGGAAGAAAATTACGCCATCTTTTTATACAACGATATGTTTCGGAAATACTCTAACCTCGATATTTCGAAATCTAAGATCTTTGAATTTTCTTTGTCTTCGGGCTTGTGTATAAGTTAGCTTATTTCGACTTTTCAAACAGGTGGCAATCCCTTTTAAATATAAATCAGAAATAACGCTTTTTTTAACCCATATATCAAGTGATAACCATCTTTTAATAATTTCTTAAACTAATGAAATAATGTGAGTTTAACTTTTCAAGCAGGTGGCAACCGACTTTATATATATGAAAGCTAATAATAATATTTGCAAGAGACTAGTTGAGCCCAATTTTTGAATTTCTGTTTGTTGGTATTAAATTTTTTTAGTGCAAAGTGCAGAGAAAGTTGAAAAGGTAGCAATTTTAAAGAAAATTGATTCTCCTGTTCCAGTTAATTAATGTTACATAATTAAAACTAGTTGAAAACAACTCATCGAATAAAATTTAAAAAAAAGTTTAAAATGTTATAAAAAAATTTTCACCAAAATTTATAAATTTTTTGGTTTTTATAAATATTTTGGGCATGCAGCAAATAATGTGCAAGTGGCTAAGAGCTCGCGTTGATTTTTAATAACATAACAAACGCTCTTATTTCCCATTGAGCATGCGACCTCTTAGCCACTTGCAACTTGCACTTTATCATGCTAAAATTTAGTGATCCATAAAACTGCATACTCATAATTTTTCTAAAAACAATTTTTTTTAATTTTGGTGATTTTTTTATAACATTTCAAAATTTTTCTTGTGAAACTTCTTTTTTGTTTAGGTTAACCCTAATTGTTTTCAACTAGTTTTTACTTTGTAAGATTTATTAACTGGAACAGGAGAATCGACTTTCTCCAAAAGTGCTACTTTTTCTGCACTTTGCACTAAACGATTTAATACAAAAAAAAAAAAGTCAAAAATCGGGCTCAACTGTTCTCTTGCTAATTTTCTTAGCTTTCATTAAAAAAAAATTTATCAAATTGAATGAAAAATTAAAGCTTCAGTGAGTTGTGAACACGAAATGCCAATTTTGAAACATTGTGTAGCGTTTTGTAACCCTAGTTTAACTGTCTGGATAGTTTTACATCGTCTCCTGCTTTTTTATTTTATTTTATACACCCATGTCTGCTATGATACTGCGAGTCATAATTTATTAGACGTCTAGAACTTGGCGTACACATACATATAAGCGTATTTTCCTATGGCATAACTTTGGTATAGTTACGTATACGCCACCGAGCCCTTAACTCTAGAAAAACACTGTTGAGTTCGCTTGTTTTCAAAACTGACTAATCTTGCATCGTATTTATTGTAGATGAGCTTCACTTACTTATTTGAAAACAGTCCAGTCCAATGTGAGTATCAAATTCATTTTTAACGAAGGCGATACGTGATCTGTACATAATTGGCTTGGCTCTCAAATGGGTATAAAATTCTGACTATTATCAGAAAATCCTTATGTAAAGAAAATCCTGACTGGGTATGATGCTGTGTGGAGTTACTATGTAAAGGCATATAATGCGAGTGAACACTTCACGTACTACCCTAAATTTAAGGGCATGGAAAATCTATCCGCGCGATGTATGCCGCTATTGTCTTCATACGACCATAAACCGTACTGTTTTACCACTTCAAAAAAGCATTTGAAATTATCCAACCGCAACACCGACGGGTTGTCGTGCTCTTTCATAACCTTTCATCATAATACAACAGAGAGCAAAGAAGAAGAAGAACTTGCCCAGATGAAAATGCAACAAAGTGGGCTGATCCGCCAGTTTTTTGGAATTGGCGAGGGTAAATAAAGATTCTCTCTGAAACCATTTGTGTGCTGTTAGTGGATTCGTCTTAAGGATGTCTTACCTTGAGTTTCGCGACTCAATTATATATAGTAAATATTGCTTCAAAGCTTTGACTAAGGCGAATTTGAATACATACATAAATCTCTGTATTATTTGCGTAGCCAACAGGCATACGTTCAAAATAATTTCTCGTCAATAAATCTTCGCTCATTAATCTTGGCATCTAAGCGACGCCCAATCTCGTACATATGCATAACATATCACTAGATACTGACATCATGTATGTAACTCCACATACATACCTGCATTCATATTTATCTATATGTATTTTGGATACCTGCCCATGCAGAAACGATGACGACGATTGAGATATTTCGCATGATTTCATTTAACTTTTGCGCAAAAAGACAAACTCTCCTGCAGCAGCAAACTAATGAGTCAACGTCGCCAAGACTCAACTGTCATTTTCACACTTGCGGCTATTTAACATTAAATCATTTTCACTCACTGCGATTTTAAACAAAATAAATCAACTCAAAAGCAACTACATAAATAAATTGTGGAAGAAAAGAAAAGAAAAAACCACGCGTCTATGTAGTATGCAGAAGTTTATGGTGTTTAGCTATATGTAAAAGTGTAATATTTTAAAT
>NW_023458566.1:1154012-1161278 GCF_013731165.1 Rhagoletis pomonella | reverse complement strand
ATTTAAAATATTACACTTTTACATATAGCTAAACACCATAAACTTCTTCATACTACATAGACGCGTGGTTTTTTTTTTTCTTTTCTTTCACAATTTATTTATGTAGTTGCTTTTGAGTTGATTTATTTTGTTTAAAATCGCAGTGAGTGAAAATGATTTAATGTTAAATAGCCGCAAGTGTGAAAATGACAGTTGAGTCTTGGCGACGTTGACTCATTAGTTTGCTGCTGCAGGAGTTTGTCTTTTTGCGCTAAAGTTAAATGAAATCATGCGAAATATCTCAATCGTCGTCGTCGTTTCTGCATGGGCAGGTATCCAAAATACATATAGATAAATATGAACGCAGGTATGTATGTGGACTTACATATATGATGTCAGTAGTGATATGCTATGCATATGTACGAGATTGGGCGTCGCTTAGATGCCAAGATTAATGAGCGAAGATTTATTGACGAGAAATTATTTTGCACGTATGCCTGTTGGCTACGCAAATAATACAGAGATTTATGTATGTATTCAAATTCACCTTAGCTAAAGCTTTGAAGCAATATTTGCTATATATAAGTGAGTCGCGAAAATCAAGGTAAGACATCCTTCAGACGAATCCACTAGCAGCACACTAATGGTTTCAGAGAGGCACTTTGCTCAACTTACTTAAAAAAAAACTATAAATTCCTCGGAGATCTAAGCAGTTCCACAATATTTCAGATAGAAAGTGAAATAGGTTAAGTGCCGGTTTCTTAAGTAGCTTTTAAAATTTATTTACCCTCGCGGATCAGTCCACTTTGTTGCATTTTCATCAGGGCAAGTTCTTCTTGTTCTTTGATGTCTGGTGTATTATGATGAAAGGTTATGAAAGCGCGCGATAACCCGTCGGTGTTGCGGTTGGATAATTTCAAATGCTTTTTTGAAGTGGTAAAACAGTACGGTTTATGGTCGTAGAAAACAATAGCGGCACACATCGCGCGGATAGATTTTCCATGCCCTTAAATTTAGGGTAGTACGTGAAGTGTTCACTCGCATTATATGCCTTTACATAGTAACTCCACCCAGCATCATACCCAGTCAGGATTTTCTTTACATAAGGATTTTCTGATAATAGTCAGAATTTTATACCCATTTGAGAGCCAAGCCAATTATGTACAGATCACGTATCGCCTTCGTTAAAAATGAATTTGATACTCACATTGGACTGGACTGTTTTCGAAGAAGTAAGTGAAGCTCATCTACAATAAATTCGATGTAAGTTTAGTCAGTTTTGAAAACAAGCGAACTCAACAGTGCATCTCTTTTAAGGGCTCGGTGGCGTATACGTAACAGTATACCAAACTTAGGGCGCACTGTGTTGCGGCTAGTGGAAAAGTAACTTTTTTCCGATTATTTTTTTCAGTGTTTTTAATGATGCAATTTTGTCACAGACATTCCAAGTAAACAAAAAACACATAAAGCTTATTTTTATGTTGGCCCGTTGATTTTTAATTGATTTTAGAAGTCAAATATACAAAATTTTCACGAAAAGAGGGGATTTCAGGGCTGTATTCAAAATGATCTCATTTGATTTTGGTGACAGATATTTTGATTCGGAAAAAAAATCTGCCTTCGGACAAGTATCTTCTGTAAAAAAAAGGAATGTTGTTTGAGACATTTTCATATGCACCTTTTTTAGAGCGAAAACCCGACTAAAGGTCCATTTTTCCTTTAAATTTGGGTTAGGTAAGCAATATCTAAGAAGTCCCAGAGAGTCCCAGTTCCAAACCACTACAGAAATGTTACATAATTTGTTTTCAACGAACTGTGAAAAAATCAGCTGCCCATACCTGCCCTCCTGGGAGTTATAGCGATTTTAGTATATCACTCTCAGTATTTATTCCATAGAAATAATATAATAATATATATATATAATATATATAATATATAATATATAATATATAATATATAATATATAATATAAAATATATAATATATAATATATAATATATAATATATAGTATATAATATATATAATATATAATATAATAATAATATAATAATATAAGAAGGTTTTCTAGTATTCTTCAAGCTATAACTTCTGGATATAAGATAGACTGCGATAAGTTCTCTAATTACGGAAAAGAAACTGCTGGTCTCTATGTAAAGAAATATTCGTGGCATTATATGCCACCAACTGTCCACAAGGTTCTTATTCATGGAGCTGAAATAATTCGTTCATTTTTGGTCCCCATTGGCCAACTATCAGAAGAAGCATTGGAAGCAGGAAACAAGGACTTCCGAAACACAAGGCTTTACCATGCGAGGAAAACATCAAGAAAAGACAATTGTGAAGACATATTACATTATCTGCTCGCCAATTCTGATCCCGCAATCACAAGTAGGAGAATACTGAAGGAGAAGAAACACCTGGAATTATCAGAGGAAGCAATGAACTTATTGGTAGATGACTGATAATTTGTAATTTTTCTGTAGAATGCAATAAAATATGCCTGTGTTATAAAATAGTATCTTCAAAGTTTTTTTTTATTCTACATCTATTCTAGCACTCCACAAAAATGAGCATAACTCTCTTAAAACTGAAGCTATTGACTTCAAACCGGTATCAAATTAAAGCTTTTATTGCCACCTTTCAAATAAGAAATGAAATAGATTTTGGTTTTATATAAAATTTCAGAGTTTTTCAACAAATATCGAAAAATCATGAAAATTTGACGTTTATAATTCTTGTTCGGACCACCCTATAGTTTATTTAAAAAGCTAATCATAGGGTATTTATCAGAAATAAAAGAACAATTAAAATAAATTTTTTTTGTAAATTTTTCGAACAATTTTTTTTTTTTTGACTTTTGTTGAAAATTTGACCCAACAATTTTTTTCGGTGTAAATTTTTTTTTCACTTATTCTGTTTGGGATTTCATGCTGACCAATCTGTAGAAGTTTCTCATCGATACAATTAAAATTACAGTTTAGGCAATATGATTTCCAAAAAATTCCTGTTTCGCAACACTGTGCGGCGGTTGCTTGGTTGGGAGTAAATTGACAAATTCAACGGAAATCGCACACGGAAATGGTTGAGGCTGAAACAAGTGCTTCTTGAGTGTATGCACATGGTATTAGTTTAACAGAAAACTTGCTAATAAACTAATAAAAGGTTAAAGAATAACACTTAGAAAAATACCAATGCAAGAACGAAAGTAAATGTGAGTACGTACATTGATAAAGAAAAGGATAAAAGCAAAGGTAAAAATAGAAACGAAAACAAAGATGCGTAAAGATAAAGGCAAAAATGAGGACTAGGGTAAATTTAAACCCTTTACTTTTATATGTATATAATGGCAAAGGTGAAGGGGAATATGTAGATGAAGAAAATGATAAACATAAAAGTAAAAACATAGATAAATATAAAGAAAAAGATGAGGATGAGGATGAGGATACCGATAAAAGTAAAGATTAAGATAGAGGAAGAAAAATTAAAATAAAGGTAATCATAGAGAAATAGACAGATAGAGGATATAGACAGAAACACAGACTCAATCTAGGAACTATTTTGGTATTTTAGAGATTCTCGGAATGCTCGGGACTTATCGATATTTTGATCGGTTTTGTTATCGATATTTTTATGAATTTGGTTACGATATTTTTTAATTTTTGTTACCGATTTTATTATCGCTTATTTATCGAATTTGTTATCAATATATTTTTATCGGTTTTGTTATCGATATTCTTATCAATTTTTTAATCGATATTTTAATCGATTTTACTACCAGCATTATTATCGATTTTTCTATCGAAATTTTTATCGAATTCGTCATCGATTTTCTTATCGATTTTGCGATGGATTATTTAAAGACTTTCTTATCGATCTTGTCATCGTTTATATATCGATATAGGGTAATTAAACGCTAGTTTTTCTTAGAAGGTAGGGCAATCGACAGAGCTACTCATAAAGTTTTCAACAACAGAGCAATCGACAAAATCAAATTTGGGATATAGGGACTTTAAAGCGAAAAGCAGACAACGAGATTCATATGGTGGCTTAGTTAGGTTAACTAAAGTTCAGTGAGCAAAGAACAGTTTTGATGTAAACTTTTTGAATTCGTTCTATTCGGCTTATATTCGAGGCAATATATGCTCTTCAAATAAAATAAGCATAGTCAAGCCTAGATTTGCTAGCGTAGTGTATAGCGACTTCAGTGTATACGGGCCCGAAAGCGCAGAGCTGTTACGCCGGAGAAGCTGAGTTCCGAATCAAAGTAGGTAAACACCCAAGTCCTTAACCTCGGTAACATATATGAGGGAAACCCCTGGAGGAGTAAGACATTTGTTAACATTCCAGTTAAAACGATTGCGAGCGCACCAAAATACAAGATTATCGAGTTCTGACTGAAGAACAAAGGAGTCTTGCAGGTTTTTGATTCTTGATTATATTTTAAGATCATCTGTATATAGCAGAAATTTAGAAGTTGGGAAACATGAGTCGAAAGATGCTTATATGTATGTGTACGCCAAGTTCTAGACCTCTAATAAATAATGTCTTATGACCCGCAGTATCATAGCAGACATGGGTGTATAAAAAAGAAAAAAAGCAGGAGACGGTGTAAAACTATCCAGACATACAAACTTGGGAGACACAAAACGTTGCACAGTGTTTCAAAATTGGCATTTTGTGTTCACAATTCACTGAAGCTTTAATTTTTCATTCAATTTGAAAATTTTTTTTTTTAATGAAAGCTAATAAAATTAGCAAGAGAACAGTTGAGCTCGATTTTTGAATTTTTTTTGTTTGTATTAAATCTTTTAGTGCAAATTGCAGAAAAAGTAGCAATTTTGGAGAAAGTCGATTCTCCTGTTCCAGTTAATACATCTCACACACTAAAAACTAGTTGAAAACAATTAGGGTTAACCCAAACAAAAAAGAAGTTTCACAAGAAAAATTTTCAAATGATATAAAAAAAAATCATCAAAATTAAAAAAATTAGTTTTTAGAAAAATTATGAGTATGCAGTTTTATGGACCATTAAATTTTAGTATTATAAAGTGCAAGTTGCAAGTGGCTAAGAGGTCGCGTTGATTTTTAATAATTTTTTTTTTTAATTTTGAGCACAGCCGCATGCTCAATGGGAAGTAAGAGCGTATGTTATATTATTAAAAATCAACGCGAGCTCTTAGCCACTTGCACTTTATTTTGTTAAAATTTAGTGAGCTATATGGCTGCATGCCCAAAATATTTATAAAAACCAAAAAATTTATAAATTTTGCTGAATATTTTTTTATAACATTTAATTTTTTTTTTTTTAATTTTTTTCGTTTAATTGTTTTCAACTAGTTTTAATTATGCAACATTTATTAACTGGAACAGAAGAATCAATTTTCTTCAAAGTTGCTACTTTTTCAACTTTTTCCGAGGTCATTGTAAGTATCAATTTTGAGTGCACAGGTGTGCTCGGTTGTAATCAATCGACAGATGGCGCAGGTCAAAAAACAAATTTTTCGTGGAAATGGTAAGAATTCTTGAAAATCAATATTTTTTTAACGGATAACTCTTTTTCTCTTCAATAATAATACACAAATTGTTTATTTTACCAGGTTTTGATGCTAACGATTTTTATGGTTGTTAAAGGGACCAAAGAAAATAGTTGTTATCATAAAAAATGGTTAAATAAACGATTGGTTATTATTATGGGAAGTCTCCTGAAGATTTCTCTTTGAGTTTTCCAATCGAAAAATATTGATTTTAAAGAATTCTTGCCATTTCCACGAAAAATTTGTTTTTTGACCTGCGCCATCTGTCGATTGATTACAACCGAGCACACTTGTGCACTCAAAATTGATACTTACAATGACCTCGGAAAAAGTTGAAAAAGTAGCAACTTTGAAGAAAATTGATTCTTCTGTTCCAGTTAATAAATGTTGCATAATTAAAACTAGTTGAAAACAATTAAACGAAAAAAATTAAAAAAAAAAAAAATTGGTTTTCTCCCATATAAAACACATGGAAGATTTTGAGCGTTTTGAGCGACTACTAAAATTTTTAGATTTCAAAAAAAATAAAGCATTAAAATTCCGAATTTACTTTTTTGGATCACCCTAGTGGGCATGTAAATAAGTGGTTAGTGTCATCGAAGCATCTTATTCAAATTTAATAGTTTAACCTAGTGCATTGCACAGCGTTTGGTACGTGAGTAGGAATCTGACGCTGCACGATTAAGGGACTTTTTTGCCGCCGATGTATAGAATTACTTTTTTGACATAAAAGTTCACCCCATTCCTTAAAGCTCAGTTAGTCTAGACTCAACTTAATCCAACTTACCATATTAATAAATCGGCAATGATTAGATACTCAACACATCAACTTAAGGCAAGCGCGAAAGTATTTTATTTTTAGTCCGGTCAATTTAGACATTTGAGGTTACAAAAATTCCCACCCAGCTGAAAATTGGTAGATATGTTCAAAACACTATTATAAATGAAATCTAAAAAGTCCTAATCGATCTGGTACCTGGAAAAAAGTTACTCGGGGTCAAAGGTCACAAAAACGGGTTTTTCGCGATTTTCAGCATAAAATTAGTTTAGACAAAAATTGTAGATTTATTCGAGCGGTTTTCGAGCATTTTGGTAATAAAAAAACTTGGCAAATTTTTTCAACAATTTTTTGCTCAATATTTTTTGAACTTATATAAAATTTGTACACGATAATATTTCTATTACTCCAAAGAACCTATATCCCGAAAATGAAAGTTTAACCTGCAAATCGTAAGTTGCTAGAGCACTTTAAATGCTCAAAATTGACCCCAAAATAAGCCAATATTTACCGTTGGTTACTTACAAAAATGAATCTTTCGATAGGTTTGGAATTTTGTCTTTGAAACGCCATACTTTTCTTTCAAATCGCTTCATTAAGTTTTCGTAAAACTCTAAAAATTACAACTACAACATTTCAGCATAGCCTCCATATCGAAACGTAAGACGTATTCTACGTCAAAAGCACATTTCATAAAATCTAAATTAATCTCTCTGAGATTTTTTCGCTCAACACTCCTTGGATTTCAATCTCCCTGCAATAATTGCGCAAATTTGTCTTCCGCAGCTGAGGCTTTCACCTTAAATATGAGGATAAAAAACAAGTCTTCCACATGAATATAGAAAAGAAATGCTTAAGAAGAAAAAAAATAAACTCACGATGAAGAGATTTTAATACATTAAAAAAAATATAAATTTATTCATTAACTTGTGCAATCAATCAACAATTTTTCACGGCTAGTTTCGCATTAGAAA
>NW_023458566.1:1112324-1153912 GCF_013731165.1 Rhagoletis pomonella | reverse complement strand
ACCATCGATTCCGGGCTTGCAATTGAGTGAAAAGCTACAACCGAAACAATGGAACACAGTGCGGCCGCTGGTGTTGGTTTTGTGGCCACAACACATAGCTCATGCGTCGCGTACAGCTCACTACGAAGCGGCTCAATGTGTTAGGTGTCGTGTGGTGCCGGAAAATATTAGCTTCGACGGACCTGTTTCCATTGAGTGTGATTCAGTGCTTGAGACCGGTTCAAATCGATTGAAGCAGAAGTGCGGCGCGCTACGTTAATGTGCGGATGGTAAACGGATTCGTCAAAAAGTTGCAAACGACGGCGCGACGTCGACGGTGTGTCTGTTATTAAAAAGAAAGACGAACATAAATTTTTGAAATTAAAACAAAACGAAAAAAACAGCAAATGCAATAAAATTTAAATTGGGAAAACGACGAAAGGCAACTGCGCGCAGATACATATGTATGTAGTTATTGTGGAGTAAAGTAAAATCGAGTGCAAGTGTGAGAAAAAAATTAATATGCGTGTGCCAAAGTGAAAAACTAAAAAAAAAAAATAATAATAATTGAGTTGAGTGCACATAGGCACCTAAATTGTTGTAAATTAATGCATGCATTTTTAAAAATAAAAACGAAAAAATACGATAAACAATAGTTGATAAACATATGTACATATGTATGAAAAAGAGTGTTTTAGAGAAAATCCGGCCAAAAGTTAATAAATCAATATTTGTGTTGGAAATTTGTTTAGCGGGTTGAAAGACATTTGAATTTCCGAAATAAACTAAAAGTAAGCAATAAATTGCTGTTCTCCGGAAAATAACTCATAGGAAATTAAATGGTAATAAACAAAAGCAAATAAAACCTATATACCAATCTAGTTCGTTTTTATTTTAGAAAATAGCAGTTTTACAGAAAAAAAGTAAAATTTGGCAGAAGTACACAAAAACAGAATAAATAATTTTTTTTTTTAAATATAAATATAAATATAAATAGGTGCTAAGAATTTTTAAAAATAAAGTAATATAGAAAGTGAAACCCCACCTTGAGCGCCACTTTTCTGCATATGAAAGGGATAGCTAAAAAAAACTTTTCTCGAGTGAAGAACTCATATTATTTTGCATAGCAAAAATGTGCGATTTTGTTTGAGAATGTGTTTGTACTCCAATGAGGTACTCTTGAAATTCAACATTGCAAATTGGCATTCGTATTGGGATCTCCACTTCGCACACTTTTTTCTTCAAACGGGGCACAACTCAAAAAAAATTCAGGTCGATTTTTATGCATAACTAAATTCGTAGGATTTATCTCCAATTAATGCAAAACTACATATTTTGTATTAATTGCTTTAAATCTGAACAATCTACAAGCACTTATATTTTCGGTTATGATGTTTGAGTTGCCCTTCTTTTGAAGATAGTGTGCGACTTGACCTTCAACGCAAAAATTTATTGGGTAAAAACTAATACATAATCGGCTGTGTAGAAGAGGTACATTTTAATAGTTGGAGTGTTCTGGTAGGAACATAGCACATAGAACATCACGTACCTATTAATAAAAAACAAAAAAAAACCTTTTCGTCTCTAGGCCAACAATGGGCAATTTTCTAGCTTAATTCTGCCATGAAAATACTTTTTCTAACAACTTTCCCATTCAAGACGCCCAATAAGCGCTGCCCTCTAGCAATTCAAGTTATTTTAGCAACTTGACCTTGACCTCCTGCCTTATGCCAGTGGTAAAATGCACATTTAATACTAAGTGCTCGGATTTTCTATTTCTTGTTTTCCGATTTTAACATATCACTGACTGTGGTTTAGACTAAAGTTTGGTAAGAATATTTTTTTCGAAAAGTAAAAATTTTGAATTGAAAATCTAAAAGTTTTGCCTTCGACGGCATACATATTTTTCTTTCGTTTTCAATCATAATTTTTATCATATCTCGATATTTCACGTTTCTGGCAGGGATCTGTATGCATATGCTACCCTTGCTTCGCTAAGATGCATTTTCCAAAGTTTTTTTTTACTCCTTTCACTCTTAACCTATTTTAAAGCAAACTTGTTCATAAGCTTACAAAAAAGCGAAAATATTAACAAACAAAAAATATATAGATTTAAAAAAAAAAACAGAAATAAAATAATTAAAAAAAAAAAGAAAAATTATAAATAAAATAAAAGAAATTTATCATGCCCAAAGCGGGAGAAAATTTAGATAATCACTCAAAAGCGTATAGACCAATTAGCCTCAACTTTTATGCAATTAAAACCATACAAAAATTAATTGACTTTATCCGAGATACTTGCATATATACATACATATCTTAAGTTTGAGTCGTAGTGATGAGTCAACATGCGTATCAAGCAAGAAGGGTTTTTGAGTATAAACATAGAGCATTGTGTGCTTTTCGATACATACCTAGGGCTTGTGACAAGATCTCATATGAAGCAAAATCCTTGGGATATGCCTGTTTCAAAAACCGCACGAACCATAAACATATTTAAATCCAGACCCTCAAGGGGTGCTATGCTATGCTACTATGGACAATGGTTTACGCTTAGAAAAGTTAAAAGACAAGATGAATTTAATGCATGTGGCATTGCGGATGAACCGGGTGATCCTTCCTTCTACGTTCCGGAATACGGAGTAGACCATACATATGCTCATGACTGCAGGCAGCAATCAAATTAATTGTAAAATGGGGTGCCGAAAAGGGCTTGTCAATAATCCTAATAGGGTGTTGATCCTGCCATTCACCAAACGAAGGAAGTTAAAGCTGATCAAGCCTAAATTTGGAGGGAAGTTCATTGGGTTCTCAAATGCGGTGCAATATTTAGGGGTTATAAATTAGAGCTCAAAGACTAATCAAAAACCTTACAAGCATGAGGAATATCGCCGAAATGGACCTTCTGGCCATTCAAAGGGTTAGAGATAGCCGTATCTAGGTGGAAAAGTTCAACAGAGGCGCTCGTAATCATCTTAGGCACTCCACCTATGCTAGCCTTACTCATTGAAAGAAATATGTTTTGGAGTGCCCTGAAACTTCCGAATCTGAGCAGCAAGAAAGGTGTAGACTCTAAGTTAATATGTAAATGAACCCGTTTGCCCAATTCACAGACGCAATGCTATCGAAGTTATTATTTATTAAGCGCTAAAAAGTGATGATTCCTGAAAACGTCTTTTGTAAAACGAAAATTTTCGTATTACGACCAACGCGGCCACTATAAACATCAAGTATATCAATGATAGCTAGGAAGCTTGAACAACCTTGAGCTCATATAAAATGGTGTCAAGGCTTCTAGACAGTTGAAAAAATGTGTGGACAAGCTAGGAACCGTTAAAAAGGTTACCTTCTGTTGAGTTCAGGGTTAACAGGTCTGTGGTGACAATAAAAAAAGCTGATATTCTCGCGAAACACGGTGCCCAAATGAGCCTGGGTGGCGCTCTGACTTTCTGCTGTCCATCTAAGGGGTGCAAGGCAGAGCTTCTAAGAATGTGGGAGGGAGTTTATTAGGTTGCAGGCCAATATCGTATGTCGAAGAAATAGGTCCCAGATACTTATAACGCCCCTTTGTAAAGTGCCTGAATGAGTGCTTAACCTACGTCTGGAGAGTATTAGAACTATTAGATACTAGATACCAGCCAGTTTATTGCAAGCGAAGGTAAGCACCATCTTAGTAAAATAGACTCGAACTGCAAGCTTTGTGGACTAACGAAGGAATTCCAGAGCTTTTACTATGTGATTGCACTCGTACATATAAGTGACCTTAGACTTAAAAACCTTAGGAAACCTACGGAGAACCAATATCGTCTTCATGCAGTCTCTTGTACATGACATCACTTAATGTCTCTTATAAATAGCCTAAGTTGGAATGAATTTTAAAGGTTAGCACAATAAATTTAGCTAGGTCGCATGTCATGTGTTTATGAATAACTCAAAAAAAAAAATCCATAGATGAACAAACCTATCAATAAACACCCCAAGCTTATACACCTTCGCAAAGCGGCCAGCAAGCGCTGAAATATGTTGCAACAAATCGCACGCACACATATGTATGTACATACACTCACATACTACACCTGTAGGCCTACAATTTAAAAAACTCTTCTGCATCTACATACATACATATCTGCATATGTTGCTGCACCGTAAAAATAGCAATTCTAAATTGTCGTTGACGTTGCTGACTTTATTGTGCTTGCAGCAGTGCTAGTTATGGTTGTTGTTTTTGTTGTTATAGTTGCTTTGGTTTTGTCAAGTGCACAACAAGCACATACGGCCACCACAAGCCGACCGATACCAACTGCACACCACTGCCAGCAGCACAACAGCATTGCAGGTGTTGTTGTTGTTGTTAAAACAAATGTTGTTGTTGCTACCACAGACTACTGCTGCTGTTGTTGTCATCATCACGGATGTTGCTGCGTCGGACGCGGTCATCAACTGCAAACAATTCGCGATTTGCTTCGTTGATTCAACGGTAGTACTAGTTGAGTTGAGTTGAGTTGAGTGGAGCTGAGAAGTAGTGTGGTGGCGCACTGGAGGGATCAGAAGAAGAAGAAGAAGAAGTAACTAGCATCGGTAAACAACAACAAGAGAGGCAAAAATAGCATAAAAACAATTGCATTTTTCTGCAACTAGTTTAGCTGTGCTGCGGTTGCATATATGTACGTATATGTATGTTCATATTTTTGTAAGTTTGTAAATATGTAAGCTTGCATACCGGGCCGCTCATACGGACTCTCTTATACATACTTACATATGTACTTGTGTGCTTACGCCCCGCTAATTTTCCAGCAAAGTAGAAAAAAAAATTGCTCGCAAACACCAACTTGCTGCCTCCTCAACAGTGACCGGCAATTGGCAATATATGTACGTACATACATACATACATATGTATATGAGTGCATATTTGCTAGCGTACAAGCACCAGCAACCGGCTTTGCGGCAGTGCATAGCAGCAAGGCATACAATTGTGGATAGCAAAGTGGCGACAATTGCAGTTGAAAAGAAAATCTAAACCTGTTGCAAGTGCGTCAAAGGCAACAGCAAGAATTTTGTTTGCAAAAACATAATGAAAATCAGTAGAGACGTATTATTTTTCATAAATTTTTACTAGTTTTCTCTGAAATATTTCAACAAAACTCAAAAAAAAAATTTAATACTAAAGCAAATTTATTTTTTTTTTTCAGCTTTGCAATCAACACCCTCTGAAACGTAGGGGTAAATAATTTTACAAAAAATAAACTTCACGCAACTAAAAAAAAAAAACGTCCACGTATTGAACGCACGCATTAGCTTACCTATACGAACATATTAGAAAATTAGCACAACAAAAACAAAAAAAGAACGTGCAACATTTGTGACGCTATAAACATTTGTGTCACTTGTCTGTGATTTGTGTGCTGCCAATAACAAAACGAACGACAAAATTAAATAAAAAAAATAAAAAAGTTACTTAAAGTGTCATCTGCAGCATTTTTCGCGCGCGTGCTTTTATTGTGCATGTGTGTTTACAAACATACACACTTAAGCAAACAATTTATTTGCTTTAAGCTGTCATTTTTTGTGCTACATACTTAAGTATTTGCCTACCAAATCACAATCGAATTGGATTATTTACGTGTCAGCGTAGTATTGCTAATTGGATTTGAAGCATTTTAAATGCTTCAGCCGCTTAGACGAGCGCCTACCTGAAGTGTAGTGAATTTTTGTTGTTGTGTGCTGCCAATTGTTACAGGTGAGTTTTGTGCTGACATTACAGTAAATTGATTTTGCATGTAGTACATTAGAGTGGATTTTTCTTTTTTTGCTTTATGTGACAATTTTCCTTTTTTTCGAAGACATATGTATTTCTATTGAAATATTTGATAAAAAAAAAACACCCGTGTAGAGCGGTAGCAATGGAAGTGAGCGGGGAGAAATTTGGCATAATTTGACTTCGGTTGGAGCATGTTTCGTGTTTGGCTCAGTTTAGTGAAGATTTTTTTATTTTTTTTTGTTGAGCAACAGTTATGACAGCTTTGTGTGTGTAGTGAAAGAACAAGACAAATGTAATATAAGTAATATGTTAGTAATAGTATTAAGTTTTTTAAATCTAATTTAGAAAAATCAAAAATTTTGAAGGCAATTAGTGAATATGAAGACAAGTTTCGGCTACTTTGGTTTTTATGCCACTTCTTATCAAACCACACGAAAAATATGCTTGTTTAGTAGTTAATTTGAATAGAGAGAGTGGCTTTAACATAAGGAAAGAATTAGATTGAATCTACGAAACCATATTATTTCACTCCAGGAACCAGAAACAAAAGGTATGATCGAAACGAAATTTCGTTCTCGTAGTTTTGCTCCCAAGAAAGCTTAAAAACCCAAACCGAAATGAGAACAAACCCTTCGGGAGTGGTTTTACTACAATAACGAAAGTGAGAACAAAACTTTCGAGAACGTTCTAAATGGGAACTGTATAAGAACGGAACCCTGTGGAACGTTCCCAAATAGAACAAAATGCGAACAATACTTTCTGGAAAATTTCTAAGAGATCAAAATGGGAACAAAAGCCTCCGGAACATTCTGGCAAAGAAAAATGCGAGAACAAAAGCCGGAGTAACTTTCCCTCGAAAAATAATTTGGGAACTAGAGTCTCAGGCACTTTCTAACAAAGAACGAAACGGGAACGAATCTTCACTGAACATTTTGCGAAGAATGGAAGCCAGGACACATTTTTTCTCATAGCGTTCCATTAGGTTGAAATATTGGAATACATATTAAAATTTATTACAATATAACTGAAAGATAATTATGCAAATTAAATCAACGAAGGGCTTAAGACACGAACTTTTCTTGCACAGAAAATGAAAAATTTGACAGTTCAACTTAATGATAAACGATCTGTTAGTTGAAAATATCCAGCTTTCCACTGGCTTAGATTTAACGATAATGGTTCTCATTGAAATGATGTTTCATCCCAACATTTTAAGCAATAGGTTCTCAAAACCTTTATTCCGGGTTTGTGTTCTAGCAGTATGTTCCCTAAACTATTTTCTTATTTAAAACTTCTTGAAAATTTCTCGATACTTTCGTTCTAATTTTGCGCTCACTGGATATGTTCCCGAAAGTTTCGTTTTCATTCTGTTCTTCTTGAGAACATTCTTGAGAGTTTCGATCTCATTTTGTTCTTTTTGAGAACGTTCCCGAGAGTTTTTTTTAGCATTTAGTTCTTTACGGAAACGTTCCCGAACCTTTTGTTCTGTTGTTCTCATTTTTTTCCCCGGACAAACTGCTCTCAAAACTTTTCTTGCCGTTTGGTTCTTTTCTAGAGGTTTTCTGTTCTAGAGGTGTTGTCCTCTCTTGCCACTTTTATAACCGGAAGGAAAGGCTCTCAAATATCAAACGGATTATGAACTTTGCATCAGAAAACATTTTCATTCAATTTGGATCCCGTAAATGAGACGACTCCTGTAAAGAAATATGGTCTCGATTAGTAATCCTCGATTGGGGGGCTTCCATGGAGCGAATCGGTTTATTATTTTGCTGGCATAATCCTTCAAAATGCGAAAGGTTTTGAAAATATATCGCAGAACTAAAAATTTTATCAAAATAACTTATACTCGTGTAAGCGACGGTAACCCTGCAACCAACGTGAGAGACGGCAACACTGCGACAACTGTCAGTGGGTAGATACATACGAACGATTCAGAAGGGAGAACGAATCGCAATCGTCGGGTAGAACACGCAACATCGTAAACTCTAAGTATTTTCTCTAATAATTAATTTAAGTAAACCATCCTGCAGTTTTCCTTTGTGAATTAGTTTTATATTCAAAATAAATATTAAAATCTAAAGCGTGTTCTATACTCGTTTTAATAGCCTCACATAAATCTTGGCCGCCTTCATTTGACGGTTGTGCTGGACCGATTTTGACTCCAAAAACACCATAAGAATGTCAAATATTTTTCTATAGATGACGAGATTACTTATGACTTAAAATATGGTTGGTTTTACCCCCCTTTTTGCTTCGAAGACGAACACGAAGATGAATACGAATACGAAGATGAATACCAATACGGAGACTAATTCTAATATGAATATGAAGAAGAATACGAATATGATGATGAAAATCAACAGGAGCTCGAATACGAATATCCTTGCTAAGTCCGATACGACGACTAACGCGAATAACGAACATGAAAACAAATTCTAAAACCTACATTAAAACCACCCAGAGTCGAACTCAAATAGTAGGACGATTACGATCAGTAATAAGTACGAAGACATTTACGGAGACGAATTCGATTACAAATACCAAGGTGAATACGAGATAACTACGAATACGAGCACGAAGACAAAACACGAAGACGAATACGGAGACGAATTCGAAAACGAATAAGATGAAGAAGACGAATGTAAAATCCAGAACGAATAAGGGTACGAAAACAAGTACAAAGTCGAAGACGAATACGAGGACGAATACGAATATTAATACGAAGACGACTGCGAAGGCAAATGCGAAGGCCAATAAGAAAGCAAAGACGATTTATTGTATGAACACGACGACGAATGTGTAGAGGAATACGAATAGGAATACGAAAATACGAAGACGAATATGAAAATGAAGACGAATGTGCTAACGAATACAAACACAAAGTCAAATACAAAGACGAATATGAAGAAGAAGACTTAAACTAATGATAATTTTGATATTAGCGTGAGACAAATCAATCGAAGGAAACTACACTTTATCACAGGCGCACTTATTTTTTGATATTTTTATCGATTTTTTTTTCTTTTTTTGTTCTGGTTTTGTATTTTTAACCGACTTCAAAGAAGGAGCGGGTTATCAATTCGTTGGACCATTTAGGCACAAGAGGTACGAAGTGACATATGCCATTTTGGAAAATAAACGGCTCATTTATTGCTGTATTATTTTGAATTTTTCTGTTTTGAGAAATTCGTAATCTGCCTGTAGTTTCGGTGTAACATTTTAGTAGCCTGGGCACTTTGGCGGCGGAGCTTTCTTTTCAACTCGATGCAGATATTCAAGCCGACCTCTTAAGTACATAAATACAAACATAATTTCAAATTTAAAGCTATCCAGCTCCACAACGCTTTCTTCTTCTTACTCTTTTGTGCAATTTTTCACGGCTATAACCACGTCAATAATTTCAAAGCCATGACCAAACTGTTGAATATTTCTCATTTTTTAGCAGTCTCACTAAAAGGTGAGAGTTAAAAGTTATCTACAGCCAGTATCATCTTTTCGTACGAAGATAAAGTACCTTAATTTTAACGAACTTATTAAAAGCCAATGCCTATGTAAACACCATTTGAAACATTAATATCCCTTTTACCATGAAAAATGATTCTATGTATTTTGTTTCTTTTTTTGGCTTTGTTTTTGTGCGGAGCGCATAAGTATATCAGCCACGCTGTTGCATTGCTATCACAATTTTTATAATTTTTGATCAGCGTAAAACGAAAATTCCATAAGTAAACAAAATAAACGAAAAAAATAATGGGGTAAACAAATGCATACATACATACATATGTATGTATGTACATACATATATCACAGCGTTTAATCGCAATCAATCGGCGTGCATTACCAAAAACGAAACAAAAGGAAATTTTTCAACGATGCATGACATGAAAAATGACGCACTCGAGGAAAGTGTAAAAGTAAAAATCACAGGCAATCACAAGTAAGCAGTCAAACCAACCAGTCAACCCGGCAGTCAATAAACAATGGAAGAAAATTCTTCAAAAGTCAAATGAACGATTGATGTGTGAAGTAGAGCTGTGGGCTTAGGGAGGGTAGGACAGGGGGAGCGCAATGTAAGGAGCGCAACGACGATGGATAAAGGTTCGTACGATTGGTATGAAGGTATGCATGGAGGAGTGGTTGGTAAACAAATTTAGTTGCATAAATAAAAACTGATTGCACAGCGCCTTTTGGGAGTAGCTGAATCAGCAGCAGCAGCAACAAACAACCACCGCCCCTGGAGTTATGGCAACGCAACGTCAGCGGGAGTAAATTCAAATTTTTCACATTCACCTTAATCAAGTGTAAAAAATTTCGATTACTTGATTTCTTCAGCTTAACTACACACTCACATACATACTTACATACATACATACATACATATGCACATATGGCATTTTCGCTTTTGATGTGTAACAAATGCAACGCATGAAGTTCGTGCACACATGAATGAATTGTCGGATTTTCTTAGCTGCTGCTGCTGCTGCTGTGTTCACTGCTCCTTTTGCATCGCTCGCGCCGGCAAATCATTAATCATTGCTCCGTTTAGAGCAGCAGAAGCAGCGGCAAAGAGGCAATAATAAAAGTAAAAAATTAAAAATAAAAAAAATAAAACTGAAATGCTTAGGAAAAACTGCTGCTGCCAGTGGAAAAAGCTAAAGTAATCCATATATAGTACATACATACATACATACGAGTAGCTATATACCCACTCTTGTGCGTGCCACATACATACATATGTATGTATATCCAGCATTGACTTCATAATTTTTTATGATTAATAATTTTATGCACACAGCTTTTGCATTCATTTCCATTGGCATTGCCTTTCGCTTTCGATTTCTTTGTTTTCTCTTTGTTTTTCATATTACTTTTGCTCTTCTTACCATTTCATTTTTCGTTTGCTGTTATCAAAAATTCATAAGCCACATATTTTCTGCTGCTGCTCAGTTTTTCAAACTATGCTTGCTTACTTATTTATCATTCGCTGGCATCCTTCGAGCGCATCAAAGCTTTATATACATACATATATACACACACCATCTCTGTTGTGTCTACATATTTTGCTTTGTTGTTTTCGTATTAAATTTGTTTGGCTTAAATTTCTTTCGACTGCATTGTTGCAAGTTGCATTGTGTGGCACGTTTACTCTTTGTTTTTTTTGTTTTTTGTTTTGAAAGATATCGATCTGAAAATTGGCTCAACTGATTGCTGCTGCCGCCCCAACTGGTTGCAGCAAAGATTGTGGTTGTGGTTGTGCTGTGCTGTGTGGTTGCTGGCTGGCTCGTTGTCTGCCTCTTGCGGCTATGATTGCTTACATTTTTTGTGTATATGTAGTAGATGCGTAGGTACAGTGTTGTTCAAATTATTGGAAACTGCAGGCTAGAGCAACTCATTGTAGATGGTAACATATATTATTCTTAGCATATTTATGTGAAAAAAATTAAAATTCTTCCAACCTATATAATCGAAATAAAAAAGGAAAAGTACGAAATAAAAAAGGAAAGGTTTTGGCCGCATCCTGACTCCGAACGGCAAATAGTTTTTGTAGGAAGCTTTTCAAAGGCAGAAATTGACTCGGAGGTTTGCCATTGCCTGCCGAGGGGCGACCGCTATTGGAAGCCTATTCTTTTATTTGGTATTGTTGGTTCCAAAACCTGAACCCTAGACGTACTAAAGGGGACTTCGCACCTATAACCGCTTGACTACGGCGATCGCTTTGCGATTTTTTTTTGGATTTTTCGAGATTTTTCCAGATTGCCACTCGTTTTCCGAACTTTTTTCGCAACTTTTCGGACTTTTTTCATTTTTCCGAATCTTTCCGATTTTGAAATTTTTCGGGATTTTGCATATTTTTTCTCGAGAGATCTTGGCATTTGTTAAATTTTTTGCTGTTCTACATATTTCTCGCGATATTTTGCGACATTTTGGTCATTTTGAAATTATTTTCGAATCTCTTCAGGATTCCTTGCGTGATGTTTCGATACTTTTCTGTTTTGTGTTTGATTTATTTTTTATTTTGAATGGGACTGCTGCTTTTTTCTGTATTTTTCATAATTTTATGAAAAACTTTCGGGGTTTTCGCTATTCTATTTCTCTGGATATGTAGGGACCTTTCAGTTTTTTTTCGTAATTTTTCGGACTTTTTCGGATTTTTTATGATCTTTTGGGATTCCTCTGTGCTATTCTGGAATTTCTCGTGATTTAGATCTCGAGTTCTTCGCAGTTTTTTTACACTTTTCTGAAAATGCCTAGATACCAGGTCCAGCATCTGATGTTTTAAAAAAAATGTTTGTGGACCGAATTATTTTATGTTAATAATTTGATCGACATATGAAGTACTACTTGACTTATAGCCAAGATAAAATCCCTAACGATTACCGAGGATTTAACCACAAAAAAAGTATCATCCATCAAAATCTTTTAAACGAGTAACTCACATATTGCGAGTGCAAGAACCAATAAAACCATGTTTGTTATACGAGTTTATTTGAGCAGATCAATCATATTAGATACTTCGATCCAAGCAAATGTTTACCCGAAAGCTGTGAAAAAGCAATACCTCCAGTTTTTTATTCAAAAATTTATTTGAGTTTCTCAGCACGCCACTCAAGTCTCATAGTTTTCTTTGATCAAAATTATCTCTGGTGAGTTTATCTGGTTGCTGGAGTTCATAATTCATAATATACGAAATGTATTATTCTGATCAAGAATACAAAGCTCTTCAAATGTTCTCGAGTATGTGCTACGAAGAGGATACTAAATAATTCACAAAATTTTCCTATTTCGTAGTCTAGTGTATGTAGTTCAACGAGTTCTCTGAGTCGAAGTCGTAATATGCCTCCATTCCTTCGAAAAAAAAGTTAGTTTACAAATAGAGAACTCTTCGTTAAATCTCATGTAGTTTACATACATACAGATAAGTTATACTATTTATAAAGCTGTTGAGAACTGCAGATATTTGAGCCGGGCGAATTAAATACAGGGCAGGTATATCTAAATTGAGCCTCGTCAACATTGAAATCTTAAGTTCAATTGACTCTAACTGCCTGAGGCTTATGACCAAACATTAAAAAATAAATATTTGTTTGAAAAACCCAATAATACAAAAAAGTACTTTGACCAACACTGCACATTTAAACTGAAATCTAAGTTTTCTTCAACACTCTAAGCATTTTTTTCTCCACACGCTTACAAACCTACAACATACATTTGATTACAGATCTTTTTTTGTTCTGCCACATGTGTGTATACACCTTTACCCTCCGCTCTGCTTTGTACTTTTCAGCATCACTTGCCACACATAAACATCCGTATAATGTTGCATCAATACTCGTCGTTTCAAATCATCTTGTCTCGTCTCGTTTGGCTGGCTACTCTTGTGGGGTTCTCATTTCTCTATCGTATCTTGCCACAGTATCGTCATCACAAGTTACTGCCACAAGCCACCTACAAAGCAACTGAACATCAACAGTCACTTTGTAGTACGTCAAACAGTCAACCAATGTACATAGATGTAGTATATGTACAGAGTAACATTGATATTTTCATGTAAACTTTATATACATATAGACTTTATAGTATACATATATGTATGTATGCATATGTGCACATGGTTGCATTGCCATGTAGATTCATATGTATATCCATCATATCCATATAAGTGGCATCAGCTTCGGCATCTCTTAGGTATTCTTGCATAGCTTCATCACTTATCAGCTTTGCTTGTATCTAATGCGCGTAGCACACGTCGGTATCTAAAGTGTTTGGGAAATATTTACTGTGTATGTATGTATGGATGTATATTTGTGTATCACGTACATATATGTAATATGTGAAGCGAAGAGAATCGGAGCTAGTAGTGCATATTTCAGAATTTTTCTGGTATTTTGGTAGTGTTGGATAAGTATAGTAAGTCACAGATTACGTCTTATTGGAAGGTTCTTTTATGAGGTTTGCGTGGCCGGGTTCTACCTTTTTGTTGTTATTGGCGATATAATGGCCTAAGCGATTTTGGCGAAGTCCAACAAAACTGCAAGTCGTTTGTTTTCTGTGCAAAGTGATGGCAATTCGAAAAGTCAAGTCGTCTTGAACCTGTTCTTTTCAGGCCTTCTGTTTCCTTTACTACCACGAGCGGATACCTCGTTGAGTACTTTCAGGTCTGAAGCATTTGCGTCCATTCCTACGACACGATTAAGTTAGTCAAACCGCTTTATTTTAATGTGCTGTACTATTTCGAAGTCGTTGTAAAGCTCAGACATCTGCTCTGGTCGGCCAATTTTCCACAGAATCTTTCTCTCGCATACCTCGAGAAGGACCGCCGTGATATTAGTTTTGCAGGAATACTAAATTTAGACACAGCAGCGACGACTTTTCCAAAGCGGCTGTTCCCGCGATCGCTGGCGAGGCGAATGTGGCTGGTTCAGCTGTCTCGTAAGGTATGTCGTTCGTACGGCCATATTTTGCGATAGACTAAAGACATGTACCTTATCAGTTGCTCGCCGTTGTACTATGTAGAATAGCTTAGCCGGCAGACTGTTTGCTGTCAGTCGCGAAATTGCTAGAAGAACCTGCGTCGTCCTCGACTAGATGCTAGGGCTCATACTGCTAACATCGACTAGTTAGTGACTTCTTGAAAAAAACATACTCTTTTCGTCACCAAGCCGTGTTATTTCTCAACATAGTCTCCATTGGTTTCAGGTGCGTTTTTTTTCAGTGATTACCTCTTCATTCTACCCAAATCTCTTACCGTCCAGCTATTTTCTTGGATTTGGAAACAGGAAATAGTTGCTGGAGGCTAAATCTCATATATGTATGTGGTGCATGAGGTACGAGTTCCTTACCTTAGTGATAGATTTTTTCAGCCTTAGCCACCCCATGTACTTGGATTCTCCGGTCGACCAACATCATTCATGGACTTTATTGTCATCAAAGGAAGGAGGTTTCATCTGAGGCGGGGTCTCACTTCAAAATGAACAGACACTGGGACTTGAGTGGACTTCTAAGCCGAATACGTCGAAGGAGTCCCACTAAAGTTGCGTCTCTCAGTTGAAGAAAAAAGCAGCACAGTAAATGAGACTTTATCGCAAATTATGCCGAATATATTCGTTTCACAAAAGAGCGGAAGTTCGATCATTTATGTGCAACACCAACGTGGTCTGGTGCCAAAAATATCCTATTTAAAAGAGGTAGCAGCGTAGCAGAAAACCTTTATCCTATGGCGAAATCTGCGTACTAATTCGCAAAATGCCTAAAATTTTTTAGACGAGCGAAATAGCTCGGTCACATGTCGAAAGAAGCGAGCAACATGCAGTCGATATGAAAAAGAGCAGTTTTGTGGAGTGGCAAATTATATGGAAGTAATCAGAAAAAAGCACGTATAATTTTGGATTTCGCACAACAATGAACGCTGAAATATGTGGGACTTGAGCTAACGAAAATATTTTCTGTCCTCCGTGCTCGGGTGGGATGGATAACACAAAGGATGAGATATTCCCCTACCTTTGTTTTCATGATAAACAAATTAGTGAAGGTAAGCCGAAAACTAGAAGAGACGCCACCGTAGGGAATTTGAAACTTTTTAGACAGCTGGAAAGCGGCAAGCGTCTATATATAATTCGTCATACGTGAGGCCAATCTCGAAGAGAGTGCGTGCTTTAGCAGGCTCAGCTTAGTTTGAAAATGATCCCTTCAAGAGAGTGCTTTAACCTAATGTAAAAAAAAATATCATGAGAGATCATCCGCAATAAATATGTTTAGAGTTAGTAATCCTGGTACATGGCTTCCATGCACACGAAGAAAGACACACGAGGGTTTTGACGGCGTAAAAAAATAAGCCGAAGCGAAACACTTAAACCTAGTTGACAGCGAAGAACCACACACGATAAAAGTAGGCGCGGCGGAAGTGAAGGGAGTAAAAATCTAAACAATTTGTCATGGCATGTCTTTCTTCGCGGTCAAATAGATTAACGCGTCTTTCTTCGCCGTCAACTATGCTGACGGGTCTTTAGATTAAATAATTGAAAGTATTTGTTTGTCAACTCACAGAAATTTCTATAAATTAATTCTCGTCGGACGGGGAAAAACATGTTTTTGTTAAAAGTCACAGCCTCCAAGCGAGGACATTTAAAATTTGAATTTTATCCTTCTTTTCCCACTGACATAAAGAACAACACAATGCTTTACCAACAATTTTATAACTTCCAAAGAACACAAACAAACCGTATTTGCAATTCAAATTCTAAAATAATAATTTTTACTTTCTGTTTTTGAGGCAATTTCTTTCACATAGTTGTTTTAACATACTTTGCTTACGTTTTTGCAGGTGTGTGTGTGTCTTTATGTATGCTGTAGTGCAAATCGCATTGCCTTTGCCATGCCATTATCTCCAACCACTAACTTAGTCTAATTGTTTTTGAAAATATGCGCTAAAGAAGCAGCATCCAAAACTTTCGAGTATCCGCCGCTGCTGCTCCCACTAACCACCGCCTATCGACGCGTACATATCCATATGCAAGTGCCATTTAGGTGCCACAAAAACGCTTCAACAAAAGTCACCGCACCACGGCCATATTACGGCAAAAAGATAGCTAACACGCTATTTTCACCATTTTCATTTTCAGCCATCCAGTCAGCCAGTTTCATTCATTAAAGCTAAAAGTTCTGGCTGGCAAAGTTTTTACTAGTTACTCCTACTCGTACATACTTACATACATACACACATACATGCCATCAGTGTGGAAGAAGTTAAAAGTTGCCTTTTCACTTTTTGCCATCAACCTAATCACCGACAAACAAACATTTTTAGTGTACACAGTCGTATTTACATATATTTGCATAAGCTTTTGACTTTTGTGTTCTCTCTCTAAGTACCCGGTGTGGGCGGTGTTTGTGTCCTTAGTTAGTGCTGCCGAAATGTGGCATGTGGCAAGTGCTCGTCAAAGTTACAAATTAGAAAGGCATACAAATATTTGAGTGCATAGCAGAAATGCCTTGGGTCTTTCTTGCAGATACTCGTAGATATAACAACAAGCAACTTTTTTTAGCTTACCGCCTTTTCGACAACAATAACATCAGCTTTGTGGCAGCACTTAAAGCAACGAGGCTTCGGCTAAATTGCCTGTTTACGACTACCCTTCGCGCTTTTACCCATACTACAACAACTTACTTTGGCTTTAAAAGGTATTTACTACTTTTGGTATATTAAAGTGTTTATTCAGTATTTTTTCGCCGCTTAATTCAAAAATCCTTGGTAGTACTTTATTTAGGATTAACGCTGGTCGAAATCTAATTTCATGGTGTGCAAGTTTCTTCTGAAGCTGCCCTATGTTCAATAGGAATATTATATAATAAATTATAAGTGGAAAATCTTTGCATACTACGAGTTTATCAACCGCGAAATATTTTAATCGCATATTGGCTTATGTCGCAAGAAAGGAATCGAACTCGTTACGCAATTTGGCTCCGGCAAATTTTATAATCAATTTGAGACCTAAGCGGAGCAGCGCCGAGCTGGCCACACTGGTCAGAGAGAGGCCGATGAGGTATTAACCAGTAAGCCATTCGATGGAATGCCAGGCCGTCTACTTAAGCTAGTGAATGTCACATCCAGCAGGCCAAAGAAAACATATCGTAATCCTTCTTCCAGTGTACCATAGTTACAACCTAACTGGACTCAGGTAAACATTTTTTGTCCAAGCGTGCAGCATCACAAAGCTGACGTCACCGAACTAGCGGGACGTCCCTTCAAACTGTGCCATGAGTTCAGCCTGCCACCTGAGTCTCGTTGGGAAATAGGGTCTTTTGCCACACTATTTTAAAGCCTCTGCAGTTAATTTGGGTTTCTGAGCAATGAAATATTCATATACGCGAGGTCGTCGAGTAAGCCAATAATACGGCTTTCCCTCGGCACCCCAATTATGTAGTTCGCTCTCTAATTCGTAATCCTCACTCCAATTACCGCTAGGTTATGCCTACAAGTTTACTGAAGGCAAGAAAACGAACAGATCTATCCTTTTACAAAGCGGTGATCGATTAACTGCTAACCAGCGCGACCACATTTAGAGGAAGAAATGTTTATTTTGGGTAAACAAGAAACAACGGTGGGTTTGGTATTAGGGATAAAGTATACGACGCTATTTATCTCATGACTACTTCCCCTTTCAGTTACCAATAAATTAGCTACAGATGGTCCACTAGAGGATGTTTTTTCGGGCGAGCAGGTTAAAGCGGCTGCCTAATCGGCTAAAAGGAGGAGCTGATAGATCTGTTAATACCATTGAGCTCCTCTTCCAGGTGTATACTACAGTTTCTGGAAGCGATCTGTACAAAACTTAAGTGAAAATATGCTTAAGTGCGCTTCTTAGTACATAGATAGACATTATGGGGAGACCTGTTTCTGCCTGGCCTAAATTTTTGGGGGCACCTCCCATTCTTTATGACAATCTCCTGGATATATTTAAGCTATTTTATCGATCGAAGCCTTGCACAGCTCCATGGATCTACTGTTATCACAGAAAGCTTGCATACACCTGTATCCAGTTCTGTGATTTACATACTGAGGTCGGATTCAGTGTTGCCTTGCTTCCTTTGTATCATTTCGTTGTCCTTCCTTTCTTTTGCTACCTCTGCGAAATATCGAGTCCGGAAATCATAGGCGCTCCGATGGAGCCTTCAGTGACCTAAGCCTTTTAGTTAGACAGACGATGGTGCGAACATCCCACTTGGTAGTGAAGTTTTTGGCCCTACCACGGCTCAATTGTAGCAATGGGTCTGCGTCCATCCGTAGCAATCCTAACTGACTCTGTCTGCTAAGCTGTGAGCTTAATACTGAAAGACAAAGGATGCTCGGAGTTTGCGCTGCAGCACTCTCTGTTCCTTCCGCTTTTCTCATAGAGGATATGCTTTGGACTTCCCGTACCAAGAGGTGTCATGGTATTCACCTATATTCTGACACTTTTATCCGTCCATGAGAGTAGAAAGGAAAGGAGTTTGAGCAAAGATTTTCAGTAAGATCGACTGGAAGGGTAACTTAAATTTAAAATTAGAAAATTTATTTTTTCGTTGTTGTTATCATAAAAAATATATGTGTGCATGCATGTAACTACATTTATGTCGAAGTCAAGCCCGATTATCTACTCAGATCGGGCACGCAAACCCATTCCACGGCAGCTAGAGAGTGCTACGAAAATCACAAACAAAATTATTTCCAACTTTATTTATTGGCTGATTACACTGAAAGTCTGCGGCCAGCTTACTAATTCGCTTTGAGCTTCCCAAGCGTGTAATTCACAAAATTTGGTTGCCTATAAAAATTTGTCCACCGCCATTTTTACGCGCGCGCACACACAGCGGCACGCAAACTCACGCAACATTTGCAACATAAATTTCCAAGGTAGTGTGCCATGCGTTTTTATCACCTCCTCAACAGCGCATTTCCTTTGACAAAGTTTGCCATTCATTTTACTTTTCATCTTATTCGCATTTTCATTTTGTTTGTTCGGATTTGACGTTTTTTTTTCTTCACTTGCTTGGTATGAATGTCATGACCTTTTGTCAAAGAAGCGTAAAAATATATGTATGTATGTACATATAATTTTTGTGAATACATATCTTTGCAAGCGATATTACAAATATTTTTATAAAACACCTACTAAACTGAGGCACACAAACTTATTTAGAACGTAGCATACATGCCCTGGCGGAAATGTATTGTACTACATATAAGTTGACTTGAAGGTTGATTAGGAAAGAATTAAAGGTCACTTTTTGTATGGTGATGACCGCGAAATAGTCAAGGGCGGCTACTTTTGAAATAGGCATTAACTAACTTGTAACTAACTACATTTGGACATAAAAAATCAAAAAAAAAATTAGATTTTTTTTATTGTTTATTTATTTTTACTTTATTTAACATTAC
This sequence comes from Rhagoletis pomonella, assembly GCF_013731165.1. Taxonomy (NCBI): domain Eukaryota; kingdom Metazoa; phylum Arthropoda; class Insecta; order Diptera; family Tephritidae; genus Rhagoletis; species Rhagoletis pomonella. Next base: position 1,134,260 of record NW_023458566.1, on the reverse strand, counting down.
ATATTTGTTGTTATATTCTGCTGTAAGTGTTCGCATATTCGAATCCCGACAGACATAAGTTCAAACTAAAAAAAATTCGATCCTCATTTGATTTGTCCTGACTTCAAAAAAGCATCTATGAAGTGCAAGAAAAGTGTATTCAAAGTAACTGTATGAGAATATTTAAACTGAAACGTGTTTAAAGAATTTTCAGCTCACTTTAAGCTAGTTTTTTATTTAGGTATTTATCGAAATTTATTTTTTATCAATTGATTATTTTTTCCTGCAGGGTGTACATACATATTTATGTAAGTGTGTATTTTTGTTTGCTCACAATTATCTGTAAGTAGTTGTTTGTGTATTGCTCGGCATTTACTAGCTCATTGTGATGTCTCCAAGGTATTCTGCTGCTCCTGCTGCTGCTGCTGCTGCTGTTGCGAAGCTGACTTGTAATAAACATAATCGTAAATTTAGTAAACAGTTTCATCTTCACTACAATAACAGCAACAATAGCAATGGTATAAGAAAACTTTAACGTCTCCAATGCACATCGGTACTTGCGGCAACACAGCACCTTTGGGGCATTATATAAATTTCTCCGCCATTCATTCGTTTTATATGTATGTATGCATGTATGTATATATGGCAAGCAATGCAAGGAATATTGCGGCATGGTTGCTAAGTTTTGGCACTTGCCCCTCATCCCACTCGCACACCCACCCACTCGCCGTTATGCCAGAGTCAAGCTATTTATGTATTCCTTACTTAAAGATATTCGTTTATTAAAGATGAATATACATACATACATACATATGTATACTAATAATATATATGTACGAGTTTATGAATATGTAGGCGAAATCTTTGATTACGCGTGGGCGTTCTTTTTGTTAAACCCGCAACGGTTATTTTATACCTACGGTGACCAGATTTGTATGGGCAAAAATCGGTACATTTCTAAAGCATCGAATCCGAACGTACAATTTTGTTTTTAGAATACGAAGACATAGCATCTTTTAATACAGTTTTATTTAAAACAAAACAAAGAGAAAAAACTTAAAAAAATATCAAAAAATTTATACACAAATATATACGGTGGCGAGAATATAAATAGCGAAAAGCCCTTTAGCAAGTTTTGGCTACTTTGCTTTGTTTAAAAATGTTCATTATTTTTTTATGAAAATGTAACTTACCATCTAAAAAACATGTAAATCAAAATTTCAAACTTTGTAGAACATTTTCTTCCATACAAACTAAGTCTTAGCCACTTAAAATTTGCACTTTGAATGGAATGTGCTACAAAACTGCATACTCAGAATGCTTCGTAGAAATCTTCTTAAAATCGGTACTGTCCCGCCAAAATCGGTACGAGTGGTCACCGTATTTATACCTCATGTATAAATGTATCGAATCCTTAGAATCTTGCGCGTGTATTGATACCTAAATATTTATATACATTCTGTTTGTATACTTATTTTGATTTGATTTCAAATTCGATAGCTTTTTTTGAAGAGCTTTGCGGTGTCTTTAGTTTAGTGGAAGAAGCCGCATCAGCAAATATTGTTGTTAATATCGGAAATTAGATGCAAATCTATTGATATTCTTACTTATATTTAAAGCTAAAGGAATCATCAGCAGGTTTCTTCTACTGATTATTGCCCTTAAGCTGGTATGCCTGTGGCTTAATATGAAGAAGAGATAGGGCATTAACTTTAATATGGCGTACATATTATGTACGTACTAGAGATTTTAATTTTTTCGATTTGTACGATCCCGGGATTTTCGGGATGCCGTTGGTTCAATGCCGGAATTTAGATATTTATTATTTTTCATTCTTTCGACCAGTTTTGTCTATATTCATTTTGTTTATCCAAAATTTAAATTTTTTTATAAAAGTCTACCTTGTATTGCACATAATTAACTACATATAAATGGGCATTTCTCTGACGTCATGGTTTTTTTTAAAGACTTTATCGAGCCCTAACCGCCAAAAATATGGTTAATTCCAAAATTTATTTTAAAAAATTCAGTGCAATGTAAAACAAAAGTATGGGCACCAAATGAAATATTTTTTTTGGATTCACAAGGAAGAATAGGAATTGAAAATGCCCCTTTAATTTATTTAATTTATTTTTTTAGCTAATAAAGTTAGTCCTTAACACATATTTTTTTTTTCAAGAATAAGAATTGAAAAATTGCAAGGATATTCGGCACTAAAAAAAATGTAATGTGCTTTAACTCTACAGAATCTTCTCCTTCATTTGATACCCATACTGGTTTTTTAAGTATAAATATTCACGGAAATATTTAAATAATTTTTTAAATTACTCATATCTTTCAAATTTCAAAGTTCTTTTAAAAAATCCCGACGTCAGAGAGAAAAATTAAGAACGCAATTTTACTATATTTGGCCCTTGGTTTGGCGAATATATAAATTTTTTTTTGTGTGTGCAAAATTGCCTGCCGCAAGGTGTTACATGTATATTGAGCTACACTTTTATAAAAAAAAAAATGTTAAATATTAAATAAACAAAAGAAATATAGCCAAAACTGATGAACATAAAGCGTTTCTATTATTGCCAACAGTGTAAATTACAAATCCCGAAAATCCCGGGATTCTAGGCAATTAAGCCCGGGATTTTCGAGACCTTAAAAAGGCCGGGATCGCGGGATTAACATTCCTCACATCACACACATCAACACATCTTAATTCACCTTTCAATGGCCTTCGTTCATCCTACCTCGTTCATCCTTTGAATGAGCTTATTAGCAAAGAAATAAAAAGGATGAGAAAATACATTTCCAATGATACCTCTTAAGTCTAAATCGGAAGAGTTTAGGTTCAGTTATTCAAGTTTTTCTTATACCAATCTTTTAAAAAAAAATTAAAAAAACAGCATCAAAAGTATCATTATTACGATTCCGTTAAAAAAAAAAATTATTTTTTTCCAAAATATTTTTATGCAATTTTTTTTAGCTCAAACCGTTTTGTCATTTGAGGGGAGTTTTCTAAAAAAATCTTTAGTACACTATTTTTATTCATAAAAAACTCCATTTTTGGAGGTATTTTCAAATCGATCCAGCTCACGTCAATCTTAATATTTTTGCGAAATATTTCGGTGCATGTCTTAAAATATAATAGATATTATAATTCCAATGGAAACACAGTACCGATTTTTTTTTTTGTATGGTCAGTGATGCAGTCTAATGTATATATATATATACTTATGTTCATATGTACCATGTATAGACAATGTGTGCATCACGCCTTCTCCATCCCCAATTAAGTTGACGCACAATAAATACCTTTTGCTCTGCTCTGCATTTTGTTTCTATTCTACGCTCTAGAAATCATTAATTTGTAATTATCTATTTCGCTTTTTTTTTGTCAATTAACTTTTACTCCTTTCGACCTGGAATGATCGTAAATTTTCTCAAGTAACAAGGAGGGTGTCCCCTAGCGTCTGCCAGCTGCTCATGCAAGCATACATAAATACATGCGTACATATTCAAATACATACGTATGTATGTACATAATCGGTAATTTATGCGAACAACTCTTTAATTGAATTTAAAAAGTCATAAAGAAACGTGCATACTTAGATAAATAAGCCATTATCTCGTCAATTGTTTTAATGACATCTGTCGCCTCTTTGAATGGAAGTGAGCTGTTACGTCACCATCATCAATGTTCTAGCAATTTATTTGTCATATGTTTGTGCTGGGATATGTAAAACGGGGGTAAATATTCACGATCGTGGAACTTCGAAACCTTTTATAACAACCATATGTTTGCCTTATCTATTTCTAAAAAAAAAACAGGGATTTAGCCTTAGATTCAGCCTTAGAGTTTGGGGTTGGTCAGACGCTGCTTCAGATTCTTAGGCAACCCAAAAAAAGCTGCAATGCTTCTTTTTTAATAAAATTGAGGCAATGATCGTGTAATTCTCTTTCAAAGAAGTGAAATCCATTTGAGACGTGGAATAATGGTTTAAAAATGATCTTACAATTATAATTACATTGGTAAATGAAACGCAATCATACTTAGGGCCAGTTTCTCAATGTCTAGTTAACACTAACTGCGGGTTGAACATGGTTATCGACATTATCGACTCCCTTTTGTAATGTATGGAGTCGACCACATCGATAATGATGTTTAACCTGTAGTTAGTGTTAACCAGACATTGAGAAACTGGCCCTTAATCAATTTCCTCAGAGCCAGACAGAGCAGAGTAAAAGCGCTAGCAGTACACGACACGTCGCGATGTAGCGTAAACGTAGGTTGACGCACATAACAGCATATCAAATTTACTGTTGATAGAAAGAGAGAGAGAGAGCAACGATGACAACGTCACCGTCATGTGGTGGTGAGTTTTCGTTAACACGCGAATCCCATAAGGTAGATCGTGTCAGCGTCAACGTACGTTTACGCTACCTCGTTGACTACTAGCGCCTTAAGAAAGTTTGAAATTGAGGACATATGGACTGTAGTCTTAAATAGAGTTTTAATGGATACATAGTAAAGTTGCCCACACATAGGCTAATATAGGCATGCTGCTTTTAGAGAAGGAGTTATCGATCTCTTTCGACGTCCTCTCGGTAGGTTTAGAGGAAGCCTCTATTGCGGTGTCGAAATGGTATCTCTAACCTCAGTTCAACGGCGCTGCACACAAGTGTGGAGAGGTTTATGCAACTACGGATATAATGAGATGTGCTGTCATTTAATAGATGCATGCTGTCGAGAAGTTCTCCTCATTACTTGGAATTATTTTGTGAAATTTGGCCTGTTCCCTCCGCATATGTAGTAGCCCGAATACGAGTAGTTGGAGATTATGTTGTGAAAACCCATAGCTATGTCAGAGATGCTTGTAGGGTGTATTCCCTAATTCCAAATAGTTTCTAAATTTACGAGATCGAAGAGTAAATAGCAGTTACCCTGGAAATAAATTTGCTACCGGCTTTCTGGGTTTTGAATAGAAGGGTACTGTACTATCTTGACTCGGAAGTTATAAAAAGGTTTTGGCCTCAAGGCAGCGGTGGATGAAATGCTTCATAACAAATCGTCGGCTGCCTTGGTCACTGGAAAATTAAAATTTAATAAATCGTAGACTTCTTTCATTTCTAGTCGGAGGGAGCCCGATAATAATATTTATCGTTTGCGACATTTATATACAGGAAAAATAAGTTATGAATGTAACGTTGAGCTTGAAAATTTCTGATTAGTGCAAAGTAAACCATGAATGGGAGAGTAAGCACAAAGTGGAAGTATTCTAATTATACCAACGACCCACCGATAACACACTTTTTTTAGCTACATATGTAGGTATGTGTGTCTTCTTTGGTTTTAAAACCTAAAACTCTAGTGATGCACAGAACCGAGAAACCGGAAGCGGAACCGGAGAACCGGGTCATTTAGAGAACCGACTGGTCCAGTTCTTACAAGAACCGAAGAACGGTTCTAACGAAACCGAGGCGGCGATGCTGGTAACAGAGGAAGAGGAAGGCCTCCTCTTCGTTGGAAAGAGCAGGTGGAGAAGCACTTGGCTTCACTTGGCATTTCCGATTGGCATCAGTTGGTTGTTTTGGACTCGGTCAGAGTCGTCTAGGTGGTTACAGCGCCTTTAAGAAGACGAGGAAGAAGAGAAAGAGAACTTAAAAATTCCGACTTTACTTTTGCACATGCATTTTTGGATCACCCTAATGTACATACATAGAATGTAAATATGTACATGCCAGCTCTTAAGACTTTCGTGTACTATTCATTAATGTTACTAAATATTCATAACATATTCAACGACTTCATCTAATTAATTTGAAATGCTCTCTATTTAGACACACATTTTTCCATTTAAGCCAAAAAATGCATAAAATTACCATAAAACCGTCATAGTCAAAATTTTTTTTTCAAAACAATGCAAACAAATTAATAATTAAAAAGACATTCTTTTAAGGATATGAGTGTGAGTTAAAGTAATTTAATATAGGTACCGTTGATGACAAACTCACACAGGTAATCTCTTCACGCCACCGCCACCACTGCCGCCACCGCCACCCACTCTGAGGTTGATCATAAACAACACCTCACTAAAATTTTTAACGCGCCAGTGACAGTCGTATCCGCTTTCAGACACAAAAAGTTCTACGTACCCTATAGCAGGGTACAAAATGGTGAAATGTTATGTATGGTATGTATGTATGTATGGGGGTGTTGTGTGTACGAAAAATGCGGAAATGGAATGTCAGGAGCGCAGAAGCGCAGTCTTTTACGTTAGTTACTCATGTGCATGTTTGTATGAAAATATGTTTACATTTACATACCATAAAGGCCATATGACATTTAATGTACTTATATGTACGCACGACAACACAAATGCAAATAAATTTAAGCGCTTTCTTAATAAAATAACGTTGACAAATCCACACGCATACAGTCAAGCTCGGTTAAATTGTAGGTTTATGTAGATATGTTTGTAGGAATGTATGTATGTAAATGTAAACTTCAGCAGCACATTGAGTGCTATTTGATATGACACGCACACGGCATGATGGCACAAAGCGGCGGAAAAGTAAACCCTCGTAAATATCAGGATGAACTGGCGTGTATGAACATCCATACAGGCATACAGTAATGGTTGTGTAACATACCTTCGCAGCAAAAATGCTTACATAAATATTCGCAGTGAGGTATTTCATTGCTCACATGATGGACGTTGTATGCACATACATACATACATACACATGCATGTGTGCGTACTTGTATTAATGTTTGGCATTTCGTGTCTGCCTGCCACATACATAATGGGGCATTCGCATTTAACTCAATTTAAAATAACCCTAAATCGCTTATCCTTGCAGGTCCGCTGACGGCATTATTGTGCATTAATCTTATAGGCTTTCGCTTTCGCTTTCGTTTGGGTATCTTAGTTTTTTTTTTCCTTTTTCGTTTTGTTTCTTTTTTATATGTTTTCCGCTGCGTGCTATTTCCCTGTTTTTAAAGCTCACTGCGCAGATGCCTAGTGGAAATACTAGTTTAACCCCCCAACACGCATTTGCTTATTCCAATAACAACGCTGCCAAGGTACAAGTAAGATAGTTAAAATACAAGTCGTCCAAAGCCATCACCTTTCAAATATGTAAAACCATTCGTATCAATGAAGCGACCAACCAAACTTACATGCCACATTTATTCCATTGGCTATGTGCTTCTGCACAGCGGCGTAGCCAGAGGATGATTGAGGGGGATAGATGCCCCCATGAAATACAATTTTTTTTACTTTTGATTTTTCTGCTAGATTCATCATGCATGGTCATCTCTGTTTTTGAAAAATGTCTAACTTTTTTCTCAAAAAAAATTTTTTTAATCTTTATCCTTTCTTTTAATCAAAATGTGTTGAGATAAAAGTGAAAATAAAAAAAAATATTTTGCCAGAAACTCCCCAGAAATTACTTACAGGAAAATCTCCGTCTTTGGAACTAAAACGTGACTACAACTTTTATATCTTTGAAGATCTTTGGCGGACTTTGGCAGGAGTTGGAATGGACCTGAATATTTCCTTTTGTTGATAAATTTCGATGATACAAATCGACAATTCAATGAATTTTAAAAATACTAAATTTCGATAACTCAACAAAATTCAATAAATCCACTAATTTCGATAATTTTCGATAACTGTGCATTTCGAGGTATCGGTAAATTTCGATAACTCAAAAATTTATATTGTATCTCGATTTAAATCGATAACTGGATAAACTTTGGATACCGCTATAAATTTCGCTAACTATTAATTTTGACAGCTGACGGTAAATTGACAAGCTTCAGTAAATCAATAAACATCGATAACTAGGTAAGTTGAAAGAACTCCATAAATTGCGATAAGTCCATAAATTTCGTTAACTCTATTAACAGCGATAATTCCAAGCACTTCGGTTTGATAAATCGACTAATTTAAGTAAATCGATCACTATCGATATCTCTATAAGTTCAAAGAACGCCACGCAATGCGATAAATCGATAAATTTCGGTAACTCTATCAATAATAATAATTTAATAAACATCGATAACTTGATACATTTTATTACCTTGACAAATTTGGATAATTCCATAATTTTTTATAGCTCGATAACCATCCGAATGGTGTGTTCATATTCGAAGTTAAAAATTAACTAAAAAAATAAAAGTTTATTGTATATTAGTGAAGTTTCTATTATTTATTTTTCCACTCGATAGATTTAGCATTTTGGAGAATAATTTTACGATTTTCGGATAACTAAATTAACGCATATTAACCGTATACCCGGGTATTCAGATAAATGAATATTAACCGGATAGCCAGCTTCTTAACTTCTGGTAATTGTGTGTCCCACCTTTAAAAGTTCTAAGTCATAACTTCTTAATCGTTAATTACTAGTGAAAAGTCACTGGTCAATAGAAATTAGTCGACGACAGTTAGTCATTAGAATAATTACTCCTTAGTCATTAATGATAAGTTGTTGCTGATTAGTCGTTAGTCATTAGTCATCATTCATAAGTCTTTATTCAGCCTTGCCTCTTAATTCATTTGTTGTCAGTCTTTAAATCGCCAGTCAGTAGCTGTCAATTGTTAGTCATTAGTCGTCAGCCATTATTCATCAGTTAATCATAAGTCACAAGTCATTACTCATACCCCTCCTTCCAGAAATCTTTGCTAAGCTACCACCTCTACACATGCAAGTCGATATGTAATACATATATATCTATGTACATATATGTAACATACACACATGTGTTTGTTGTTGTTTGTTGTTCTCCAATTAGTTTTGCATATCCATTGTGTGGTGTAGGTTCTAACCTGGTTCCTGACGCTCCTTGACACACTCCTTGAAGGGAATTTGGAAATTTCTTCCTTTCGTTTCGGTTTGTCTTAGTTTACATTGTTTTGTGAACATCTTTGCGCTAACTATGTGGCATGCCAAAAGTACTATGTGCATACCATGAAGCATGTCAGTATGATCGACCGACAAAAAAAACACACACACACACACACACCAAACACCAACTCTTCGCTTCACTTCATCGTCACATCCATTCCATCAACACATGTGGCGGTCGGTATTGGGTTTCAGGCGTGTCAACACTTGCTTTCAGCTACACTAACTGCCAGCTCACAACACAAAACAAGCCAAAACCGAGAAACCCAAAAAACAAAAACAACAACCACAAATACTACAACACTTTACAAAGCAACACAAAAACCTTCAAAAAGGGGTGTGAGTGCGCCAAAAAAAAAGAAAAAAAGTTTACCATTCATTGCACTACTCGCATATGCATACAGTCATATGTATGTACATGCTCGTATGTTTGTTTATATTTGTATATGTCAGCATGGTGTGAGAAGTGTGAAAAATATATTCCAATGAATTTGAAACCTCTCCAAATCAAAAAAAAAAAAAAGTTCGTCCGTAAAACAATACCGACCAGCCGCCATGAACACTAAAACAAAAAGGAATACGTCCATTTAATTTACATATTCACAAATAATTCACACATATCATTTGCTTTTGTCTCATTGCGCATTGTTGTTACTTGTGCGTTTTGTTTTGTTTTGCCTTTGAGTATCGTATTAAATATACGCACTTTTATGCCACAAATTTTGAGTACAGAATATTCATGCCACAAGCAGATGTGATTCCTGTTTTGCGTTGTTTTTTGGGTTTTCTTTTTTTTTGTTTGTTTGAAACAAGATTGCGTACAGCTGCGAATTTGTGTAATTTTGTTGATGTGCTTTTAGGCGCATAAGCCAAGTGTGCTTGAAAATAACAAGAAGTTAGGGATTTTAAGTGTACCAGCATATTGAGTTACAAGCATAGAAATTGAGCAAATATGGAAGATTGCAATAGAAATGATTGCTATTCTCTTACAGCAACAAAAAAACCCTTAGATTTCGAATCAAAAATGTGTCAAATTTATTTGCATACCTAGGGGGAGTTGATTTGTATAGAAATAGATAAGTAAAACAAGTAATTTTTAAGCAAAAAACAAAACCGACTTCAATTTTCATATAAAAATTTAAAAATTTCGGATTTAAACCAAATTAGTATGAGACCACCTCTGAGACGCTACCTTTCCGATAGAACAAAAATTTATCGTAATCGGTTGACGTGGTCCAAAGTTATGCGGTAACATACATAACAAAAAAAATATATATATATATTCCGACGAACTGATAACCTCCTCCTTTTTGGAAGTCGGATATCCTTTGAATGAAAACGGTTTTCGTAGATGGTTTTCCATTTCGAAAACATTCGGGAGCCCCGGTCATCACTAGAGTCCAAAGGTTTAAAAGCTCAAACAGAGTGCCCAACACTGTGAAGGCACCGTTGTTGTCCAGAACTAAGCTACGGCACTGTACTCAAAAATCATTTAGCGATATCTGCTTTATCCAGTGCTATATGAAGCCAATGTCGAAACGGAGAACATGCCAACAGGTCTTTAACGATATCCTCCGAGATACTTTTATCCCTTTCACAAATATTCGCTCAGCGACTACCTATTGGAGACGTATTTAGAGCCTTAGCTGCCTTCAGAAGTTAAACTCCCGATTTTAGTTGATCAGCCGCTACCGAAAGAGCACGTTCCTTCGGATTATCGTTTGTCAAAATAGATATCAAAGAGTAATTTAGGACTTAGGTCAGATTTAGCACAGCTAGACGTCCTTCAATTCTTAAAAGGCTTATGAAATACTTAGCTTATTAGAGGAGAGCTTATGCTTTCTACACTAAATATTTCCAGATGAGCTTTTACAGTTCTCTTCGATTATTAATTTTTTTACTGTGGTTTAAAAATATTGCTTGAAAAAATGGCCAAGGAGGTTATTCAGCATTGAAAAGGGCAACAATTAGGCGATACGGATAAAGGGCTCTTTAAATTTTCGCATCCCTGGAAATGAAACCGAAATGTCGTTCTTGGAAAGGCAACAAAGTCGTAGATGATAGCCTGCGGAAGAAGTGATGGAACGAAAGACGGCGGTTTCAAACATATGGGGGCTGTGACATAAGTAGATAATTCTACACACTCTTGAGTTTATCTACATCGCGACAGCTAGGACAGAAATCATTTGTGCGTTTCCATCAAACCGCGGCAGATAATAAATAGCACCTAGCTTAGCTGTGCATTTTTTTCACCTATTTTATGAAGCTACTTTTCCGGCCACAGTTTGCGGAATACCCACGCTGAGGACATTCCTCATCGCAGATTGTTCTTCTTCGCCAGTTCATTTAGAGTTTATCTACACTCCAAGATTATAAGTACTTGATGGGCATTTCTCAGAATATTAGAGCAGATGACTACGGCTATAAGACCACAGAATTAGGATACAGTTTAAAGATCTTGGCCCTGTTCCCGTTTGATTCTAGAGGAGATCCTTGTGTGAAAATTGTTTCTCAAAGTATTCCTAAAAAAAAGATCACCTAAACTTTTCTGGAAGATAATTGAATGTCCGAATTTCGTATATCTCATGCAGACGCGAGCCAAATAGAGCCACTCGACGAAATTCACTCGGAAATTCGCGCATAACCACAACCACCCACTTAATGCTATATAATTGGCTCTCGACGAGCGGCAAAATAAAATTAAATAATCTAATTGCGATGATTTTTCCATAAGATTATAAAGGACTACTTATTTTGAGATAATACTTAGCTATTTTTTCATAAATTTAGCTGGAGTTGCATCTTGAAATTTGTAGGATGTCCCGAAAGGCGGCGGGTATGCTAATTTACAATATTTCTATATGCCAGTACACAACGGCTAGTAATTTAGCTTTTGGCATATCGAAGCGGTCAAAAAATGATTGATGTGTAAATATCTGCAATGAAGAAAACATTCGAAGCACAGGAAACCAGCGTAGTAAAATGGTTATAAATCACTTCCAACTACATACATAACTTATTTAGTATACTTGAAGTGGTACGCACACGAACCTTTACGCTACTCACATAGCTTAAATGGCCAGCTAGGTACACACGTGCAACGTATACGCACCACGGCGCTGCTTGGTTTTGCAACACCGACACCACTCTGCATATCAATTTTAGGCAGCCGAGAGGTGAACCACAACTGGCGCACACTGAAATAAAAAATGCAATTAACCATGTACACCATGGACACCATGCCACACATATTTGTTAAGCACAATGCAACGGTGCAAATGCCTACTTTCTGCAAACTTTGCAGTAGTTTTGTTGCTATTGTTGTTGTTGCTGCTGCTGCTGCTGCATTTAAAGAGTCTGGCGCTAGCTGCTGCCAACTTAAAGCAATGTGATAGAAATGTTAGACTCGCTGGCAGGTGAAGTTTGCCGCACCTAATGGACACTGGCAGCATAGCGAAATGTAGCATACAACACATCAGCAACCGCAATGGATACCCGCCGTTGGCACTGGCACTGGCACTGGCACTGCAATGGCGCATGTCGCATGCCGCATGCCGCTTGCTGCACCACAAACACACACAGGCGGCAAAATGTTGGTACGTCTGGCACGAGAAAGCCAAAAAAGTGCGCACCATTTTTTTTTTTTCGGTGTTTTTTTGGCCTTTTCTTTTGGCAAGCTTTTTGTTTGCTGAAAACTGGGAGTGTCTTTTGAGTACCGCATGCCACAAAATATAATGAAATATACTGGAAAATGGACTTTGGTACATTTGAAATACTACATAAATACTTTTTTGTACATATATACATATCTATGTATGTACATTAGGCTGCGCATCGATTTTTTTTTTAATTCCAAGACCCTACCCTCTAATTTTTTTCCTTTTTTTGAGAAATATTGTTGCCTATTTTTATAGATTTGTTAAAAATCATTTAGATGCCGCGACTTGTCATTTTAGGCCAGAAAAAACACTTTTGTAGATTTATCAGTTTTTAAATGACTATTTTTCATCCGATTTTAAAGATCGAACATGTTGTGAGCATAGGCCTTTAAAATGATGCATAACAATCTATTGTCAGACTTGGATTGTACGGATTTTTCAACGGGCTATTAAAAAAAAAAAGAAAATTTGTTTCTTATTTTTTTAGTTTTAATAAAATTTGCGATGCGCACCCTAATGTACATGTGCGAGCATGTGTGTTTGCAAACACAACGTATTTGAATTAATGTTGCCACTGTCACATCAGCATTGCTGCATGACTCACCAGCAACAACAGCACCAGTTCAACCTGCCATTCACCATTCGCCGCTCTTGCCACTTGCCACTTGCCATTTACTAATGTGCCATGCTAGTAATTAAATCAGTCTGGAATTTTAATTTTTAATGGCATTCAAAGGAGAAATTACTGCTAATGCTACGTGGCATGAAACGGAGCTGGTGACGCTGAGTGTGGTAAGCGGCACAAAAAGACACAAGACACAAGGCACAGTCATGGGAGCTGCGATCTCGCCATAGACTTTTACAAAATGCTTTTAATTTTCACCTACTAAACTTAAGCATAATAACGATAAAAGTCTTCAAAAAATTTATTTGCGGCAATAATATGCAATTTTATAGTGCACCGCCACTGTGTGGCAACAAAAAAAAAACCCACGATATAACAATAATAAAATTACTCGTACACTACAGAAAAATTTGGTGCAGACGAAAAGCGCAAAGTTAAAAACAAAAAAATTAAATTAAACAAAAAAAAACACACACAACAAAGTAACTCATGAACGGGGCACGAAAAATGAGGAAGACATGAAAAAGCTTTTATCTACAAGATGTCTGTATTAAGCAGAACTTAACTACCGTGGGCCAAATAATGCAGACAGACAGGCAAACAACTAGCACATATGCATGTATATATACATAGGTACATAGAGATATACATACATACATATCTGTGGACTTTTGACAAAACCACTTCTCTCGAGTGAGGTCATTTTCACTTCAAAGCAGTAATTCATTGAGTTCTCGAATGATATTTTTATGTTTAGTCATTAATAGGAGTAGTTCAAGATGATATCTTAATGAAAGTTAAATAAAAATGTAAAGTTTTTAAATGGAAGTTCCTTATAACTTACCCAAAATTCCAACATACAGAAAGCACAGAGCTTGTTTTGTCAAAAGTCCACAGATATGTATGTATACATATATATAGTTATATAAAACCTTAGCCGCTTAAACTTGCGACAGTAGTTGCTATAGCGTAGCAGATAGATGCTCGTGCGATGAAGCGTATCGGCCGGCACCCAGGCAACTCAACCAGCTGCTGCAGCCACTAAACTTCTCTAACAGTTCAAGCGAACTACTACACTAAGTAGATTACACTTACACAAGTGGCAAGTCTTTTAAAAATACATACATTCATAAGCGCCTATATACATATACATTTGTATTTCCATAATTACCGGCTAAGCTAAGCTGCTAGTGTCTAGCTACTTCCCAGATTCAGCTTTCAACAGTGCTGCTTTAAATGCTACAAAGCGCGAATTGTTTGAGTCAAGGGCGCATCTAGAGAGGCGACTTTTGGGGTTTTGAGCATCATATATGTACTTCAGGTAGTGACGAGTTTTCAAGTTTTTATGGCACTTTCAGCCTCATCGGCTTCCATACAATTATTACAGTACGGGGTTGAGATGGGGTTCAGACTTACAGCATGGATTACAATCGGGCCAGTTAAAACTCTCCACGGTATTGGGAGATTTGTTTTCTGAGATTGCATTCCGAAGTACAGATATCGACTTTTCCTACAGCAGACTAAATGTGGAAAAAATAGCACCCACACTTTCTTTTCGTAGCGACAACTCCTCAAGTGAGTCTTCCTCAGTTCATCTGCTCTGCTGTTTTCAGCAATATCGTTATGACAGTGAACCCATATGTACTTTATTATAAAGTATTTTGTTGCGGGCGAGTGGCATGGTGGGCACTCTTTGACAATTTCCGAGTGTACCATCCAAAACCCAAGGACTCTTAAAGATTACACTTCGTACATTCTTCCAATGATCGGTTATGTCTTGGATCAACGCAAAGCGTTTTAAAATTCCGGAGTACCCGTAGTTTGATGTAAAATGATAGCCAAAACCTCGTAATCTAAATTCGGTGCTTACAGGAACTGCTTTGCCTGATACATCATCTACCATCACAACAACCCAATGATAAGGGGTATTTCGAAGTGCTTTACTGCTTCCAATTAGAGCAACTTTTTGATCTCTCTTCAACTGCTTATCTGTTTGTTCCGCCACGCGACGAAGCTAACCGATTAAACCAATTTAATGTCGTTTACATAGAGCCAAAAAAGCACCTGCGGTTAAAAGGCGCCAGCGCTAGTCAATGGCACCCGTTCCGCAGTATAAGATAATTCTGGCCGAATTTCAATGAAAAGAAGTCCCCAAGTCTATTTAAATTGCACTCCAGTTATAGGCAATATTAATGCACACTGCTTTATGGGGGAAATGGAAATCGAATTAGTTACAACTTTCGACGTTGCTATATGGCCGATAAAAAGCGGCGAAGAGCATCGAGCATTTTCCGGAACACCGTTCCGCACAGGAAATCATACTAATAGAGATGGTTAGAGGTGTGCGCTTCCATCCGGTAGCACTAAGGTTCGATCTTACTCCGAACAACATCCAAAAAGTTTTCAGGTGAAAGTATACACAAAAATTCATCAGGTTAGATGAATAGATAATGATACGAGGTATGCGCGGCGACCTCATGACCTATTATGCTATTATGAGAGTAAATGTGCTCAAGATGCGGCCAAATGGACCTAGGCTTTCTCTCTCTCTCTGGGTATTTTCCTGGTCCACTAGCAAAACCCCTCTTCCTCCCAGTAAACTCTCGCCCTACTGAGCTACGCGACTTCGATGCGTTCCTCTCCTACCTGAGCTGTTCTTAAAGGTATTAGTATTGCAAGTCCACTGTCTCATTCCCTCTTTACCCTTGTGACCTGGTATCCATGTTAGCGGGATATTATTGTGCTTGCCAAAGGAATTCAGTTGCTCAGTTTGAGCGCCGCCTGACTATCATATTGTGATTAGGATCCTCTCATTTCGGAACTTCCTAGCACAGCTAGTTGGCGTAAACTTGCGCCTGAAATAGTTATGCTCGGATATTTAACCCTGATCTTCGTTCTGGGTGTGAAGAACCCCGCACCTATTCCGGCTAGTGTCTTCGAGTCGTCCGTGTGATGAGGCTACTGTCTTTATATATAGGCGCGAAATTTCGATTGTTTACTTTCATTTAGCAAAAAAACTTCATCTTCGATCTGGTAAATAGGGCCGACAATTTTTTGACTGGATTCCAATAACAAAATCTTGCTGTCGGTTTGTTATCCCTTCATAAGTTGCCCATAATTTGCTAGTTAAATACCTAGTTATCATTAAAGATCGCCAATGGCCTCTTGTTTGATTTCGATTACGCAAATTCAACAGAGCAGATGTTGGCGCAAACTATCGTCTTGAAGATCAAATGAAATGCTTCACATAAAAGTAACCTTTTCTAATTACTTCAGTTGATTTATGCATTTCAGGGATTCAAATGAAATGTTACAATTTATATTCCGACGCTATCTAAATTAAAACATTTCTCAATAAAATGTCAAAAAAAGAGAACATATCCTCCCCCAAAAGGAGCTACGGCAACCGCCTCTGGAAATACACATACCTACAATCACATGTATGTACATACATCTGCTCTTTTTGGTAGCAGCATTAGATATGTATTAGCCATTTTATTTTTGTTATTGTTATTGCTGTCGTTGCTAATAATATTAATGCTGTTCGAGCGGCTGTTACCATTTTCGTCGCTGTCGCTGTGTTTTTATATACTAACATATAGGTGCACATATATGTACATATGTATGGATGTACACAGTATATATTCCCAGTACGTCATGGTTTAGCCAATTGACTCAGAAAAATTAATTTATTTCTGCTTATGCCGCAACTAACTTCAAATTGATGTATGTATAATCACCTAGCAGCCTCATTGAGATAAACCAAATGCGGACACTTTTGATACATATTTTTGCAAATAATTCAATATTAAATAGTTGAAAAATCATCTAACTTTGGGCAATTAACTATGCCAGCATTTAATACTAAGTAATTGGTTGAAAAGACATCTGCATTTGAAGTGCTTTAGGCCAATGCATTTTAAAGTAGTTGAAACCGAATCCGGAGTCGGTTAGTTGACTGATGCCTAGGAAATCGCCATGTTACAGCCAACACTTCGTTCCAAGGAAGAAAGTCAAATCTTCCATTAAGTAGTTGTGGTGGGTAAAAAGCTGGTTGAACATCGATATTTAAACTAGTTTCTTTCCGTACTGGGTTAATGTCGATGAGTATGTTTCTGTATTATAGCTGATGACGACTAATTAGTTTTAAGTTCTTTAGTGCCTCGCTAACAAAGAACCTGTAAAGGCCGACGCTCATGGCTTGCCTGCTACATATTTATGTAGGTGCCTGCTGCCACAGCTGCTGCTGCTGAAACCAGCGCGCTAACGGAGCGCGTTTTTATAGTGACTGCAACATAAAAAGTCGCACAAACAAATGCTAGTACTTACATACATACCTTTACACATACTAGGTATGTATATAGTCACTTGGTCCCCTTATGTAGCGCATGCCGTTCCTTTTTCAACTCTTTTTCACTCGCCTTTTTTCATATTTTTCACTTTTTTCATTACATATTATTATTTTGTTAGCTGTTATAATTGTTGCCTCCTCATAATAGAAAATCTCTTGATTTGTGTGGCAAGTAAGTTCACTAAGCAGACGCCTCACAGTGCCGCCTAAGTGGGCAAAAATCGAAAAATTCTTTGTCTGCAATGTGAACTTGTTTGGTATTTTTGTAAAGGTAATTTATCCAATAAAAAGAATTAAACAGCAATTTCCCTATAAAATAAATTATATGCCGCTAGGAAAGTGAATAAATTTTATACTAAAAATTTTGGAATAAAATTAAACACACCTGCGGTATTCCAGAAAAACAATTTTTTTTTAATAAAAATTTCAAAAAATGGTAAGTTTTAACGAAATGAATACAAAATGCAAAAATATGTTAAATGAAATAATGCAGTGTCAGATCAAAAGCTTGACCTGTAGACAATAGAGGTTTATTTTTTTTAAAGAGTTGCCACCTGCTAAAAATTAAATTCAAATTTTTTAATAAGTGAAATGAATTATTAAGAGATGGATATCAATCGAAATGTATTTCATACATAAGGGTTTACTTCTTAACTACATGTAGAGGGTTGCCACCTGTTTAAAAAATCAAATTCCATTTGAATTAAAGGAATTAGGTAATGGAGATAGATAGGCATCACCATATGGGAGTCAGACGAAGGTTTTAGCTTCCAAATATTACGAAGCGGGTTGCCACCTATTTATAAAGTAAAATTTAGTTAAACTAAAATAATAATTGTGTCAAACCAAAGGTTTACGATATCGTATTTGTTATTTTGTTACAAATACATACATTGTTAATCAGTGATTTGGAATTTGAACTCGTAAATTAACTCAGGAATGTTTTTACTCTTAAATTATTTCTTACTAAATATGTATGTTAAATTTTTTCTTTTGCCTGATACCCATATTTATATACATATTCCGTTACCTTATTCCCTTAATTAGAGTGAATTTGATTTTTTAAACATGTGGCAACCCTTCTACGTGTCGATTAGAAGTTAAACATTTCAATTGATACCCATAGTGTAATATAATTCATTTAACTTATTAAATAATTTTTTTTAAATTTGAAACAGGTGGCAACCCTTTCCAAAAAATACTGTCATTTAACACCTCACTTTTGAAAATAGAACGAACTATATGTACATAGCTATGTAAATGCCAAAACAACCCAAATTATCAACTTCAAACTGCATTTACAGTGAAATTGTGAAAGTTATCAAAAGCAAATCGCGTTTTTTGAATTTAGCGTCCTCAATTTTACTAAGAAGCGAATTTTCATTTAAATCCGTCCATAATTATATTTTTGCCCACATTTTATATGGAAGAGAAGCACTGTGCGCGTGTGCATTTTTTCTTTTTGCTTTTGTATACATTTTGAAGAAAATAAAATGTTAAAAATATGTGAAAATAAATATAAAACAAGTTAAACGACACTACTCGCAATAACAATAAGACATAAAGGATGTAGAGTAGCTAACAATAACACACACACACAAAAACAACACAAATTGTGCACAAGAAAACAAACCTTTGATTACTATCTAAATGTAGTAAAACTAATGCCACAGCCGTTAGTTCCGAGTGAGCTGTAGCCAACAACAATAAAACAACAACCGACACACACACACACACACCCGAAAAAAGGCAGCAATTTTGGGTTAGTGCTATTTCTTACTTTGTTGTTGTTGCTGACGTTGTGGTCCAAAAAATTGCCAAACATTTATACATACATACATACATAAGTAGTTAGGTACCCATGTCGTATCAAAGTTGTGTAGTTAGTTTCTATATTTTTATTTGTTGCCTTCATTTCTCAGGTATTGATGTGGCCGCATTTTTGGCTGGTGAAAATTGCTTGAAATTATTTTGGGCGTAAAGTTAATGTGCGCTGGCAGTTCGTTTGATGCGCTCGAGAAATGCAATTTTTTTTTACTTTTTTTTTGGTTTTCAGTTGCTACTTAGTTGGTTTGGTTGGCAGTTGGCAGTTGTCGACAACTTATTTGATGCGCTCGCTCGCAAACTATCTTAACAAAGTTGGTTTGTACGCTCGAATACTTAATTCGTATTCCTTGGATGGCTGAAGGTTAAATTTTGGGTTTAATTGAGTTGAACATTTGAGGTCAGAAATACATATGTGTGTATGTTCTACTTATCCCTTACCCATGTACATATGTATGTTTGAATATATATCGACATACTTATGTATGTAGTATGCAAACCCGCAGACTGTAAATTTTTCCACGTTCTGAGTTTCTGACATTTGGTTCATTCATGCAAAAAGAAATATTTCTAATACTCGTACCTACATATGTATGTATGTACATACATGTTTTGTGTATTTTTTAGGGCATCGTAAGAATAAAAATGAAATAAAATGTTGAGTGCTGAGGGTTTGTCATGAAATAAAAAATTGCAAGGCAGTTGTGTTTGCTTTTTAGATGCAAAAAAAACTGTATGCTAAAATCGTAAACTACACAAGACATTTTGTATAACTCTGTTCGCTCATGAGAAAAGTGGAAGCTTACTCTTGAGTGAAGAAAATGGCATCAATAAATAGCCATATAAAGTCCCAGGTTGAAATGGTCGCCCATGCAGGACACACTTGCGCTCGGAACCCTTTGCGATACAGCGTTAGAGTTTGTGTTTACCTCTTCCTCCTTAAAACCAGGTCGTTCTAAGAGAGAAATTCGTCAGGTTTCTGAAATCCACAGAACCAAGATCAGCAAGATTTTTTGAAGAAGTATTTGCCTAGCGTTTAAGCCCTGACATCAATTAGATACGTCAACCCGCTCTCTGCTGGGTTCTTGGACACAAAAACTCCAAAGAGAATGATATGGTTAGTGAAATGGCTAGTGAACGGTCCGGAAATGAAGATCACTCAGTGCGTATAACTCTCTACAACCACCGATGTGTGATCTACCGAGGAAATTTTACAAGTACTTCACAGCGCAAATAAATGACCTACGGAAAAATTGTAGACTACTGTGAAGTCTCAAAGTCCTTATGACCGAGTACTAACAAAAAACTAGTTGTGGAAATTCTGTAATTTACCGAAGTCGCAGTAAGAATTAAGCTGTCAGCAGAGGACACTGTTCTATTGCATTAATGCTCCAATGATCCAACAAGTTCTTTATGCAGAGGTTGTCGAGATGAAAAATAATCGATTCACCACTTCCTATCTCAATATCCAACTCCGCAGACAAGGCGACTCAAACACTTGGGATCCCGCTTTTTCATCAGCACAGTTATCACAGTTAACGCACAGTAATCGAAATTTATCGAAAATTATCAAAATTAGTCGAATTATCGCTTTTGTTGAGTTATAGGCTTTTAGTGTTTTTTGAAAGTTATTAAGTTATCGATATTTATTTAGTTATCATTATATATGTATAGAGTAAGCGTATTTTATCGATTTTTGTAATGAATCGAGTTCTTCACTGAAATTAATCGATTTATCGTATCTACGTTTTTAGAATTTTCAAAATATATCGAGTTATCGAAATTTCAGGGTTATATATGTAAGCTTATCGAGTTACCACTGCTTATCGAATTTTAACGTGTTACCAGAGTGTAACGAGTTATCAAAATTCGCTGATAGCTTTCGAAAAATATGGCGCTATCAAAATTTACCGAGTTTTAGATTTATAGAGGTATTCACAGTTTATCGAGCTATCGATTTTTATCGAGATACATGTGTAAATTTTTTAGTTATCGAAATTTATCGAATCCTCGAATCGTAGAATTATCGAAATTGGTCGTGTTATCGACTTTTGTGTGCTATCGGACTTCAGCGTTTTTTAAATTCATCGAGTTATGGATATGCTTGGCTTCACTTGGCATTTCCAATAGGGCAAAGAAGAGAAACGACTGGTGTGCATCGTTCAGCTCGGCCAAAATCGCTTAGGCGGTTACAGCGCTAAATAGGAAGAAGAATAATTCAATGAGTTGCAAGTTGATTCACGTTTGAAATGAGTAATAAATTTTATTCTAAAAGAAATTTTCTCCTCTCACTGAAAACAGGTTCGTCTCAAAGTCAAACTAGTGTATCCCTCAAAGCGCAATGCAAAAACATTTCATGAACTCGACAGCCTGTGTCCAGCGATTTAGTGGGCTTCTTCTACGAGCAACTAAGCCATCATTTGGCCACCGCAATTTCACACAAATTCTAAAAAGTTACTGGACTTTCGAAAACACAGCATTTTGCTCCGACAATCATCAAAGTTTTGATATTTACCAACTAAAAAAGAGTTAAATATTTTCCAGCGGTCAGTGTTTAACAACTAAAATTTCCCAACCATTAAACATGATGC